>NC_082392.1:7373253-7410753 GCF_031168955.1 Gadus macrocephalus
AGAAACTTGTCCATTAGACCTTCAACCAGGGGGCATCTTGTGAAAATTATGGGTCTCTGGGAAACAGCAAGTTTCGGTGAGGGGGTCCCAGTTAGGGCATAGAATAAGGTATTCAAATCAGGGCGGTAGGACCTTCCTATCCCAAAAACTGTCTTTCCACCACGTTCTGAACCACTAGATCTTGCAGGCAACACTTCTGAGAGGCTTTTTCCAAATAACAGTCCATTTGGGAAAACTTTTTTCTCTACTGTTGCTGTGCAAGTTTTGTGCAAGTCTTGTCAGGCGAATTTGTCACGCCACATCTTTTGCCCGCCAAAGGTGCTTCATGCCAATTCATTCTCAACCATGGCCGAGATAACCACCATTGCATGTCTTTACCTTTTGTTGAAGAGGGAGAGACGTCAGAGAACCCGACGCAGCCTATTCATAATATTGTAATGACCACGGAAGAGGCAGTGAATGAAGTATTGTTTAGATAGCGATTTATTAAATAGGCCTACCTAATAAAACATTGCAACACACAAGACCGGTAACCATAGCAATGCCGGTAAACAAACCCCGCAAAGCCCAATCCCTACGAGAGCTCCCCGCATTACGGCCATCCGGAGGCGCACAGAGCTTTTGGCATTGATATTATACATGCAATTATATTATATTATATACTATTATATATAGAGCTCCGAGAGTCGCAAACGGCAACAATCACTTTCTCCTCCATGCTGCGGTTCACCCCGGACTGCACTGCAGGGAACGGTTGACCGGTTTAACGCTGTTTGGCTGTTACGTTACCTGTGTCATTCAGTGGCCACGCTGTTTGATCTCTGATTGGCTGTCATCACGCGAATGCGCGGCAAAGTTTAAATATTTTGAGGAAGCACACTCAGGAGGAGGAATGACCTCTCACACATATTTAATTAATTGTTTCAAATAACCCTGCCTCGTTAAATCAATGAGCTTGGTGTTTTGCTTTCAAGAATCGGTTATAGACTGAGTCACTATAAAATATGTCCATGCGCGTCTCTCGGAGTGACGTAACAAGCCACCAGACAAAGATAACTTTAGAGTAACTTAACGTCTAAACTGCGGAAAATAGAAACATCCAAGGTGCCTTTTGAAGCAAACCTTGGAATATCTGTCTATTTCCTAACCAGCGGACCCTATTTTACGACAAAAACAACGCAATTGACGGCCGCTCCGTTGCCGCCCTTAGCCAGGTTTAGAGCCATGTAAGGAGCAGAGGGGGCGGTCGATGACTTCCATGATAGCAACCATGAGAGTCACTTGACGTTGACGCAGGCCCATTCAAAAGAAAAGGCCAAGGAAACGTAGGCATGTCACACATATAAAGCCGTTATTGTATTTAATTAATTAAATATAGAAATATATATTATATATATATATAAATATACAATTATTTAGTTATAATATTATGAGTAGACGATAGCTTTTATTCAATTATCGTTATAACAAGATCTGTATTTGACCATTGACCATCCTGAATGAAATTCATATTGACGGAGTGGCACTACATCCCTGTTCTCGCACACCCATCTTGAATTACAGTTTTTTTCAATTGCTCGAACACATTTTGCAAAATTTGGCTCATTTTGTCAAAACTCAACAAACAAGCAAATAAGAAAGAACACTGGGAAACATACCATTCACATCTACGCCAAATTGAAACTCTTCTATCGAAACCTAACAATCCTTTGTCAAAATGTCTGATGACTAAAAAATACACACTTGTATCATATGAATACACTTTCAGATCAGCAGCAACACACTAGTCTACTTTATATAAAACACTGCAGTCTTCCATATTCACTGTTTTTATTCAGTTCCACCGAAGGCATGTTTACACAACAACCAAAAAATGTAATACTCAATACTGTAAATTGCAGTACAGTACTTTACAGTTCAGTAAATTCAGTTTCAGCTAAAATATAACAAAAAATAACCAAAAAGACACTGTGCTGTACATAAACACAGAAATACGAGGCAATTGTGCATGGGTAGGCTTATGGATCCTCGCCTTCTGTGCCGAATCCATCCATGGATTGACCTTACCTCAATGTCTCCGCAGGCCTGTTCCATTGCCTGCAAAAGAGGCATGTGGTTGGCGGTCATATACACTAAATCCTCAAGCCGAAAAAAATTCTATAGGGTTTGGAAATGGCAAGTTTACGACTTCTAATTGTTTATGGTTGGTGTACCAGTTCCAGACCAAAACAGCCTGAGGGAATACACACTTTATCCCAGACAACAACAAACCTGGGCTGCTCTGATCTGTCCTGTTCAGCTGCATCATTAAGTGCATCTAGAAGTGTGATGATATGTTGAGTATTGTAGGGACCTATTTTTGCATGATGGTGCATTTACCCTTGAATGCTTATGGCGGCACACAATGATATATTTCCCCGGTGCTGCCCCAGGAAGTGCACAATTCCCATTTGGCCTTTTTGTAGCTGGCTGGTGTTCAGTTTTGTAAGTTAGTGTTTTGAGGTGTGTATTTAAGTATTTTCAATTACCCAATGTGTTTAGTATTTGAATAGATGTGTTTTCCCAATGATATAGGCAAGGCAAGGCAAGGCAACTTTATTTATATAGCACTTTTCATACACAAGGCAGACTCAAAGTGCTTCACATATAAACATTGTCATACAATATAATACTGAGTTGTCATTTTTTACTGAGTTGTCATTTTTGAACTAAGTGTCTTATGTTTGAAATAGTGTGTAGTTTGCAGGAGCAAGTGTGTTGCAGAAAGGAGCAAGTGTGTTGCAGAATAGCAACTAAAGTCAAAGCAGCGCTTTTGTTTAGTGGTTACATGTGTTTAAGGACGTATAGCAACAAAAACTTCAAGTTGTGTTGCTTCGGTTTAAGCATGTGTCTTTAGTGTTCAAGCAATTGAAAAAAACTGTTATAGACCATTCTAGTTGCTTCGAGGAAGTCTGGTGGTCTCCGTATGAAATAAATAAATATCCTAAAAACTATCCAATAGGAAAGATGCTCATAGTGTCTATTAGAGCCGTAATACAGGAGTGACTGGGCTGCTGGAGCACCCGCTCTGAACGTCAAACATCGCCGGGGATGGCATTGTAGTGAATTGATCCCCCTCTCCGTTTGCAGACGACGCAGAAGGGTACCTTTCCCGTCAGCAAACGACGCTAAAGTGCCCTTGCCAACAGTCGGTATTTGACGTTCTCGGAGTGAGACTGTGTTGGTAGGGAAGGAGAAGGAAATTGTGCAACTTTTAGGGACATAGGAAGGCTGTCAAGGTTGCTAAACAAGGAGCAGACAGGAGGGACAAGCGGTGAGGATAACCTAAAGGGATTAGCTACAGTGCTCAGCTCCACTGAACAACAGTGACCTCAGTCATGGTCTCTCTCACACACACACACACACACACACACACACACACACACACACACACACACACACACACACACCAATTGGAGCTCATTGGATAGACAAATATGCATTGTATCCTATTCTGATACAATTGTGTCAATGCAATATTTATATGATATATTTCACAGTATTGTATTACATTATGGCAACAATCCTTATGTACCAACTAATTACAACTTTAAAAAATAACGCTATTTCTACAATTTAATACATTGGAATATGTAACATGGCCTCATAAAGCCAAAACATATGTAAATTGTATTTTGATGGCAGTGTTTTGAATTCATCACACCAGTGTTTAATTGATGCTTTCTAAGAAATATTCATTTGATAGCTGTGTTTACTGTTTGGTGGAAAAAATCAGTTTCGAGAAGAATATGTGTAGTTTTGACAAAATTATGAACTCTTCTCAGGTTTGTGTTTAGAGTTTTGAGAAATTGAGCTATAGTTTCAGAAATCATGTTTAAACGATTGAGAAAAACTGTAGAGGAAGTCTGGAAGGAAGGGATGAGTCTGGAAGGAGAAAGAAGAGGACAATCAGAGCAGCTGGCAGCTGAACTGTACAGCCCATGAAAGCAGAAACAAAAAAACAAGGAGCATCTCCGACCAGAAAATTAATTCCACTGCCGCAGCTGTGTCCCTGTATCAATCCAGGTTGTAATGTGTACTCACCGAGAGATTGACCCCAACTCAGATGCATGGAGACAAACAGATACACACAAACACACACACACACGCACGCACACACAGACAACACACAAACAAACACACAAACACATGCACACACACACACACAAGCAAACACACATGCACACACGCGTTCACACACACACACACACACACGCACACACACACACACACACACACACATTATTGGTTCTGTTTTGAGTGTATCATATAAACCACATAAACAACAGGGATCCATACAGAGGTTATATAAAGAGACAGACAGGCACAGATGCAGAGATAAATAGAGACAGAGATAGGAGAGCTCAAGGAAATGTCCCACGTTGTGCTTCTGCCTGCTAACCTGTGTCACCTCACATACAATACATTCTCTTTGTGTGTTTGTGTGTACTAGTGTCCATGGGTGTGTGCGTATGTATACATATTTATCTGTGTGTGTGAATGTGTGTCCGTGTGGAAGTGCATGTCAGGAGAAGGGGTGCATCTGAGTGTTTGTGTCCCCCAGGGCTCTCTCATTATTACAGACCTCCAGACTGCACTGTGATTGCTCTAGGGAGCCCAGCATGCCACAAAGAGATACTCCATAGCAGCTCTCTCTGCTAATGTGTATGTATATATTTGTATGTGTGTGTATGTATATATTTGTATGTGTGTGTATGTATATATTTGTATGTGTGTGTATGTATATATTTGTGTGTGTGTGTGTGTGTGTGTGTGTGTGTGTGTGTGTGTGTGTGTGCATGTGTGTGTGCGCATGTGCGTGTGTATTTGTGTTTAATTGGCAATGCCTTAGAGATCACAGCAGGGCATGTTGGAGACTGTGAGGGACCGGCGTGGTCGCCCCACGTATCTGGGATACGGCCAACTGGATATTGCGAGTGTGGGCAAAAATGAGGGCAACGGACAGAGGACTAAGAAAAAAGTGAAGTTTTAATGTCTCCAAAACATTCACACAAAAATATAGCAACGTTCCAAACGAAAAGGAGATGACTGCATCGGTCAGCAAACAAAACTAAGATACATAACATAGGATATCATAACCTTTCGTACTGGCCTCACGTCAAGCCAGCACCACTTTCAGCCCCAAACACCAAATGAAAAGGCCCTTAAATAGGGAAATGGTAATTGGACCAATCACGGCCATATGGGCCAGACCATTAACTGGGGAAACATTTACCTAAAGCTAACAATCCAACATAACTGAACAGAAAGTACATTGTGTGAATACTAAATAAACATGATACTAAACAAACAATCACCAAATACATATATACCCACACCCTGTGCAGAACCTAAAGATATTTACAAAACAGCTGTTTCTATCAACACCCCCCTGGGCTATTCCCTGATACTTGGATCCTAAGCTCCCTTAGCATACTGCCCCCTACCGGGACGGAAGACCAATTCTATACCAGCCCAATCTAATATATACACACAATATAATAATAATAATAATAATTCCTCTAATGCGGGACAGTGAGAAGGGGGAGGATTTCACCTTCTCACATTTCCCACCACCTCCGGAGTTTCGCCAACCGGATGGCGAGACAAAAAGTCTGCTACTGTATTCTGCCTTCCCGCTCGGTACTGCACCGTGAAACGAAATGGCTGCAGTGCCAAGAACCAGCGGGTGATGCGAGCATTGGAGTCCTTCATGCTCCCCAACCACCGCAAGGCGCGGTGATCAGTCTCCAGTGTAAAGTCTCTACCCAGCAGGTAGTATTTCAAAGTGTCTAGTGCCCACTTGACAGCTAGGCACTCTAGCTCGACTGCCGCATACCTGGTCTCCCTGGGGAACAACTTGCGGCTTACATAAGCTACAGGCTTCATGTTGTCCCCCTCCCCTTGAAGCAGTACTGCCCCAAGACCAACACCAGATGCGTCGGTCTGGACAGTGAAGTGCTGTTCGAAGTCCGGGCTCTGGAGCACAGGATCCTTGCAGAGCGCCCCCTTTAAGTCCAGGAACGCCCGCTCCTGCTCCTCCCCCCACTGTATCTTGGCGAAGCCTGACTTCCTGGTCAGGTCAGTCAAGGGAGCTGCTCGTCGGGCGAAGTCTGGCACAAAACGGCGATACCAGCCCACCAGACCCAGGAACGACCTCACGTCCTTCTGAGTCTTGGGGCGCTGGCATTCCTGTACCACCTGGACCTTGTCCTTTTGTGGCCGAATCACACCCCGGCCTAGAATATGGCCAAGGTACTTCACCTCCTCCTTGGCTATCGCACACTTGAGGGGGTGGATGGTCAGCCCCGCCTGCTGGATGCGCTGCAGCACGTCATCAAGGTGCCGCAGATGGTCTTCCCAGGTGACGCTGTACACCACAATGTCGTCCAGGTAGGCTGCCGCAAAGCCGTCTGTGCCCGCCAAGACGATATCCATCAGTCGCTGGAAACTGGCTGGTGCCCCCTGCAGGCCAAAGGGCATTACCAGAAACTGGAAAAGCCCCTGTGGGGTCCGAAAGGCTGAGCAATGCCTGGCCTCCTTGGCCAAGGGCACCTGCCAGTAGCCCTTGCATAAATCCAGGGTAGTGATGTAGGACGCTTTTCCCAGGCGCTCAATCAAGTCCTCGAGCCGGGGCATTGGGTAAGCGTCAAAGTGTGATTGGGCATTCACCTGGCGGAAGTCAATACAAAAGCGCATAGTGCCATCCTTCTTGGGCACTAGCACCACCGGGTTACTCCACTCACTGGAGGACCTCTCAATCACCCCCAAAGCCAACATCTCCTCCACCTCGGCTTTGAGGCACGGCAGGAGACGCTCAGGAACCCGGTACATCCGTTTGCGCACAGGGGTAGTGTCTTTGAGAGGAATGGAGTGTTCCACAATGGTTGTGAACCCCGGCCTTTCTTGGAAAAGGCCAGGAGGCAGAATCCCCGCTAGCTCCTTCTGCTGGCGGGAGGTCAGGTGAGACAGGTCCAGGGGGGAGGACTGCTGGCTGATGGGGAAAAACTGCTCTGGACACTCCTCCTCTTCCTCCGCCACAGCCTGCACCCTGAGCTGCAGTTCCGGTGGCCTCTCATGCCACTCCTTCAGAAGGTTGACATGAAAGGTCCGCCTGGGTTTCCGTCTGCCAGGGAGGTCAATCTCGTAGGTCACCGGACCCATTTTCCGCACCACCTCGTAAGGCCCTTGCCACTTAGCAAGCAGCTTGTTCTCTGAGGTGGGCAGGAGAAGCAGAACTTTCTGGCCCGGTTGGAGGACCCTCTTCCTGGCAGACTTGTCGTACCAGGTCTTTTGTTGTGACTGGGCTTGCTCCATGTTGGACCGCACTAGCTCAGTCATCTCCTCCATCTTGTTCCTCATTTCGAGGACATGAGCTACCAGGCTCTGGGTCATGGGCGTCTCAGGTCCCGCCCATGCCTCTCTCAGCACATCCAACGGGCCCCTCACCTGTCGGCCATAGAGCAGTTCAAACGGTGAGAAGCCAGTGGAGGCCTGGGGAACCTCCCGGTAGGCAAAGAGCAAGTAGGGCAGCCAGTGGTCCCAGTCCTTCCCATTGACTGCCACAAACTTCCTCAACATGCCCTTTAACGTTTGATTATAGCGCTCCACAAGGCCATCTGTCTGAGGGTGGTAAGGAGTGGTCCGAATGCCCTTAATGCCTAACAATCTGTACACCTGCTTTAAGGTCTTTGAAAGGAATGCAGTGCCCTGGTCAGTGAGGACCTCCTGGGGAATTCCTACCCTCGAAAAAAGTTGCAACAGGGCCTGTGCTATTGGACGGGCTGAAATCCTGCGCAGCGGGAAGGCCTCGGGGTAGCGGGTAGCATAGTCGCAGATGACTAATATATACCTGTAGCCTGTTTTGGTCCTTTCCAGGGGTCCAACAAGGTCCATTGCTATGCGGGCAAAGGGAACCTCTATTATAGGGAGTGACTGTAGTGGGTAAGGGCTAGTTCTCCTATTGCTAGTTACCTGGCACTCGGGACAGGTTTTGCAATACTGCTGCACATCGATATAGAGCCCTGGCCAATAAAACCTGGCTGCAATCCTTTCATAGCTCTTGGCATTACTCAAGTGACCTGACCAAGGTATTTTATGACCCATAGCTAACACCCGTTCTCTGAGCTGTTTAGGCACAACCAGCTGCTCTGCCCTGCCCTCTCCTGGCTGATGGTACAACAGCCCTTCTCTTACCCGGTAGCTCTCTCCCGACAAAGCTGGAGGTACATCTGTGGAGGTCTCACCCACTTCCTTGACCTTGTCATAAGCTTTTAGCAAACTCGCATCCTCTCTCTGTAACTGCTCAAAATTTACTGAGATATCACCCCAATCTGCATCTGGTTCTGCAAGTGGTAACTCAGCATTTCTCTCCACCGTGCCCACTAGCCTATCCCGCCTGACCTGCATGCGGGTCTTTTTACCCCTCACTCTGGCAGGAGGAGCGATTTCTCCTTCTGCAAAAGGCATGTCCCTTAGGGTAGCTAGCTCAGCAGGCTCCTCTGTCTCTTCTCCAGGAGCCCCTGCTCGGCTTTCGGACCGGGTGACCACCACATTAACTGGCTTGCTGGCCTGCACCAGCTCTGGCAGAACCAGTATATCCTGGCCTATGACGACTGCATGGCTCAGCCTCTCTACCACACCAACAATCATCTGGTACGCCTGCCCTCTGACCTCCAGATAGACTTCAGCTGTGGGGTACTCATGTTCATCCCCATTAACACATAGAATCCTGAGGTTCCTACCCTGCACAAAATCCCTTGCCTTCACTAGGTGGGGCTGCACTAGTGTCTGGGTACTTCCGGTGTCTAACAGGGCAGTGGCTTCCTTCCCATTAACTAGGACAGTGGTAGTCTGCAGTCTTCCCCCAAAACCTGTATCACCCTCCCCTGATCTCGGGATACAGCTATGGCCAGAGAGTCTAGGCTTCAATTTGGGACAATCCGGCTTAATATGACCCTCCTCACGGCAATAGAAGCAGACCACCGGTCCTCCGGGCTTCTGCCCTTGCACTACTCTAGGCTTGTCATACCTATACGACTTCTGGGCAGGCACTTTATTGGGCTCATTAGTCTTTGGACCACTCGCATGACCAAAACCCCCAGACCTACTTTGGGCTGCTGGAATAGAGTAGGACTCCTGTCGGTAACTCTTCTGGCCTCGCCGCGCCGCCATGAAGTTCTCCACCAGCTCTGCTGCGCCCTGGCCACTCTGGGGTTGGTGCTCTTTCACCCAGATTCGGATGTCTGGAGCCAGGGTCCGGAGAAACTGCTCCAGGATGAGCACCTCTGCCACTTCTTCGACTGATTTATCCGCCGGCCTGATCCACTTTTCAAAGAGATCCCTAAGGCGGGTGTACAGCTCTCGGGGGGACTCCCCAGGTCTGACGTCCGGTTCGCGGAACCTCCTCCGGTAAACCTCCTCATTGATTGAATACTTGTGAAGGATGGCCTCCTTCACTCGGTTATAGTCCGTGGCATGATCCATATTCATTGCCACATAGGCGCTGCGTGCTTTTCCGGTGAGGTAGGGCACTAGAAAGACTGCCCAATCCTCTCTTGGCCAACGATAAGCCATTGCTAACCTCTCGAATGTTATGAGGTACTGCTCAATGTCGTCATCCTCTTCCAGCCTGGGAACGGCCGCCCTGGGCCAGGTCACGGGCGCTGCTGGTGCAGGTGCTGGTGCAGGTGCTGGTGCAGGTGCTGGTGCATGTGCCAATGCCGGAGCTGGTGCCGGATCCGGTGCAGATGAAGGCCTCCGGTCAGCCTCGACGTCCTCCCTGAGCTGGTTCAGCTGCATCTGGACACTCCTCCAGCGCTGCTCCTGCTTGGACGCCTCCCGCTCCAAGAGCCTACGCACTGCGGTAAGGTCCGACTCCTCAGGCGGGTCTCCGCCGGATGCCTGGTCCTCACCATGGCCGTCTTCCTCCTCCATCTCCAGTAGAACCCCTCTGGACAGCCTCTGCTCCATTCGTCGCCAGACTCGGCCTCGTCCTCGCTGTCCACCGAGTCCTCGTCTTCCCCCTCGTCTCTCCAGTTTCTCAGATGCCGTTGAAAAAAAATATCCCACCACTGCCACCAAATGTGAGGGACCGGCGTGGTCGCCCCACGTATCTGGGATACGGCCAACTGGATATTGCGAGTGTGGGCAAAAATGAGGGCAACGGACAGAGGACTAAGAAAAAAGTGAAGTTTTAATGTCTCCAAAACATTCACACAAAAATATAGCAACGTTCCAAACGAAAAGGAGATGACTGCATCGGTCAGCAAACAAAACTAAGATACATAACATAGGATATCATAACCTTTCGTACTGGCCTCACGTCAAGCCAGCACCACTTTCAGCCCCAAACACCAAATGAAAAGGCCCTTAAATAGGGAAATGGTAATTGGACCAATCACGGCCATATGGGCCAGACCATTAACTGGGGAAACATTTACCTAAAGCTAACAATCCAACATAACTGAACAGAAAGTACATTGTGTGAATACTAAATAAACATGATACTAAACAAACAATCACCAAATACATATATACCCACACCCTGTGCAGAACCTAAAGATATTTACAAAACAGCTGTTTCTATCAACACCCCCCTGGGCTATTCCCTGATACTTGGATCCTAAGCTCCCTTAGCATACTGCCCCCTACCGGGACGGAAGACCAATTCTATACCAGCCCAATCTAATATATACACACAATATAATAATAATAATAATAATAATAATTCCTCTAATGCGGGACAGTGAGAAGGGGGAGGATTTCACCTTCTCACAGAGACACACCCTGAAAAACAAGCAGCCTTATAGCCTCCGAATATTTTAGACAAATGCAAACACTCCCAGACCGGCATTTGACCGATTTTATTATGCAATTCAGAAATAAAATTCATTCAAATTGAATAATTTCAGAATCTTTTAGAGGTGAGTCAACCTTAAGAAGTTGCTGATGTTTCCCTTTTAAATGGCTGATTAATTAGGTCCAAGGAAACCAGTTTGGTTGCATCTTGAGGTTGAGAACAATCAAATCCTGCATATTGATGTTGGCCATATAAATTCATGAGTACATTTAAACAATTCAGACAAGAGGGGCATGAAAGCTGTAGGAAACGCAAAGCAGGCCTAAGGTTATTTATGCAGTGGTTTAATCATTCTATACTTTTGCAGATAAATTAGTTGAGCAGGGCACAGTGATAGGTCAAATAGGTCAAGCAGTTGAGTAGCCTAAGATCCTCAGGTGGCTTTTGAAGTTTGACAGGCTCTCCACTGACTCACTCTTCCACCTCTAGGAAACATGAACAAACCCTTTTTTGACTGAGGAATCATCAAAGGAGAAACACAGGCGGACCCACTATTTTAGTCTTCAAACCGTTCTGCCTCGGTACCTGAAACATGCAGAGCCATACTTAGTGTCATGAGCAGCACCTGCGTTGGTCCTGCCATGACTCCCCTGTGAACAGGGTCTATGAAGCAAAGAGTCTTTGAATGGTAAGTGTCATGCGGGGAAGGCGCTGCCCCCTCTGTGTGGTTCATTAGAGGACGGGCGGTGCCTGGGTCAGCTGAGAGCACCTGATGTGTGACGCAATGCAAATGGGTGCAGACACAAGCAGAAGTAAGCAGCTTGATGCAACAGGGGGCTGCTGTAGGGGCCCGTGGAGGCAGATGAAGGGAGGCGGAACATGTGCTCGCTCTGGTTGGTTGAATAGCAGACATGCTGCTGCTGCATCTGAATCATCTGCCTAGGTTTAACAGCAGGGGATGGTAGCACGCCAGTAAAGTATTGTGGGAGTCGAGCCGTGAGATGACAAGTGCCTGGACAAGGAGCTGTGCCTGCTGAGTGCTATGACAGGAACCACCTCCCCACGTTGTACAGGGTGAATCCTCAAGATCCTCCTCCCCACGTTGTACAGAGGGAATCCTCAAGATCCTCCTCCCTATACGGCACAGAGGGAGTCTTCGAGATCTGAAGACACATGCATCACCATCAGCTTGCTGCTGGTTATTTATTATCTTGAAATTGCTAACACAAGTGGAGGGTGTTAATGATGTATCAATGTAAACTTTGATAGCACACTTACAATTGATAGCACACCAGATGACCTTGGATGACAAGATGGTTCAGTTGGAAGGTTCCAGTTCATACAGACAGACATTTCTGAGAGGCTCACTGAAATGCAGAGACTCTAAAGGAGCTAAAGGAAATATAGAGCTGGGCCTCAGTGTGTATAGTGAGTAGGTGTGAGGAGCATTAATCCCTGAGGCACAACATTTTTCTATCTTTGACGTTTCAACCCTGTGCACACCCCCAATGACGCCAAGCTCATGAGGAGTGGAATGGAGAAGGACCAAGCCAGCACTCACCACAAAACTAAATTTACTTTTGATCACAAATAATTTCAACTGCAAACTTGTAATTTTCTTGTTTCCTCTGCGGTCTGATGTCTGGTCAAATGGAGGCAAGGGCATAATGGTGCCATGGGTTATTTCCTCAGGTGCTGCCTGCTCAGGGTTCACATGGTCAGCTCATGTTTACATGGGTTTCCGCTGCAATACCCCTACATGCTGAAGTTTGTGGTCTTCTACTTGATTTGGGCCCCGTTCTGGGTGTCACCTTACGCCACGGAGCCTGGTCAGAAAGAAGTTCATAAAAAAAAAGATGAGGCGGAAGGATTTGAAGATTGAAAATGTGGTTTCTTTGTTTTTTATATTATTTGAAGTGGATCTGAGGTAGAAGGAAAACGTGACTTTTATCACAGTCTGCGATTTGCTTGGAATTTAAGTATATTTATAGAAATGTAATAGACTTAAAATCATTACAACAGTTCCCCAAAGCTCTGCCTTTATCGCTTGCTTCGACTCTCTCACATAAACACACACACACACACACACACACAGGCATGCATGCATGCATGCACGCACACACACACACACACACACACACACACACACACACACACACACACACACACACACACACACACACACACACACACACACACACACACACACACACTCACACATAGAAGTCAAATTAGTGTTATCTAGTCATCGTTATGTGCTATCTCTGCAATGCAGGCTATTAAACATTGATGTGTTATTATTGTAACAGGAGCAATCTGACTTTTCAAGGCTGAACATCCCAATATACAAAAATATAAATGTGTAGCCTGGGAGAAGTAGCAAGTAACACTAACTCCATTATAATGACTACAATGCAGCATCGCAGCAAGCTTCAGCATGGCACTTTGTTGGAACTGATATGTCTATTCTACATGCTTATTCAAAGAGAACCTCAACAACCTATATCAACCTATATATACCATTATACTTGTGATACTAAAGAGTGAGTTAGGCCCCGTCCAAAAGGAGCCGATTTTTTGGAGAAACCGCATAACTGTGCGTTCACACCAAACGCGAAATTTGTCGCCCGTTCGCGTTGTCGCCGAAGTTTGTCGCGCCACAAATCACAATCTGTCGCTGGGCAAGTTTTGTCGAATTTGTCGCGCCACAACAAGACGCGCCACAACCACCATTGCATGTCTTTACCTTTTGTGGAAGAGGGAGAGACGTCGGAGGACCCGACGCAGTATATTCATAATATTGTAATGACCACGGAAGAGGCAGTGAATGAAGTATTGAATAGACAGAGATTTATTAGATAGGCCTACCTAATAAACCGTAATAAACCAAGACCGGAAACCATAGCAACGCCGGTAAACAAACCCCGAGTAGCCCAATCCCTATGAGAGCTCCCCGAGCTACGGCCATCCGGAGGCGCACAGAGCTGTTGGCCGTGATATTATATATACAAATATTATATTATCTACTATTATATTATATATAGAGCTCCGGGAGTCGCAAGCGGCAACATTCACTTTCTCCTCCATGCTGCAGTTGACCCCGGACTGCACTGCACTGAGTTTGACGGTTGAACGCTGATTGGCTGTTACGTTACACATGTGTCTCAGTGGCCACGCTGTTGAACGCTGATTGGCTGTCAGCACGCGAAATTCGTGTCAAAGTTCAAATATTTCAACTCGAGCGAATTTGTCGCGCCACAAGTCCTCGTGAACGCGCTCGCCTGTGCACGGCGAAAGTGTGGCGCGACAAATCAAAACTTGTCGCCGGTTTCCTCTCGCGAAAAATTTGCCCGATACGCGTCTATACGTTCACTTTGTATGGGATCCTGTCGCCCCGTCGCGTTTGGTGTGAACACACAGTAAGGTTCATCTACGTCACGTTCTCTGGAACGCCGCCATTTGCACGACCAATCTCGCCAAGTATGGCCGCCCACACTGCTCATCTGAATGTTAGAGAGAGACAGAGATATCTGGCTCCGATCCTTATTTGTTACGCCTAGCTTCTTTTAGTCCATTAGTATCGGCCTCACGCTTGCCTCAAATCAATCTTCATGACATATATATTTATTTAGTCCACAACCCCTCCCAATACAGTGGAGATATCTTGAAAGCGTTCAAGAGCACTGATGCCTACCAATATGCTGTGGCTGAATGGGTGAGGACGCTAAAGTGAGGCACTTGGCCACCAATAATCTTTATCTGATAATGGCAAAGTTATGTAGTATATATTGTGAATTCTTGTGAACAGTTTGTGGTGAGTTACTATCATTGATCGTTGAAATCAGTCATCAAATCATAGACGATAATTTCGCCGGGGACGCTTAGGACGAGTTTTCTTCAAGATTCATTTTGTGCCCGATTTGAGTTATTATGGATTATTTTGGACAATGAATGACGCATTATTACCAATACTCTTTGGCTGGGACGATGTCAACATTGGGTATATGGAGGAGAACATAGTGTGTCATATGTCAACGTTTTTTGTATGCATTTGATTCATTAGTAAGCTACATTGATTTGCCATCTTTCAGAACCTTTCATTACCTGCACGAAAGAGAATAAAAGAGCGCATCCTCATTGTTTGATTGTGGTCGTAGGCGTTGTTGTTGGTGCCGAGTCACCACTGAAATCAGTGGGTCAGTGGGTGGGATCGGTCGTCAAGATGGCGGCGCAAAGCTACAGTGACGTCACGTGAACCAAACGAATACGTTCACTTTGTATGGGATCCTGTCGCCCCGTCGCGTTTGGTGTGAACGCACAGTAAGGCCACGTTTATACGTAGCAGGGTATTTATAGAAACAAATATTTCCCCCCCTCCGTTTTCAAAAATAACATTGTGCACACAACATCGTTTTCCAAAAAGTTGTCGTTTACATCAAAACGCATAAATACGCCGTTGAGCGCAATTAAAGCCATGCAAGCCAATCTGAATCCGCATAATCAACAACAACGAATAACACGAGCGTCTTCCTGTAACAAACAAACTGTAAATATGGGGTTAACAATCAAACTCATATGACGTTAAGCATTTCCTGGCGCATAATGTGACGCTTCAGAACCTAAAACCCCGTTTCCCCCCGTTGACACGACAACACATAACCGGTGTTTTCAGAAATCTCCACTTTGGCCGGAGTTTTGAGAATTGATCGTTTTCTGTGACAAAAACTGCGTTTTCGTGTAAATGAGAGGCCATACCGCGTGGAAATATCTGCGTTTTCCCTTCGTGTAAACGGGGCCTAAGTCATGTGCGTTTCGGCCGACCGTCCAGAAATCTATCCGGACATATGGTGGGATTCGTGTGGACGCCTGAAACGCAAACTATAACGTCATTAGCCCCAAAACAGCTGGGGGACGTCAGAGTTGCGTTGAATTTTTTATTTATTATTTTATTTGTATTCTTTTTTGTAGCTTTAAATAAAGCCCCTTGATAAATTTAATTACTAACTGTACTGTCAAAAAGTATTCCTGCTCAATTTAAAAGGTTGAATCTCCTCGTGACTGAATGTTTGTATACAGCGCGCAGGCTGTATGCGCGCAGGCTTGATGTGCTCCACTTTTTTCTGTGGAGAACCAGCGCCTTGAATATTTACTACAGCGTTTCTTCAGCTCGATGCGGTTTCGCAATGACTCCGTCTTTACGGAGATATTCCTGGACGGCATAAAACGAAACCGGATAGTTTTCGCCCCTTTCGGCTCCGTGTGGACGGGGCCTTATTCTTACCCTTCCAGACAGATCTTTCTACATGGTTAAATAAATGGCCACTACTTGACAGACAGAAGAGCAGGTTGGCTTTCATTAGGACAGGATTATCTTTCCTTGTTCTTCCTACCTCTTAATGCCTTGCTCCTTCCGTTGCTTGCTCTTCAGTCCCTCAGTCCGTGGATGAGTTCTCCAAATTACTTTTTTGCCAGATCTGTTCCATCGTGGAGTTGAGACCCCTCACTGTGCGGATTGTATGTTCGATTTGCAGGTCAGAGAATGGGGGAAAGAGAGGAGGAAAAGAAGAAGGCTCAGAAAATGGATGATGCGAGAGATCACAGAGAACACCAGTTGAGATGGTGGGAGAAGAGAGATGAAAAGAAGATAGTAAAAGAGTGCAGAAGTGTGGTTGAGATGACAGGAGGAGAGACAAGAAGGTGGAGAGACAAGAACAAGAGAGTAGTCGAGGAGAGGAGAAGAGGGGAGATGATCAGAAAGGATATAAAGAGACAAGAGGATAGAAATAGACCAATTGGAGAAGACGCAGGACCGGTAGACGATAAAGAAAATAACACAATTCAAACAAAGGGGCACATTAGGATTTGGCAAAGGAAAAAAGGTATATCGAGAAAATCTGTGAGATGGATGAAGGGGAAGGAGGGATGATGATGAGGAGGGAGTCGAGAGGTGAGGAGGAGAGAAGAGGAAGAAAGGAAATTAGTGAACGGGAGCAAGACAAAAAAAGGGGAAATGAACGAAGACACAAAGGAACAGCACTACTTCTGCGGCCAAAGACACTCAGTCAAACCAACTGTTGTTTCACCGTCAGTCTGGTCCCCATGACAACTGGCCTGGATTCCGATATCTGCATCTCAAACAACAACACACATTAATTATAAATAGGCTGAAAATCAAAAGTAGTACGTTGAAGCAGACTCAAACTTTGAGAATGTACTAAGACGGTGCTCCATTTAAAACTTTTACATTTCCTGTTTGTTTATTTGTTGTCATATATAAAAGATTAGAAACCACTCCCGATATTTTGTTATTTCGTTGAGTAGTTAAGATAATTGGTTATCAAGGTAAATAAAGGCCCAATGTGCCATCCAGTTGGCTGACGATGCATTCTACACGCTCTTTTACCGTGCCCTGCTCAGCAATGGACACTTGTGCTGTCACATGTGTCTGATGCAGACAATTTTGAAATTCTTTCAAACGTATTGCTTGAGATTACAACAGGCCGACCTTTTTGAAATAATAAAAAGCATAAAAGACAATAAGAGGCAGAGAAGTAAACATGATCACACCATCTCCCAACAGCAGCCACAGCAAAGCGACAATTATGACGATGTAAAAGTCTCAAGCTTGTGTTTATGTGGCATTTGTTCAGGCATTAAGGTGAGGGAGATCTTGCCATAATAATGCATCGAGAGTAAGTGGTCTAGTCGTTACATATTGTGGCTCGTGGACTATGTCCTCACCATCCCTTTGTAACACAGAGGGGGTCTGATCAATGAGGAGAACCTGGAGCTGAAGCTTTGTTCGTTGAGGTCTCATTAGTGCAGAATAAATGGAGAAAGGCACATTATAAAGCTGTTCATTGTTTACTCCAGAGCCTCTAATAATAGGATTCTGTTCTTCTCTACGTTTGCAGACTTAATGGTGGTCATGAGAGTTTGCTTGTGCAGATTTGAAATTCTTTCATGAAGGAAGCTTCCACGAAGTTCTAGAGAGAGAGGGAGAAGGACAGAATGAGAGAGAGAGAGAGAGAGAGAGAGAGAGAGAGAGAGAGAGAGAGAGAGAGAGAGAGAGAGAGAGAGAGAGAGAGAGAGAGGAGGCGGGGAGAGAGAGGAGGCGGGGAGAGAGAGAGTGAGAGAAAGAGGGAGAGGGAGCGAGAGAGACTATAATGTCCCACTAATCTGCTCCTCCATACCTCCATGGTCTCAGGGCAGAGGTCCTCCTCTGCCCCCTCCTCTGAGTGCAGACATACATGTGTGCTGTGTGTGTATGTTTTTTATCGTGGTTAAGTGGTGGTGTGTTGTTACTTTATGGCGCTTCAGTACTCTCCCCTCTCTCTCTCTCTCTCTCTCTCTCTCTCTCTCTCTCTCTCTCTCTCTCTCTCTCTCTCTCTCTCTTTCTCTCTCTCTCTCTCTCTCTCTCTCTCTCTCTCTCTCTCTCTCTCTCTCTCTCTCTCTCTCTCTCTCTCTCTCTCTCTCTATCCCACTCTTCCTCTTGTGGTGGCGGTTGTTCTCTTTTAGGCCGAGTGGTTCAGAATACTGACGAAGTGGCTCTTAATTATGGATAGACTGTTTATCCTCCCAGGATCTCCTGGGGAGAGAAAACATGCATTCCAACTTCGCTCGATAACGCCTCGGCTGCATGATTATGACAGCCGCGCCGCGCACAGGCCTCTTCTAGCTCATGCCGCAAACCAACCCAGGCCTCAATAAACTGCAGCTACGCAGAGACCAGTCAGGACTGTCTGGCCGTCATTTAGCAAAGTGTCTTCCTGACTAGAGTGCCTAAAATCCCTCCAATTTCTAATGGGAGCAGATTAAAGTTTTTCTCAATCGTTTAAACACGTTTTCAGAAACTGTCAAATTGAAGCCCTTCTATCGAAACCTAACAATCCTTTGCCAAAATGTCACTCTGATGAAAAAATGATACACACAGTCTTCCATATTCACTGTTTTTATTCAGTTCCAAAAAGGCACGTTTTCACAACAACCAAAAAATCTAATACTCAATGCTGTACGTTGCAGTACAGTGCTTTACAGTTCATTAAAATCAGTTGAAGCAAAAATATAAAAGAAATTCACCAAAAATACACAACTGTACTGTAAACAAAGATATCAAATGATTGTCTCTTAGAGAGCATCAATTAAACACTGGTGTGATCAATTCAAAACACTTCCATCAAAATGCTATTTACATATGTTTTGGCTTTATGAGGCCATGTCACATATTCCAATGTATAACATTGTTTAGAAATAGCTTTCTTTTCTAAAGTTGCAATTAGGTGGTACATATAGTATAAAGACTGTTACCATATTGTAATAGAATACTGTGAATATATCATATAAATAATGCATTGTCACAATCGTATCACAATAGGATATGCATATTTGTCTATCCAATGAGCTCCAACGGGCTGAACTCACAATCCCAGCTTCCCAGAATCATACTGTACACCTATAGTTGATGCTGGAACATTGCTCTGTCAATACACCAATGTTACCTATTTTGATAAATTACAGCACAGTAATTGCACTGATAAGTAAAATGAAAAACATTTGTTTTGAAGGCCAGTGTGATCCAGGTGAACCAAGTGTGCTAAATGATGAGATTTGTGCTTAGAGTTTAGCAAAAATGTGAAAACAGTGGGATTGTGCTAAGAGTTTAGTTGATACGTGAGCGTCAAGTTTTCAGAATTGTGTGCATAGTTCCAATTTTTGTGTGTTTTCAATCGAGAAAAACTGTAAACAGAACAAATGTTGAGTTGTGAAACAGACTACAATCGCAGCATTCCTGACAAAGCCTTTGCCAAGTTGACATATCTCGGTGTTTCTGGGTAATGGTGTAACTGCATTGTAATTATTGGATTGCAATCGGTTCAACCAAATGTTCATGTTGTTCATGTCAAATATTGTAATGCTGACTATAGTATGTAGTAAAGGCTATATCCACCAAATAAAAGTATGTTGTGTATGGACTAGTGTCAGTGGGAAGTTTTTCTAGGCAAGGATTACTGTTATGGCGTAGGACCATGTTCAGGATGAATGTTTGATGAATAATGCCCATGATGTGTGTCCTGCAGAACCCTTGGAATGAAAACCCTGTGATCTCACTCTGTCTCCCATACAGGCTTTATATAGTCATGCTGTTTGATTGGATGCTGACAGGAAATGTAACCTGATTATAAATAGTTCAATGTGTGTTTTTTTGTGTTTGTGTGTGTGTGTGTGTGTGTGTGTGTGTGTGTGTGTGTGTGTGTGTGTGTGTGTGTGTGTGTGTGTGTGTGTGTGTGTGTGTGTGTGTGTGTGTGTGTGTGTGTGTGTGTGTGTGTGTGTGTGCGCGTGTGTGTGTGTGTGTGTGTGTTCATGCACAATGCCTTACATTTGCATTTCTAGTAATGGATTGCATTAGTACATGACTGTTCTTCTCTTACACATGCTGTCTCTCTATCACAAATATGCACACATACACACACACACACACACACACGTACACACTCACACGTACACACTCACACACCCGTACACATTCTCACACACACACACACACACACACACACACGCACGCAGTGTGCGAATTATACCATGGTCTCCGGGGGAGCTGGCGGCGGGGGGGGGGGGGGGGGGGGGCGACGGCGGCGGGGGGGAGGGGGGGGGTGGTTGATGAAAGTATTTCGATCACTTATTAAGTTAATTCGTTACATATAATGGTTTATTCGTTTCCCAGGGGATCACCCGTGATCCCTCTATATAAATCTTCTCTCCACTCTGTCTCTGCCAGATCGTCTCTCGTACTCACAGAGCTTTCCCGCAACTCCTGAACTGTTTCTACAACCACCTGACCACCTGCCTGTTGTCGAGTCCCTGCCGGCCTAGGCATCCTGTCATCCTGGGTCACTCCTGGCTTCGTAGGCACAACCCCAATATTGACTGGTCTACCTGTTCCATCCAGGAGTGGAGAGTGGGGAGTCTGCATTCCTGCCTTAAGATGCAATCACGTCGCCTTCCCCCCTTGCTCCTGATCCAGCCTCAGACATCTCCGGGGTCCCTGCAGTCTACCACGACCTGAGGGACGTCTTCAATAAGGCTAAGGCCACCTCCCTGCCTCCTCACCGTCCCTATGATTGCGCCATTGATCTCCTTCCGGGCACTTCACCCCCCAAGAGACATTTGTACTCCCTCTCCGCCCCCGAGCGACAAGCCATGGAAGAGTACATCCGGTCCTCCTTAGCAGCGGGAATAATCCGACCCTCTTCGTCAACCGCTGGGGCAGGTTTCTTCTTTGTGGGCAAGAAGGACAAATCCCTATGCTCCTGCATCGATTACCGAGGTCTGAACGACATCACAGTAAAGAACCGTTGCCCCCTTCCACTACTCTCCTCTGACTTCGAGATGCTCCAGGGGGCAACGGGGTTCCCCAAGCTCGACCTTAGGAATGCTTACCATCTGGTTCGCATCCGAGACGCAGACGAGTGGAAGACGGCCTTCAACACCCCTACAGGTCATTACGAGTACCTGGTGATGCCCTTCGGTTTGACCAACACCCCGCAGTCTTCCAAGCGCCCGACCTTCTGCGGGACATGTTAAATAAGTTTGTTTTCGTCTATCTGGATGACATCCTGATCTTTCCCGCAACCTAGAGGAACACGCCACCCACGTCCGGTCGGTTCTCCGCCGCCTCCTAGACAACTCCCTGTACATCAAGGCGGAGAAGTGCGAGTGCACCCTCTGTCTCCTTCCTGGGATACATTATAGCAAGGGACAACCTGCGGATTGATCCTGCCAAGGTCTCTGCTGTCACCTCCTGGGCCCCCCCGGAAACACGCAAGCAGCTGCAGCATTTCTTGGGGTTCGGCAACATCTACCGGCGCTTCATCAGGGGCTTCAGCTCCATCGCGTCCCCCCTCTCGGCCCTCACCTCGCCCAAGGTCCACTTCCATTGGTCCAACGAGGCACAAAACTCCTTCGAGACCCTCAAGACCCGCATCACCACCGGCCCCATCCTTCAGATCCCCGAGCCCGACCGGCAGTTCATTGTGGAGGTGGACGCATCCGGTGTGGGAGTAGGGGCGATCCTCTCCCAGCGTTCTTCCACTGACCAGAAAATCCAACCCTGCGCCTTTTTCTCTCGCGGTCTAACCCTTCGGAGAGAAACTATGATATCGGCAACAGAGAGCTTCTGGCGGTGAAGCTGGCCTTGAAGGAGTGGAGGCACTGGCTAGAAGGAACCAAGGTTCAGTTTTTGATCTGGACCGATCGCCGGAACCTAGAGTATATCCGGTCCGCCAAGAGGTTGAACTCCGGACAGGCCCGCTGGTCACTGTTCCTCGACCGGTTGAACTTCACCTTGTCCTATCGACCCGGTTCTCGTAACCTAAAACCTGATGCTCTCTCCCGACTGTTCCCAGAGTGTCCCGATGAGACGGTCAAGCCTTCCACCATCGTCCCAGCTTCCTGTCTCGTCACTTCTGTCACCTGGGAGATAGAGGAGAGAGTACGAACCGCCACTGTGGACCAGCCAGCTCCGAGTTCCTGTCCCCCCGCCTGTTTGTACCGTCGCACCTCCGTTCCGACGTGCCCCAGTGGGGCCATGCTTCCCGTCTCAGCTGCGATCCCGGCATCCAGCGGACCCGGGACTTCCTGCGACGGCACTTCTGGTGGCCGTCACTGGAAGAGGATGTCCGGGGCATCGTCAACGCCTGTCCTGTTGGTAACCAGAATAAGACCTCTCGCCGCCCACCTGCCAGCTTCCTGCACCCCTTGCCCATTCCCCATCGTCCCTGGTCCCATATCTCTCTGGACTTTGTGACTGGTTTGCCTGCATCCATGGGCCACACTGTCGTCCTTACCCTCGTAGCTCGATTTAGTAAGTTGGCCCATTTCATCCCCCTTACTAAACTCCCCTCTGCCAGGGAGACTGCGGAACTGCTCCTCCACCAGGTCTTCCGCCTCCATGGGTTAGCTACGGATGTCGTCTCTGACCGGGGGCCCCAATTCACCTCGGTCTTCTGGAGGGAATTCTGCAGCCTAGTCGGGGCTACCGCCTATCTTCCGGTTTTCCCCCGCAGTCCAATGGACAGACCGAGAGGGTCAATCAAGATCTAGAGACCAGCCTCCGATGCCTGGTGAACCACAATCCGGCTTCCTGGTCCGACCAACTGGTATGGGTAGAGTATGCGCATAACACCCTTACCTGCTCATCCACCGGCCTCTCTCCCTTTCAGTGCGCCTACGGGTATCTGCCATCCCTATTCTCCGACCTGGAGAAGGAGTCCTCCTGCCCCTCGGCTCAAGCCCTGATCCATCGTTGTCGACGCACCTGGATCCTGGTGCGCACCGCTCTCTCCAAGTCTGCAGATCACCACACTGCTGCTGCAAACAAACACTGCACGCCGACCCAAGCCTATCAACTTGGCCAGAAGGTCTGGCTCTCCACCCGTGACCTGCCCCTTAAAGTGGAGGGTCGCAAGCTGGCCCCCAAGTTCATAGGAACATTTCCAATAACCCACATCATAAACCCAGAGGCGGTATGCCTTCAGCTTCCTCGTTCCATGAGGATTTGGGGTGCTCCTGGATCCCGGCTCGCTTCATCGTGGACGCCCGTCTCATCTCTGACTTCCACCGGTCCCATCCTGACCCACCTGCCCCGTCCTCTCGTCCGCCCCCTATGGTTCCATCTGCGGGTGGTTCATCTGACCTCCTGAGGAGAAGGCACTCGGATGTCGCGTCCACCTCGTCTTCGGAGGAGGCAACCTCCTGCCTCGGAGGAATTCTAACCCTCCTCCGGGCCCCATCCACCCTCCCTGTTCGATCTAGGACGTCTGGAGCCGTCCCTTGCCGGGGGGGGGGGGGGGGGGGGGGGGGTTATTGTCATGGTCCGCCCCTGGATTCCCATTCACCTGCCTGCCACCCTGATCTCCCCTAAATAACCCAACCACCTTCACCTGTGATCCCTCTATATAAATCCTCTCTCTCAATACAGTCTCTGCCAGATTGTCTCACAAAGCTTTCCCGCAACTCCTGAACTGTTTCTACAACGCTGATCTTGCCTGTTTCCGACCCCTCGCCTGTCTGACCACCCGCCTGTTGTCGAGTCCCTGCCGGCCTGTCTGTCTGCTTCCCTGTTTCCTGCCCCTCGCCTGCCTGTCTGCCCTCCCGTTGCCGACCCCTCGACTGCTGACCCACCGACGAATCCCTGCCCACCTGTCGGTGACTTTACTGTTTGCTCTCTGCCTGCCCGATCCTGTACCGAATTAAATCCTTGAAACTGTCAACTGTCGTCTGTCTGTGCACTTGGGTTCTGCCTAACCCCCCCGTTACAAGGTCAGCTGAAGCCCCTCTAGTCCTGGCTCCACAATAAAGGAAGGAGCTCTCCACTGACACCAGGTCAGCTGAAGCCCTACTAGTCCTGGCTCCAGAATAAAGGAAGGAGCTGTCCACTGACACCAGGTCAGATGAGGCCTGACACATCCTCCACAGCAGACGGAAAATCATCTGTTTAGACTGCCTTTTGGCCATTATGAAACTAATAGATGATACAACTAATTATGAAAATCGTTTTGTTCCCATAATGTATCACTTCAAGCTGTTTTCTTATTCAATGAATGTCAAGTCCTCACTGATTCTTGAACTGTTTGGGTTGCATCTTCATTGTACACACAAAGTGTCAGCTAAATAAACGTGATAAAATCATGATAGTCTTGATGATTTATCAAAACTAACATTTGGGTGGTGGATGAACTATTCATGTCAGTATATTTACATTGCTTATTACTTCTAAAATTGTCTGTAAAGCGCCAGTCTGCAATTCTAGCTTTCGCTTCATGAAAATAGTTTGTTCCTGTGTATCTCCAACCTCAAAGGCCCAACCCAATCAGACGTAGGTCTGCTGACAGAGGCTCATTTAGCTTTATTCCAATTGGTTCTGAAGGCAGAGAAAGAGCTGGGATAGCCCCCTGGGGACACTGGGAAATTGAGTTTTTAAGTATTTTATATATTTTTGTGAATATCTGCAGGACCCAAGTGGATGCTCTCAGTGTACAATTATTCCATGTGTGCGTAACATTGAAAGCCAACGAGAGTGTGATGGGTTATGCCTATAAAAAACATAAAAATGTATTAGTCAGTTAGTTAGTATATATGTGTGGAGAGAGAATGTTTAATTAGCTAAGAGAGTATTTTTAAGACTCAAATGAAATAAAACAGAGAGAAGAGTGCCCGATTTGGGAGTTGACTGTAATTCCCACTAAATAGATTTCATTCAAAGAGCCGTTTGAGGATTTCTTTGAAACACATTTTTGAAAAATATGCTGGATATAATGAATTTAATCTTTGGTTTGTTTTATATTAGCTCTGGTTAGTTGAGCAGCATGGGTTTGAAGGTGGGGTACATGTTGTTGATATCTATTTTCCGTTGATCTTCGTCATTTCTCTTTTTGTCCTTTTTGTTTTCTTTGTCTGTGTGTTGTGATTTCAGAATGCTTCATTAAAAAGTGACTATCAGCGATCTATCAGCAGGTTTGGTGTCTTACTCTGGGAGGCCCACAGGTAGTCTGTAGGCATGGGTGAGGGACCAAGGCCCTTCTCCCATTAGCTTGTATCAGTGTTTAACATTGGTTCTGGTACATTTCACCTTCTCTTTTTCAGATATCATCATGTCCGTATCCCTTCTCTTTTTTCACAGTTGAATCCCCTGAAGCTGATGCCCTTTGAAACCCAATTTAACCTGTGAGTGTGATATTTCAGATTTGTGTCCATTCTGGACTGTAACAATGAGGATATAATTGAAGCCACAAACATATTATCCTCACAACCACTCAATCAAAGTGAGGCTGCAATAAACTATGATCTAGTTCAAGTATGGTTTGTTTTCCTCCATGTGTCCCCATTGACAAAATACACCGGTGGAGGAATTGTTGCATCATATTGTCCTTTTCTTTCCATAATCATTTCTGATGTTTTGACTGTTGCTGTACTTTCTTTACTGTACCCAGAAACACATTGGCACCTTTAGGACATGAAGGGCGCAGGAACTGTCTGCAGGCGTTGGCCAATCAATGTCACACACACACTGACACACACACTCACAAAGACAAACACATACACAGACACAGATACAGCCACACAGAATCAGGGGACACTACTGGAGGACACTTACTGTCTCTCTCTCTCTCTCTTTCACACACACACACACACACACACACACACACACACACACACACACACACACACACACACACACACACACACACACATGCACACACACATAACATTTCCCTGCTGTACATTGGATTGCTAGGCTGTCCAAGGAATGAAACCAGTACAGAGAGGACACAGGAAAGGACTGTGGACACACACATGCACACAGAAACACACACACATACACACACACGCACATGCACACCCATACATACAGGCACGTGCACTTGCGCATACTGGCACACTCAGGGGAACAGGATAAAAATACTGTGCTGACAAGTCAATTAATCAGACGTGAAGGTGCTGAGCAGAACAATCCTTTACAAAGCTGAAGTTCAAAAACTCAGTGTGTGTCGCTGTTTGTGTGGTGTGTGTGTCTGTGTGTGGTTGTAGGTGTGGGGTTGAGTGTGTGTAGGTATGTTTGTGGGCTTTTATGTGTGTGAGTGTGTGTTTCTGTGATCTGTGTGTACATTTCATAAAGTTGCCATGGTTTACAACCTGAGATAAAAACTGTTGATCAGAACATCTCAAGCCGCAAGGTGGAAAAGTGGAGACATTACAATTTCTAGATTGCTCGTAATACTTACTTTGTTCAATAAACTAGATATTTTTTTCAAAATTCCTTTTGTTATCATTGATAAAAATACATTTTATTTGATTGGGTAGATTTTTTAATACTTATTTTTAATTAAAAAAAGTATAGTAACCCTAACACACACACACACACACACACACACACACACACACACACACACACACACACACACACACACACACACACACACACACACACACACACACACACACACACACACACTTAAACAACCCCTTATAATTAGTTGTGATTTGTTGTGAAAAAAAGTATACTAACCCTAACCCTGACATACACACACACACACACACACACACACACACACACACACACACACACACACACACACACACACACACACACACACACACACACACACACACACACACACACACACACACACACACACACACACACACACACACACACACACACACCCCCACACACACACACACACACACACACACACACCTCAGTGACCTCAGCTGTCTCATGGTATAGTCGGACTCACAGTAGGACACTAGAACACATTGCTTGGGAAATAGATAGCAGAGTGTTAATATAAGATGATTTAAATGAATTTATGAATTTAAGCATTTAAGCATTCACAAGCATTCCCTGCTTCGAACCAGGAATAATGTATACATACATTATTCCTGGTTCGAAGCAGGGAATGCTTGTCTGAAACAATGTTCATTCTTCAACGGTTTCCACCTCCAATGGCTTGTCTTTGGACACCAGCAACAGCAAAGTGGCCAGTGGCACCAGCAAAACATCTAGGATACTTAGCCTTTTCCTAGATAGATCAGGGATTTTCATGCCCTTGAACCTGGCTACAATGAGCCTTGATGAGCAACCTCAGCCACCAGCCGGCACTTGGAGTGCAGATCAAAATCATGTATAAGTCAGCTCAGGGAACCTCTCTGAATAACAGCTGTCTCCCAACTTACATGGATGTTGATATAGGTACTCATTCACTGGATGACACTGGCATGTATATCCTTGAATCTATACACGTAGGTGTTGTTGAGACCTTTGCATATTTATAAATTTTCCATTTTATATCCCATCCCAGACATCCGAGGCCTCAGATACAGGGTAAAGGGTTGTACCAAAGAGATATTACTCTGACTATGGTGATTATGCTTTACTTGACTTGAGTAGCAGACATCATACCCTATTGTGTTGTGTGTTCTCCTTGCAGCCCAGGCTGTCAGTTCAGGGCACCATCATCTAGATAGCTCCAAGAGACACCAAGAGCGCAGCTTCTGCTACCACCCATTGCCAGTCCATGGACAAAGACCTGGCTGCATAAGCCTTCGCCATCCCCCTTCACCATCCTTCAGGGCCCTGACAAAGGATCACAGTACTGCATAAGGCCTGCTCAGGGAGCCTTTATGAATAGGGACAGCACGAGGCTGGATAACCAGCCTGCCAGGCCTGCTAGGAGCCTGGGCAGCCCTAACCCTATCCCTGCTCTCTGGGACTCAACCCAGTCTATAACCCTGGTGGGGGTGGTGAAACAAAGAGGTGATGTGGTCTGGGGTCAGGGGATGAACATGAATGGGAGCTACAACAGCCAGGTTGCAGGTACTCCACGCTTCCTCCCATCTGGCTGCCCCAAGACCAACCCAGGATCCTTGGGTTCGGCAGTTATGCACAACCACGCCTCACTCATGCAATCAGCTGGGAGCCGTCCACCAAGGGGCCCCTGGAGGACATAATCATCAAGGACTAGTGGCGCGTTCCAGGCAACACGGAACTCGTGTTTTCACTGTTAAGGAACTGCGGGTGCATGCAGGCAGGTAGGACCCAAACGCAGACGGTTTCAGGAAACGGCACTTTATTCAAGCCTAAAGGCTAAGGCACAGGAATCAGGGAACTCGGGAGACAACTCGGAACTCGGGAGACTACAGGGAACTCGGAAGACGACAGGGAACACGGAACACGCAAGACTAACCACCAACACTAACCACAGCAAACCACGATAAACCACAATGACAGCACCAGGAACAAAGGAAAGACGAGGGCTTAAATAACAAACACAACGAGCAACAGCTGAGACACATTAGGGGAGGGAACAGTAATCAACACAGGAGGGAAAACCAGGGAAACACACACACCCTGACAGTACCCCCCCCTTAAGGGTCGACTCCCAGGCGACCCACGACAAGCAAAAAAAACAAAGAAAGTCAAACCCAAAACGGGTGGGTGGAGGGGCGCCAGGAGGGGGGAATCAAAAAAAAATAAATGGACTGGGGCAGAGCCGAGGGACGTCAAGCGGGCGGCCAGAAAACTGCCCCAGGGCATGGCAGGGAGCCTCAGGCGGACGGCCTGGGGGGCAAGCAGAGGCAGAGTGGAGGCGGAACCCTTCCGGAGGCCGGCGGCAAGGACGATGAGGGCTCAGTCCCTCAGGAGGCAGGCCAGGTAGAGGGCGGGTCCCCTCAGGAGGCAGGCCAGGTAGAGGGCGGGTCCCCTCAGGAGGCAGGCCAGGTAGAGGGCGGGTCCCCTCAGGAGGCAGGCCAGGTAGAGGGCGGGTCCCCTCAGGAGGCGGGCCAGGTAGAGGGCGGGTCCCCTCAGGAGGCGGGCCAGGCAGAGGGCGGGTCCCCTCAGGAGGAGGGCCAGGCAGAGGGCGGGTCCCCTCAGGAGGAGGGCCAGGCAGAGGGCGGGTCCCCTCTGGTGGCAGGCCAGGTAGGGGGCGGGTCCCCTCCGGTGGACAGGGTAGAGGGCGGGTCCCCTCTGGTGGAAGGCCAGGCAGAAGGCGGGTCCCTTCTGGTGGAAGGCCAGGTAGAGGGCGGGTCCCCTCCGGTGGAAGGCCTTGAAGGGGAACCCCCCTCGGGAAGGAGTGGAGGAGGGCCCCCACAGGCAGGAGCGGGGAGCGTGCCTCCCCTGGACGGTCTGGAGGGCGGACCCCCTCCGGCGGACAGGGTAGAGGGCGGGTCCCCTCTGGTGGAAGGCCAGGCAGAGGGCGGGTCCCCTCCGGTGGAAGGCCTTGAAGGGGAACCCCCCTCGGGAAGGAGTGGAGGAGGGCCCCCACAGGCAGGAGCGGGGAGCGTGCCTCCCCTGGACGGTCTGGAGGGCGGACCCCCTCCGGCAGGAGCAGAGGCCGGTCCCCCTCTGGAAGGAGCAGGGGGCGGGCCCCCTCAGGCAGGAGCGGAGGGCGGACCACCTCAAGCAGGCGAAGAGGCCGGTCCCCCTCTGGAAGGCTAGGAGTGGGGTGAGGAACCGGACAGGGCTCGGGGACCGGAGTCAATGCGGAAGCTAGAGTACCAGGAGGAACCGGGTGGCACCCCCAACCCCTACAGCGCTCCATTGTCTTCCTTGTTTTGGCTACTAAATCCTCCAACTTACGGTCAAATTGAGCGTCCGCTGGGTCCCATAGTGGTGCTGTCATTCTGTTAATGAACTGCGGGTGCATGCAGGCAGGTAGGACCCAAACGCAGACGGTTTCAGGAAACGGCACTTTATTCAAGCCTAAAGGCTAAGGCACAGGAATCAGGGAACTCGGGAGACAACTCGGAACTCGGGAGACTACAGGGAACTCGGAAGACGACAGGGAACACGGAACACGCAAGACTAACCACCAACACTAACCACAGCAAACCACGATAAACCACAATGACAGCACCAGGAACAAAGGAAAGACGAGGGCTTAAATAACAAACACAACGAGCAACAGCTGAGACACATTAGGGGAGGGAACAGTAATCAACACAGGAGGGAAAACCAGGGAAACACACACACCCTGACATTCACAACCTTCTACCCGTGAAAGTGTCCCGAAACGGCAGTCAAACCAGTAACTCACTACCCGTGAACTCATACCAGATCGATGTACAGTCTTGACGTCACACACACATAAACAACAATGGCGGCCTCTATCTATAAAATCAAAGCATACCCTGGCTTTGAGCGCCACATATCTCGCTAACCAGCTAACCGAGGTTCGTAGTATAGCCCACAGAGCCGCAGAAGGGTTTGTTTTCGTGACTTGCCTGGAACGCTACCAAGTCGTGAGTCGTGACTTCAAGTCATAACTTACGGGCCTCTGGAACTCAGCATAGTGCTTGGGTTCAGAGCTTTCAGCCAAGGAGAATAGGGCCAACAATGATCTTTCTTCTCCACAGTCCAATCCGACCACGCCTCCTTCACCGAGGCATCCGGCCAGAAAGGACCCACCAAGGGGTCCCTGGGGGACATCATGAGCGAGGGTGAATCCTTTGGTCATGAGCCCACAGCCAAGAGGAAAAGGGCCTTGGTAATCCATCACCGTCGGCAATGCAGATCACAGACACTTGCCAGAAGCCTGAAGACCCACCTGACCAACATCAGCTCAGTTTAAATTGTCAAACTGTATTTTCAAGCTCCAAAATAAAAGCCAATCAATGTCAATCAGTCAAAGACACGAGAGGGTGATGCTCAATGGTTACCTTAACATTACTATTTTCATGGGAATATTTCCCATGATAAAAAACAAAACAAAAAAAAAGTACACCGTAGCAAGGAAGGTAGAATAGGATGATCCTAGAAAAGGTTGGTTTTAAGTTATATTCAGTGTCCCTTAAAACATAAATGTTTAAATCGATTACTTGTCAATTTTGACATCACAGTCAGTTAGCATAGGTTACCATACATCCGGCTCATTTGCACACGCTAGTATAGTGGCTCCAATCCTACTGAGGGGTCAGCGCGGGGATTGACACCGACATCTAGCATGTGTCATTCTATTTGAAACTATCAAACATCTGCATCACATTTCAACCCAGTCGCCAGAATGAAAAGCTATTTGTACGTTTCTGCAAACCACCCATCCATTAAAGCTCTAAAAATATGTTTTTTTATCAATGATTCTAGATATGTAGAGATCAACGCAAAGGGTTCTAGCTTCTTGTTGGCTTTTGAGGCCCTTTTGGTGTTCTGAGGGAGTATTTCTCATATCCATATTCACTTGTACTGGAGCAACTGAGCTGCCGTAAATTGTTTTGTTTTTAGCGTAAACTAGGTCTGCTGGCTAGGGGAAGACAGAGAGTAAGGGGCGCCAGACAAAAACAGTGCCTCCCCGAGTGCCGCCGAGCCAATGACCCCCCCATGTGTGAAAGGTTATTATTCATGCTCGGTGTGTATTGACTATTTCTGTTGTCGAGTGCAATAATAATGGAAAGAGGCATATTCATAGGAATCAGGAATAGAGAACCAGATTAATATTTCTTTAATTTCTAAAGAAGATCATGTCAATTATCAACCACATTATTGAGTGAGTGACTAGACGGAAGAGTCTAGTATGCTCCTAAATGATCTATGTGTGTGTTTGTGTGTGTGTGGGCATTAAAGTACTAAAAGTAATCTGAGGCTCTAGCCCAACAGGAAGTAATGAACTTAGTTGGTGATCTAGTGCCCTCAGTGGGGTATTTAAAATAATTGAAACAATACACATTGATTGCTTAATAAATGTATTAATAAAAACTAAACTGCGTTAACTGGGGAACCTTAGGATATGTCTATTTTCTAGCTAGTGGAACCTAGTTTACGCTGAAGTGTGCTTAAAACCCTCCATGCTGATAAGCACGTCCCCAGAAATGTTGATACCGAACGTATCTTTGGTTCAGAGTTGTTGACGTATCCTTGTTTTGCAGAAACAAATAAATAGCTGCGTTCAATCTATCGAATGGGTTGCACATTCAGTGTTAACGTTTTTTGATTGTTTCAGATTGTGTTTCACAGATTGTAATCTAACTGCATTGACAGCGTGACGTCAAGTCATAGTGTACCCTCACCTCTACACCTCTACCAAAGAAGGACATGGAAGTGGCAGTAAGACTCAGAAATACATACAGATAGCCTTATGAGACCATCCACGGAATCAATTTAGTGTTTTGCAATACCAGTGGTGGACGAAGTAAACCAATTGTGTACTTAAGTAAAAGTACAGTTACATTGCATTGAATATTACTCAAGTAAAATTATTCAAAGTATTCACCTCATTTTTTTACTTGAGTAGAAGTACAAAAGTATCTGCCTTCAAAAATACTTAAGTATAAGTTTTTTTTTTTTTTTTTACTGTCACATCAAAACCCCTACTTGAACAGGTGAACAATGCTTTACATTTGCCTAATCAAACAAACAAATAATATTAATGATCTCTCTCAATGACCACACCACCTTGTGCTTCCAGCTCCAGCGTGACTTTGCAATTCTACAATCAGGACGACACCTGAGGTGCGTTCAAGTTCAGCGAACATAGGCGAACGTTCGCAACGAACGCGTTGACATTAAACAATTAATTTTGAACGATTTTTGAACACCGTTCTAAACAAACTGTAAACGAAAAAAATGGATACGAAGGCCATGGTATTAGCGGCAGCCTCCATGTTAATGGAAGAGTTTACAGAAGAGGGTTTGCAAGTGGTCGACCTTGTTGAAAGCCTACTACAGACAACCAGTACGGAAAATTCAAGAATAGAGGGCTACGTCACCGAAGTTGTACCCACTTACTGCGATATAACGTTCAAATCGCATTTTAGGATGCAAAAGACAACAGTTGAAGTAAGGGTGTAGATAGGCTATATGAAACGTTTTATCTATTGCTTTCTGTGTAGGAAAGGAGTAAATGATTTCAATAAAGTTTAGTTTAATGCCATGGCAACGAATGTCACGTAGCCGAAGAGAGCACCGCGATCCATCTCTGTTTGTGGAGAACTACCTCTTCAGACAGTTTGCCTATGTTCGTAAACGTTTGCTTGCTTATGTTCGTTTAACGGAAAATGTTTAAAATCGTTCGCGAACGTTCGCCTATGTTTGCGATTCTGAACGCACCTCTGTTGTTAACTTCAGCAGATAATCGCGCGCTGGGCGCTGCCGCTGATTGGTTATAGTCGCGATACACTTTGACCTTTTGGTATTTTATTAAAAATAAAAAAGGAACGAGTAAGGAACGAGTGTTTCTGTAAATGTAAAGAAGTGAAAAGTAATAATTTTCGCTTTAAATGTAGTGAAGTAAAAGTATAAAGTCTTACCAAATAAATGTACTTGAGTAAAGTACAGATACATGGAAATGTTACTTAAGTACAGTAACGAATTACATGTACTTCGTTACTGTCCACCACTGTGCAATACATTAAAGTCTGGCTTTGGTCGGGCAGAAATTAACTAAGTGTAACTCTTGCTCTCTTCGCTCTTTTTTTTTTCATCAGAAAAAGCCTCTGTGTAGATTTATGTTAATATTATAACATCGTTATTCAGCCTATCTTGGATAAAAGCGTTTTGATGGCTCTGTCAAGTTTCTACACTTTCCTCATGCGCCGCCATTGTTTTGAAATAAGTTGGAAAGAGTTTTCAACGGCCTTGAAGGCCAGGCTGATCTGCAGACAGAGACAGAGGCAGAACGTGAACTTGAAACCACGATGGTGGATGATGCTAAGTAGTACATATGTCAGTGTAACACAACAACAACACTGTCTGTGACATCTTGCGCAAGGCAGCAGTGCTTTGTAAAATGCATGTTGGATGTTTTCCACAATCATTCCCAAGGCATTAGAAAAACCTTGGGAATGTGACTGACACAGTTCTATGCAGTTGCAAGTGCAATATTACTATAGTGTGCATCACCCAAGATATGGGCATTAATAAATGTTTCAAAACAATGGATAAATGCTTAATGTGTCAATGTCCTGGGGAAAGTACATGTAACATCCGATCCAGTCTCACACAACACAATGTAATAGCCATGCTGGTTCACAGTGGAAAACATAGTACCTGGCTCTAAAATTGTGAGAGGCCTACTTTTTTTTGAAGGGTGATGATATTATACATTTTGTTAAAAAATAAACTAATCTCAGATTGAAACACCACGTTTGCCTCATCTTTAATACATCTTATATTCATGCATTTTTCTTGTGTAGGACCAGTGATATTTGGTCTGAATCAGATATCCGTTCACATTTAGGATTTTAACTGTGTGACCCTAGCCTGGTTCTACCAGACTCTCGTACTTCACTTAAATTTCATTTCATTTGTACAGAGAGTCTGGACCTAATCAATTGACAAACGTTAACTCACTTGAAGGCGGGTGTCTGTTGAAGTTTAAAATGATTGGATCTGCCCAGTGCCACTCTGGTTCTGCCATAACCAATCGCTAACGTTTGGTTGTGACGTATGTCATGCGCCGGGAATCACGCGCAGGTTGTACACAAACCAAACACCTTGCGCGTCTGCACAAAAATGTCCGTCAACGACAGCTGCAGGTTTTGTTCGTCGAATTTAATTTATCAGGGAAAAATTGCACATTGTAAATCAATATTTTATAGTAAGGCCAGAGATGATGTATGCAGTCAACTTTCGAAGCTGGGTCTCGTCATTGTTCTCAGACACGCCCTCTGTTCGCTGATTGGGCGCACGCTGTGGTAGCGCAGAAAACCAAATTACATACAGCAGGTCCAGACCTAGTACTGAAGGGAAATTCAAATTGAGCGGAAATACTTAGGCGGGCGGAGCCAGGCTAGTGTGACCCCAGAGGGGCGTATAATTCAAGAATATTTCGTGCACAGAACGTCATTTAAACCAATACATTTAAATTCAGAAGGGGTGTGTACATAAAGATATATACGTCAAAACAACAAATGCAACAAAAGGTAAATTCTGTGTATTATGGATACTCTTTTGGCGGCAGACCTCCTCAAAAAATGAAACTAACCACGTCCCTTACAACAAATATCAACCTTTTCGTGCTACATAGAACGAAATGTAAACCCATGCATTTTGAATGGGAGAGATTCTTTGACTATTTTCGTGCTGGACTGTACAACATTGAAACAAATGGAAGATTTTATTCAACTTCAGAAGGGGGGGGGGGGGGGGGGGGGGTTCACATATAGTACAGTGCACCCTCTAAACATCAAAACAAAAAATGCAACAAAAGGTAAATGTCTTGTATTACGGATACATTATGAATAAATTAAGATGAATTAAGGAGAAACACTCCCATTCAAAATGCATTGGTTTACATTTTGTTCTGTGTAGCATAAAAAAAGTGGATATTACGTCAGGACGTGGTTAGTTTAATATCTGCGCTGTACTATCTGTGCACCCCCCTTCTGAAGTCTAAGAAAATCTCCCATTTCAATTGATTTTAAAGTCATTCTGTGTAGCACGAAAAAGTCGGAGAAATGTTCCTATTAAAAATGCATTGATTGCGTTCGGACAATCGTGCGCAGGGACACGATTCAATAGATACATTTTCGTGAGTATGAGCACGAAATTGCGTGATACTTGGTTGCACACAAACACTGATACACAAACAAAATATTGTACGTGAACACACATGCACACACCTTGACATCACACACAATCACACCTACACACAAACTCACACACACGCACACACACACACACACACACACACACACACACACACACACACACACACACACACACACACACACACACACACACACACACACACACACACACACACACACACACACACACACACACACACACACACACACACATCATCATCATTATCATCATTAAACAACACAACACAGCTCTTTGTTGACGGATGCCAACACTGGAACCTCCTTGTCACTCACTATAGTTTCTGTTGAGCCGGGACAAACAGACTCAACTGCATTTCACACTCCTCTTTATGAGCCAACCCATAGGGTTTCATTTACTAATTCAAATAATGTTCTAAATATTTACCACTCACATTGGATCATTAAAACAACAAAGCAGCAACAGAAAGCTGCTGACAATATGAATTAAAGGATCCTATCACGAAAAGCAACTTTCCTACTCACTGCTAATAAAAATGTCTGACTCTTTTCATGAGCTTAATACTAATCTCGTTGAACGATCAATATTTATTTGGGTATAATTCAAAATTCCGTTATCATTATTCCTTTGCTTCATTAATAACATCAATTTGAATTTTTTCCTCCTATAAGTGCACTTTAAAAATGAACTTACCCTGTGTATTATTGGACTAACAGTCAGATGTGTTGTTTAATGACCTTCCAAATCATTCAGGAAGATTCTTGTTTAGAGGCAAACAGTGGGCGGTCAAACCTGTTTGCCCGTTAAACAGAATAGCGACAGATGTATTTACAGTCAACAAACAGTGACTGCCTCAGACGAGGTTAATATTCATACCTGCCTCTCGCACAACCGCCTGTCTATCCAGGAGCCAATAGGAGGGCAGCATGCTGAGAGCACTCAAAATGTGTTGATTAGCTTTGACCATGTTCAGTAGTTTCTAATTATTTTTGAATGTTTAAAAACGTGCATGGTGTAGCCCTTTATTATCATTTATTTTTCAAGCCTTCTTAATACGCTGGTTCAGAGTACTTGTTTGGTGGTTTGGGCAATGTCATTAGATGCAATAATTTATCCTTATTACAATGTAAAAAATTATATAAACACTACTACTAATAATATTTATTGTTTGCATATATAAATGCAATTTTATGTTTATATATATGTGTATAAAAAAACATCAATAAATAGATGATGACAATGACAGGTCCGCAATTACCTCCAGTTTGGTGTCACACAATATCAGCCAACCGTTCCAGCAGTAAGCAGCAGCGCTACCGACCCAGCAAGACGACCACATCCCAAAGAATTTAGGGCCATGGGAACAAGGAACAGGGTGCTCAGCTGAAGGCCAGGCCAGGGTGATCCTAGAGAAGGGCCTGCTATTGCTTTTGTTTTGTCTAACCCCCATCATTCTCACAGGCTGGTGATGTTGGTTTAGCTGCCTATGAAAACGATCCATAATTAATTGTCTTGTTTGAGCAAAGAGCCAAGCAGAGGAAGACTAAAATAGTGACGTATATATACATATGGCGGTATAGACTCTAATGGGCCGATATTATCT
>NC_082392.1:7418253-7455753 GCF_031168955.1 Gadus macrocephalus
AGGTGTTGTACATCCCCCTGTCCAAGGCCATAGAATTCATTATAAACATAGTAAATTTAACTTGTTACTACATACCTCCCAGCCTCCAAGCCTCCCAGCCTCCCAGCCTCCCAGCCTCCACCCAGCTCCTCCTTCCACTCCTACCTCAGTTCACTCATCAGGAGTTGACATGCCATGTCATCCATGTTCACATCAATCTAGTCCACGATGTACACTTACACATCAATCAATTTGTAGAAAACTAAACAAAATAACAACTTGTATTCAGCCAGCAAAATGTTACTGACAGGCAGACGATTATAGAATGTGTGAGTGAATGGAAAGCATCTATTACAACCCGGTATCCTGCGATTTCGTGCTCATGCGCACAAAAGTTAATCTTTTGAATCGTGTCCCAGAGCACGATTGTCCTTTCTTCATGCTACACAGAACAAAATGTAAACCAATGCATTTTGAATGGTAGCGTTTCTTTGACAATTTTCGTGCTCCACAGAACGAAACGAGAGGGCGAGAGAAGGAGATAGAACATTGCACCCACTAGTTATGTGTCTAAACAACAAATGCATCAAAGGGTAAATGTAGTATTCTGATTTCCCCAATTTTTTTTACGGCAAACCTCCTCAAAAACATTTACGAAATTGAATCTATTGAATCGTGTCCCAGAGCACGATTTCTTTCCTTATTTCGTGCTACACAGAACGAAATTCAAACCATTGCCTTTCAATTGGGATATTTTCTTCGACTACAGAAGGGGTGTACGCAGATAGTACAGTGCACCCTCTACTTATGTATGTGTCAAAACAACAAATGCATCATAGGGTAAATGTAGTGCATTAGGGATACTCTGATTTCCCAATTTTTTTACAGCAGACCTCCTCAAAAACATTTCGTTCTCACGCTCACGAAAAGTAATCTATTGGTATCTCGTGTCCCAGAGCACGATTGTCCGACAATTCGTTATATATATTTATAGATATAGATATATATTTATTATATACAGAGAGGCCCTCTTAAGCCCATCAGTTACTTGGCTCCGTGCATCTGTGTCTCTCTCTATGGCTCCCTCTCTCTCCTTTCCACTGTGTTTCGAGAATTTATATCGATATAACGAGAAAGGATGTAATGATAACGGAAAGAAAATAAAGGCTCCATGGTTATAATAATTTAAATATCATTAAGTTAAAGCGTGTAACGAGAAAATGAGACAATCTAGTTGTGGGCCAGCAGAGGCTGAATTTGAACCGAATTCGGCCCATAACCTTATTTTTTAGATCGTTGTTGAAATGAAATTAGGCATTTATATCCCGCTCATATGATTAGCAAGCCTACGCAAGGAAGGCAGCTAGCCATGTCAGAGCGGCTGGCTGTGAAACGTGCACAGAATGTGGTGTAGACTATCAAGTTGGTAAGAAACAACTGATATTATATCAAGTTGGTAAGAAACAACTGATGACATCATTATATTTATAAAGACAAATGAAATGATATTAGAACTGGTTATATAAATGATTCTTCAACATTCTCTTAAAACAGTCGGTATTATTAATGCATCTTATTACTAGAGGTAGAGAGTTCCATGCAACTGGTGCGTAGTTAGAGAATCTCCTGGCATCTACTTTCATCTTTGCCGTTCTGGATATCTTCAGCTTGAAGTTGTCACCGGGTATCTTCGATCTGGTGTTGCAAGTGTCTGATGCTACCTTAAAGAACTCGTTGAGATGGAGGTAGCATCAGACACTTGCAACACCAGATCAAAGATACCTCCATCTCAACGAGTTCTTTAAGGTAGCAAGGTGCATTACCATGAACTGTTTTGTGGGTCAGTAGACAGACCTTGAAGAAAATCCTCTGATCTATTGGGAGAATGTGGGATTTCTTGTAGAAGGGAACCAGGTCAGTAGTTCTGTCTTGGATGTTATAGATGAAACGTGCCGCCCCATTTAGGATGGACTTTAGCTTCTATAATCTGGTCTTGGGTAGGTTCATGTAAAGAGAGTTACAGTAATCTATCTTAGATATGACTAATTGCTTCACCATCATGAGTTTGATACCTTCGTCAAGATAGCGACCAATGGTTCTCAGGTTCATCATTGTCCAGCTGCATTTCTTCTTCACACTGTTGATCTGTCTTTCCATGTTGAGGGATTCGTCGAACTTCACTCCAAGGCTCTTCCAGCTATGCACTCAGTTGGTAGAATTGTCATGCTTCCAAACTGCAGGCTGACATTGAGTTCACATTGTTTGAGGGCATGACTCTTGCCTAGCACCAACAGCTCGGTCTTTGATTCGTTGAGTTTCATGAAGTTGTTGACCATCCACACTTTTATCTCTGCGAGACATCTGTTGGTTCTGTCTCGATCATCTGTAAACTGAGATGCACGATTTTGATAAAACGAGATGTAAAGCTAAGAGTCATCTGTGTATAGTTGGATATCAAGTCCATATTTCCCTGCGATTTTCTGGAGGGCTTTGATGTAAAGAATGAAAAGAATCGGCCCCAGGAGTGATCCTTGGGGGACTCCAAACAAAAGCTCCAAGAAAGATGAGAGCATATCATCAATCTTTACACAGAAATATCTCTTCTCAAGGTAGGATTTCATCCACTGCAGGGCGCTTCCGGTGACACCATAGTCATTCAGTAGCTTTTCCAGCAATACTGTGTGGTCGATGGTGTCAAACGCTGCACTGAGCTTCAATCTCCCTGTTGATATCATCACACATTCTAACCAACAGTGTTTCACAGCTGTGATTAGGGCGGTATCCAGATTGGACCTCTGAGTAGAGACTATGTCTTGAGAGATGGACGTTGAGTTGGTTCAGCACAATTTTCTCAAGAATCTTCGAAATAGCAGAAAGGTTGGAGACTGGTCGATAATTGCTAAGGATGTCAACATCAGCCTTGTCCTTCTTCAGAGTTGGTTTGATGACTGCTTTCTTCATGTCAGATGGAAAAGTTCCGGTCTTTAACGAGGAGTTGATGATGTGGAGTAGAACAGGCGTCAGCTCTTTTACACATTCTTTAAGAAGAAATGTTGGGATTGGATCCACACCTTCATCAATTGCAGACTCGACAATTGCAATAGCATTCTGTATGGCCTCCCCTCCACTATTCTTCAAAAATTGCAATATGTACAAAACTCTGCTGCCCGACTGCTTACTAACTCCCCCTCCAGAAAACACATTACTCCCATCCTCCGTAACCTCATTGGCTTCCATTAAAACAGCGCATCAATTTCAAGATTCTCCTCACCACCTACAAAGCGCTAAAGAACTTTGCACCCTCGTACATAACTGATCTCCTCCACCACTCCCCCACTCGCCGCCTACGCTCCGCTGATGCCAACCTTCTCACCTCCATCACCAAGACCAAGTATCGCACCCTGGGGGACAGAGCCTTCGCCATCGCCGCCCCTACCCTCTGGAACTCCCTCCCTCTGGCCATCGAAAACTCTTCAAGACCACCTACAGCATTTGACAAATCATCCTCCGCCATCTTCCACTCTCTCCCGCTCTCTTAATGTGTTGCCTATTGTTGTGGTGTTTATTTTTTTCCCTTTTGTATGAATGTCTGTACTGTCTGTATGTATTCCTTTCTTATTTGTAAAGCGTCTTTGGGTATTTGAAAAGTGCTATAAAAAACTGTTCAATTATTATTATTATTATTATTATTATTTTCCACAGTTTAGACTTGTAATTAATAAGATATTTTTGTAATCAATTTGACACTTTTTTTTATCACTTTCTGGTCGCTAGTAACGTCACTCTCATGTCCACAGGCCAGCTGTGTCTACACACCTTAAGGCACACATTTACACCTCCATCCCACAAAAAATGGGGACTAGAAACGAATCCCTGTCTTATACTGATTTACTCTACTGTCGGAGGTCATGCCCCTTTTCCCGCCTTTTTCGAGATAGCTAGAGATGCCAAAATGTATGCGCACGTTTCCCGGGGTCCCGAGAACGACATATCCGATTTGGAGTTCTAGCCCTTACAGCCCTGAAACTTGAACACCTTATTCTAGGGCCTAACTGGGACCACCACACCGAAACTTGGCCCGCTCGGACCCCGGGGACTGGAAGGGGTCCTGTTGAGTGTTCCGGTTAGGGTTAGGGCAGGCTTTTTTCCAGAGACCCACAATTTTCATAGAGTAATCCCAAGACGCACCCTGGTTGAAGGTCCAATGGACAAGTTTCTATCACTTGTCAACTCATTTTGATTACTTCTACCAATGGCTTGTTGCCAATGCGTTTCAATGGAGCATTTGATGATGCTGTGTGAGCCTTTCCTGTAGGGCTGATAATCGTATGCGTCCTTTGAGACCCCCTTTGATATAAAAGAGGCCCCAGGTCTATAGCTGAGGTGGAAATATCAATCATAACTAGAATATACAATCATATACAAATTATATTAACCTTGTTTACATAATTACTATTCACATTTAAAGGAACTGTATACATTCTCCCTGTATCTTAAGATACATCCATTACTCTCTCTAACTGAGAGAGGTTAAGAAAGTTCACAGTTGCATTCCCACTGGAGCCACTATGTCAGATACTAAGGCCCCGTCCACACGAAGCCGATTTTTTGGTGAAACCGCATAAGTCTTGTGCGTTTCGGCCGACAGTCCAGACGGAGCCGGCGAATCCGGTGCCCGAAACCGCACATTTCTGAAACCACCCTCAGAGGGGGATTCAAATCTATTCGGACCTACGTGGTTTCAAGTTAGGATTCGTGTGGACGCCTGAAACGGAAACGATGACGTCGTTAGCCCCCCCACCAGCAGGGGGACGTCGGAGTTGCAGTGAATTTTTTATTTATTATTTTATTTGTATTCCTTTTGTAGCTTTAAATAAAGCCCCTTGATAAATTTAATAACTAACTGTACATTAAAAAGTATTTCTGCTCAAATTCAAAAGGTTGAATCTCCTCGTGACTGAATGTTTGTATACAGCGTGCAGGCTGTATGCGCGCAGGCTTGATGCGCTCGACTTTTTCTGTGGAGAACCAGCGCCTTGAATTTTTAATACAGCGTTTCTATTATTATTATTAAGATAAATGGTTGAAAATTGATTTAGTTACGTCTTAAACAGTTGAAGTACCAGAGGATGGCTCTGCTGTCTTCCCATTGACTCCCATGTTAAAAGAAAGATAGTATATTAAAAGTAGAATATCTGGAAAAATATAAAATATTTAAAAAATCTGAAAAGAAGTGCGCAATTTCAAGCTATTCTGCATATTTAAAAATTTGAATGGAGTCTCTAGGTGAAAAATTAAGGAAGGAGATAGGTCCCAAAATTTGTAGAGAATAATAAAGAAATAAAGATAAAACTTATGAGGAACCATTGAGCGCTGCATGCAGCACTTACCTAACAATGGTATTTTTGGTTGTAAAATGAAAAAGTTTGTTTGTTTGTCTTGATTGTTTTTTGTCTCTAGTTTGGTCAGTTTTAGCTATACAGTGGAATGATTTGGAATGTTTGAGTCAACGGAGACCCACTTTTAAATGTGCACGTGCACAGTTAACAATTTTTTTAACATGCTGCATATTTTGTTTGGAGTTGGAATTGCATTTTCTTAAGCCAACAATGGCAACGATAAACTAATAGTTGAGGATCTTGTCTTTCTAGGGGTTTCTCACACTGCTTTTTTGCGGATTTAAATGCCTTAAAATGTAAAAATTGTTAGGGAGGGGATTTAACCGGAACTGGTCATTTCGGGATGAAGAGGTTTTAAGAGATGTCTTCCTACCAGATTAGTCTTTCTATTGCTCATTCTCTTCTGAAAAACATGGCCAGCCAAAATAGAATCACAAATGAATCCACAAATGAATTGTGGATTCTTTTGAAGTGGACTTTAACAGCAATGTGCTGTTACACATTGCTGTTACGGCCTCAAGTCATGTTTGAACAGTGGCCAAATATTGAGCTTGTGTTGGGCCTTGTTCTTGTGTGTTACTATGGGAATGTTAAAAATATGCCTTGTAGCTGCTGCTGCACTATTTTACATTCAACAAAAAATGGCGTAACAGGGCAAAATCTCAGAGCAGTCATTCTCAAATATTTTCTCTTTTCTAATGACACAGGCCTTTTATGCAAAGCGTCGTACAACTACTAGGACTACAGTCTCTTATTTTATTCCAGCAGTCCCAGTGGGAGTGGACCCAAACACAAATATATCTTCTTTATTTAATTTTTTTCTTAAAAAATACAAAATGGTTCTCCCATCCCCAGACACAACTGGAGCATTTCTGTTTTCTTTGTTGCAGTTAATACAAATTCATCATCTAAATACACCCATGGGATAGTTGACAGGGTAAGGAATATTCGCCATCCTAAATGCTCTCGATATTTAAACGTATTATCTGTGTACGTTCGGGCCATATATTGTTGAAAATGTGTTTTGCTATTCACCGGTAGTGTTAGCTCATTATCTCAAAGGGGTTTTAGTTGATGGCGAAACGGGGGAAACCAATCAATGACAGAAACAGAGAGCAAGGAAAACCTGCTGCTTTGTATTGTAACAACACACCACCTTTACTTTCCAGGAACATCTGCAGAGCCTGAGTAATACACAGGCATGAAGAACAGTAACTCAGGAATCAGACAGAGATTTCTAAGGTCTGATGGCGGACAGGTCTCATCTGGGGATGGGGCTGTTTAGTCTTATTTCGCTTCAAATTTATTTTGACCAATCATGGTTGTGGGGGCGGGGGTCTGAAGAGGTGGGACTGGCTTGAGACTGTTTTGGAGGACGATGACGTATGGAATGGGTCTGGAAACACCCTGACCGGCAGAACCACGTCCTACCAGACTGATGACTGAACCCACTTTATCCTCTTCCCAATGACGCCAGCTAGAATGCCCTGTCTGAACTCCAGCGTCCTTAGACAACCTGTGAAGGGTTTCAAATCAAGCCTGTGAGGTAGACTATAACGTATATAGAGCTGTACGAAAACAGCAGACACTGCGGCACTCCGCAACCTCTCACTCTCTGGTCTCATGCCTGGGTGCTTTGCACCCTCCTCCCACCAGTTCAGCTAAAGCATTGGAGGACTTTTGAATCTGAGATCAGGAGAACGGCCACAATCTGGCTGACCCGACAGCTTTAGATCACACAGAACACATGTCTGTGAACAAAAATGCTGTCCAATTCCAACATACTCATCTTGCTGGCATATTGTTGACTAATATAAATAATTGACAAAAATGACTGTGCTAGTATCAAATTACGTAAAATGCTCTCTGTTACATTACTTTCTGTTCAAATACATTTCACGTTCTCAACCTTTTCTCATTTTGCTGGCTGATTAACTCTCCCATCGTTCGATCCTCTTCTCCACATTTCTCATCATTCTTTCAGGAATTGAATAGCCTTCTAAAGTTCAGAACTAAAATCTAGTGTTTTTTCTCTCTCTCCTCTTGCATTGGTAGTCTCTCATTTTCTCTCTCTCTCTCTCTTTCACACACACACACACACACACACACACACACACACACTAACACACACACACACACACACACACACACACACACACACACACACACACACACACACACACACACACACACACACACACACACACACACACACACACACACACACACACACACACACACACACACACACACACACACACACACACACACACACACACACACACACACACACACACACACTTTTTTTATTTATAAGCAACTGCCCTTCCATCTGTTACCTCTCTCTCTCTCTCTCTCTTTCTCGTGATCTCCCTTTCTCTCTTCCTCACTCTCTATCCCTCTCTCTACCTCTCTATCTCTATACCTCTCTTCCTCTCTCTCCCTGCCTCTCTCTCTTCGAGACAGGGTGCTGAAGTGCAGAGTGGTGAATTTTAGCTGGTCGCCTGGTGAGTCAGCCAGCAGCTTTACATTTAACAGAATAATGCTAATGCTAGCAGGATGTCATTGAAACAGTGGGGTGGTTGTGTTGCAGGCTCTCTCTCCTCTCTCTCTTTCTCTCTCTGAGTTTCTATTTCCTTCTCACACCTTTCACTGTACTATTTTTTGTCTTTGTGTCTTTCTACCCGTTTTTAATCTCTCCTCACCACATGTTTTCCACGCCTTGCTTCCCCTACAAACTCTTTTCTTCGCCACTCTCTCTCTCTGTCCTCCTCTCCCATGTCACATTTGCTCCTTTACTTTCCTGTCCCCAATCCACTGCTCTCTCCCTCTATCTCTTTACCTCATCCCACGCCTGCATCCTCTTCATCAGCATTCTCCCTCTTTCTTATTCTCTCTTTCTCTCTTAACCCACCCCCCCCACTCTTTCTCTCTCTCTCGATCCTATTTCTCTATCTCTGTCTCTCCACCTCTCTGTCCCTCTCCCCTCTCTCTACCTCTCTCTGCCTCTCTCTCTCCCTCCCTCCGGTCTCCAGCAGTCTTGCTGAGGGGCATATGCTGCTGCAGGGAGAAGGGTTGTCAGCTTGGATTTCCACACTGTCACAACAGGGACACACACACACACACACACATGCATAAGTAAACACGACCACACACATAGGTCGTGATACGGGCACATGAACACATGCAGGTATACACCCAGAGGGATCCAATGGTCACTTATACAGTACGTGGAAATGTGGAAGAAAATACATGCATACTGCCAGGACGCACAGACACACAAAAGCACACACGCATGCATACACAAACATGCATACACACAAGGTACATTAGTCCGAAGGCCAAGACAGTGCAGTGCACACACACACACACACACACACACACACACACACACACACACACACACACACACACACACACACACACACACACACACACACACACACACACACACCATTACAGTGTAAAGTGTCTCGCCATGGTGGAAGTGCCCGTCTGTCAAGCAGAAAATAGCCCTGTCTGGGGAGGGGAGAGGGGAGAGAGAGAGTGAGGCAAAGAGAGTGGAGGGAAGAATGAGATGTTATGGATGTAGATGGATTAAAGAAAGGATGTTATGTGTTCCTGGTACCACTTGTACAGTGAAAAGGGCCTGTATATAAAACAGACCGCCCAACCCTGAAGAGACACGTGGTAAAGATTATATTCAAGAAATAAAAGAGAGAATGACATATAAACAAATAAAAGTTTGGCCTCAATTATTATTAGAATTGCCAACTTTTTAATGAATCAACTACCTTACCACCCTCTCTCTCCCTATTTACCTATTTTGTCATGAGTGACCTTAGCTCTGTGTTAGTAAACACTGCCACAGAGGTCCAATCTGAATCCTAGTGACGCACCTCATGTGTAACATGACCCCAGCCTGACACCTGTGTGTGTGTGAGGGCCCACCAGCGTGCGTGTGTGTTTGTGTGCATGGATATGTGCGTGTAATGTGTAATGCACATGCCATACTATTACATACTATTCCAAATGGATATATGCATGTTCAATGCATGAGTGCCATTATTTACATATCGTACTACGACTGACATGAAATGTTCTCAGTAGAGCAAAGACCTCTGCTAAGGGATCAACTTGAAGTAAGCCATGCTTGGAGGGAGTTGGCTGCTCTGAGTCAAACGACACCTGGGGAGATCGCCTAACAATCCTCATGACAAACCTTTCAGGATAATGCTTTGGTGCTGTTTGCAACTTTTTGTGGTATTACTTGCCCACTTACAAACCCTCTTTTGGATGATTGACATGAAAAGTGAATAACTTTTTACTTGGCCTATAACAGACCTACAAAATGAGATGCAATTCTGTGCAGATCCTTTAGGGATATCCTGACATATGTCACCCCCACTGTCACGCCAACTTTTGGCCGATCGGAATGAAAAGGTAATCTCTTCTTACTTGCCCCATAACCAATCTTCCGACCAAATTGAGGGCAAATCTTTGCGCAAAGTTTTTTATAAAAATGTCCATTAATCCTCTGTTAATCATCTTAAAGAGTAGATGAATGAAAGAGGTTCATACATTTCTTACAACCGTTGATGTGATACCATAAATATATTTTTTATTATAATTGTGTATATACAAGTATACATTATAAGTCTTTGGATTGACTTGGTGTGGAGGTAGCTAGTTGTTTCTGTGGTTTTGATAAGAGTATGATGTGCTCTCTTTTTCACAACCGATCCATCTCAGTCTGTTTTCTATTCATACTACATTTTAGTCTGGCAATATCTTTTACGGATAGGCTAGTGTTTACTGCAATTGTTGCATCACTGCTATGGCCTTTAGAGTTGATACGTTGACAAGCCGTATAACATAAAATACCAAATAGTCAAGTTGTTTCCTTTGAGTCTCAGCACATTCCTTTGACGCGGTTAGCTCTGTCTGGTAGTCTGATCATCGCACGGTTTACAGCTGTCTTCCTTGTTATAAGCGTTTTCACACAACACTTGTAAATCCTTGCAAAACTTTGCAATCATAAAGCAATTGGGTCATATAACATTATAGCACTTATGCTATAATGATTTATTTATTTTAACTACTTTTACTGTTATAGTAAATATGCTATTACTCCATATATATAGATAAATATGTGAATACCTGGGGTTTAAAAATAATACATCAGTGTGACATACAGCCATAAAAAAGGCAAATTATGGCAAAATGTTTCTGGAATATTTATTTCAACGGCCCTATGTAGCACGCTTCTTTAGGAGTGGAGGAGCAGAGCGATTAGAGATGACTTTAAGGGAAGAATAGCTGGGGTTTTATAAGCTGCTGATGAAAGTGCTGCATCAGCCAGTCCTACCGCAGCCATATGGTTTGTTTTATAATGAGAGAGCTGACAGCTGAGAGACTTCTATTGAGAAGTAGTTTTAGAAAAGTGTTAGCCTGGCCTGGACTGGAAACACTTTTGAAATGCGTCATTTTGGAATCATTTTTTATCATGTTAGAATGACTTTTTGTGTTAATTTCTGGGTTTTATTAATGGTGAAAGAACGCAGAAGAAAGAATGGCTTCAGGCCAACTGGTATGAAGACTGTAATAAGTGTCTATTAAAAGATTCATATGTGTGTATAATTCAGTGAAAACATCTCCGGCTCCACTAAAGTCCTCCCTCTCTGCCAGTATATTATTTGTGAGCATACAGCTGCAATAGGGTGGCTGTCAAATCCAAATGGCTGAGTGATTTTAGCGTATAATCCTCAGCGAAATCCTCAGTGATTAATGATCTTATTACTGTTGCAACTCCCCTGTACTAAAATGCACACACACGCAAACACACACAAACACACACACACACACACGCACGCACACACACACACACACACACATGCACACACACACACGCGCACACACACACACACACACACACACACACACACACACACACACACACACACACACACACACACACACACACACACACACACGCATGCGCACACACACATACTACAGATGCATGACAGATGAGAGGGGAGGAGCAGAATACAGAAAAAAAACGAGAAGAGAAAAATGATTCACACCCATAAAATGGAGAATAACCACTTCTGACAAACCTTTAAAGAGGATACAGCCACAATACCAAATCTATTTGACGACATTTCTTTCTCTGTGCATTGACCGAAGTGGTCAGTGCCTTCAGGGTGAACCTTAACCAACCAGAACCCATCCGTACGGCCACAAGTTAATTGTCACAGAGATCGCTGCATCTTTGCATTCTTCAGCTTAATGGATTACAACTCCTTGACTTGAGCTGATAACTTCCAGAAGAACCGGCTCCTGTTCTACCTGTCAGGTTAGGTTTTGGTCCTGTTGCACACATGTCGTCTCCTATACCAGATCTGTGAGCTATTATTTGTGATCTTGTGCTTTGCGGTTAGGATAGTCCCAGGTCCTTCTCACCTTCAGGGTACACCATACACCATCTACTCCCTTGTGGCCTCCTCTTCATTCAGGAGAAAATGGTGAGTTGATAAAAAAAACTTAACAACTGAAAAAGCAGCAGCAGACAACAAGTGCTTGAAGCCCAGCATGGCATTTGGCTGCTCTAAATACTTCAGCGCTCAACTGGAAGTGGCAACCTCTCATGAGATAGCTGGAGCTTAGCGGGTGTGTGTGTGTTTGTGTGTTTGTGTGCGCGTGGTGTGGTGTGTGTGTGTGTGTGTTGTGTGTGTGTGTGTGTGTGTGTGTGTGTGTGTGTGTGTGTGTGTGTGTGTGTGTGTGTGTGTGTGTGTGTGTGTGTTTGCATATCTGTACGTGCGTGTGCATGTGTGCGTGTATGTGCATGTACGCGTGTGTTTGTGTGCGTGTGTGTGTGTGTGTGGGCATGTGTGCTCATGTGTACAGGTTATGTTGAGAAGTGTGTGTTTTGAAACAGTCTGAAGCAGTGTTTCACAGCATATTTCCGCAGACAGGAGGTTAATGCTTCGTGTTCTGGGTGTCATGATTTCATTTGATTACTTCACTTTAATTCCATTATGAAGCTGGGGGAAAAGATTGACGTCATACAACACAGTGAAATAATTATGAAGAATGCCAAATCCAACCAGCCGTCGGGCCTTAAGCACCAGGCCTCAGTGGCTCTGGGTAGGGGGGATTGTCTCAGAGATAACAAGCCAGTTTATCCTTCAGAAGTGCTCAAGTGTGTCCTCTCTCTCTCTCTCTCTCTCTCTCTCTCTCTCTCTCTCTCTCTCTCTCTCTTCCCCCCTCTCTCTCCCTCTCTCTCCTCTCTCTCTCTCTCCCTCCCTCTCTCTCTCTCTCTCCCTCCCTCTCTCTCCTCTCTCTCTCTCTCTCTCTCTCTCTCTCTCTCTCTCCCCCTCTCTCTCTCTCTCCCTCTCCCTCTCCCTCTCTCTCTCTCTCTCTCTCTCTCTCTCTCTCTCTCTCTCTCTCTCTCTCTCTCTCTCTCTCTCTCTCTCTCTCTCTCTCTCTCTCTCTCTCTCTCTCTCTCTCTCTCTCTCTCTCTCTCTCTCTCTCTGTTACTCTCTCTTTCATATGTATTCTATAACACTTTGTTTGCTCCCTTCACTCTTAACGTCTCTCCCCTATCCGCTGCTCTTTAGATTGGCTGTAAAGCAGAATGAGGAGACAAATGAGGGTTTGAGTTGAGAGAGAAATTCAATAAAACAGAAGTCCCAGGCAGCAACAAGCGAGCCAAGCATGACAGAGAGAAAAGGTAATGAAGGAGGAGAGCACTTTGGGAAAATATGGGAGGAAAAGAGAGAGACAGAGAGAGAGAGAGAGAGAGGAGAGAGAGCAAGAGAGAGAGAGAGAGAGAGAGGGAGGGAGGAGAGAGAGAGATATGGAGAGCAAGGGAGGAGAGAATGAGAGCAAGGGAGAGAGAGAGAGGAAGAGAGTGAGGGCAGAGAGAGGGGAGAGGTTAATAGAATAGTGGGATACCTTAGGAGGGAAAAAGGGGTTGTTAGAGAGAGGGAAAGATGGAGCAAAAGGAAACTGATGGAGAGAGAATGAAGAGGAGAGAGAGAAAGGCAATGGACAGGGCTGAGAGGGGGGGAGCTTATTAAAGTGGCTGAGTGCAAGAGGGAGGGAGACTTGAGAGGTTGTGGAGGTGTGATGCAAAGAGCAAGATGACGAGATATTTAGTTTATCAGCACACACTCCAATCTCTTGTTGTGACCTTAATAAACAGATTACACTCTCACACATACACAAATCCACGTAGATGAATGCACGTGAATGCACACAAACACAAACCCAGACTTGCACCCTCATGCTTACACAACCACACACACACAAACACACACACACACACACACACACACACACACACACACACACACACACACACACACACACACACACACACACACACACACACACACACACACACACACACACACACACACACACACGGTGAATGTGAAAGTGTTAGCTCAGCATTTCCTAGCTAAATGTACTCATTAGCCTAGTTGCACATGGCTGGCTGGGAAACAACACAGTCAGCTCCAGGAAGCAGCAAGCATTCATCTAGGAGGCTGACAGAGAGTGCAAGACGGAGAGCACAGGTCTCCGCTCCGCTACCAATTCAAGGTTGTCTGAGAATAAATGACCCAACACTTCCCCATCTGGGATCAAGCGGTGGTTTACTACGGCCACCAAACAGCCATCCAACAGCCATTATTGTGGACGTGTAAGCATAAGAAAAACCTTTCTGTTGCAGTAAATTAGAGCCATTTCAACGCATCTCAGTGGCAATTGGGCAAAAGTGGAAAATTGAAATGAGAACCAAAATGTCAACCGCAACCTTATTACACAGGACCCCTCGTGGCGGGGGCATGTTGTTAGGGCCAGCGAGAGGGGGGGCAGCTTGCATGTTTACCTCATTAGTCTGACCGTAGTCCCCTGGTCGGTCAGCGGTCTGGGTGTACAGTGGCCCGGTGCCACAGCATCTGGAGCTGAGAGCCAGTGCCTGCTCACTCGCTCTGGCTTCCTACGCCACAGGCTGCAGGAGAGGCTTCATTCAGATCCACGCTCATATGTACCTCCACGATGCTGTTCTCAACCCGTTCTGCACAAGGACAGACACATGTTATTAGTCATGAAGGCACAACACTGAAATAAAGGATGGATTTACCAATACTGCAGCAATAAACTTCATACTGTTAAAACATTGAGCAAACAAAAAGGGGTTGAACTTGGGGCAGAAATAGTTATTTTCTCTCTTAACATGCATTTACATTGAAACATGAGTTCATTCATGGTCTCTTTTCTAAAGATAACTTTTGGGATATGGTCGCAAGCGACTCAAAATGCCCTCGCTCCCTAACTATTGGTTAGGGAGCGAGGGCATTCTCAACCCACCTGTTTAGAAGCACTGCTCTCAACCAAGATACGGCCTTCAAAATATTGAGTGTGAATGAAATGTAAATTCATGTTGTCTGAATATGGAGACATACCATTAAAATACTTAAATATCTCCTATTATACTACTTTTCTGGTCTTAATTTCTTATTAATGACTCCTATAGAGCAACCTGACACGAATCACAGCACAAAAAACGATGTTGATTTTCGGGAAACTCAAGGTTCAAAGTTCAAGGTTCAAGGTTCAAGGTGACTTTATTCATACCCGTGGGTAAATTTGGTTTGCAGGTCAAGAAAAGGGCGTTCGCGGAAGACAAGACAGACACACAGACAAAAATCACAGAGGTGCTCAGTACATCAGAGTTCAACAAAGTTATGCACCACTAGTGGCGCTGCAACAATTTATTTGTACAGATAATGGCTGCAGGAACAAAACTGTTCCTGTAGCGGTTTGTTCTGCTTTGGGGAACTTTGAGCCTCTGTCTAGAGGGAAGCAGCTGAAATACACTGTTTAAAGGATGGGTGTTATCACTTTGAATAGATTGCGATAACCTCTGTAACTGTTTGGTGTACAGGGCTTCCATGTTCGGCTGTGGCTCACCAATCAACTTACTGGACCATTTGAAAATCTTGTTGAGGGAATTTTTTTTTTCATTTTTTTTTTTATCATCTGGGTGCTTTCAGGATTCTCTGTCAACACTTGGCTTCGTCCTTCTCCTTTGGGGGGTTCTCGTCCAAACCCCCCAAATCTATTATTTAGAGTTGTGTGATGTCCCTGATAGACCCTCCCCCTGTGGAAACAGGCAGCTTGAGTTCATCTTCCTCTTTAACGGCCATTGTTTTGTTTTGGCGCTGGTACTGCACACGACAAACCTCTAAGCTTCACAACGAGCCGGATCCGAGGGAGACAACACGGCCATTAGCTTTAATTCAGACACTTTTCATGTTCAGCCTAAAATGTGGAGTACAGTGCCAACCCCAAACCAGCAGAGCATATTCAACCAGAACAAATACCACCCTGCTAATGAAAGGCCATAATCTTTGTTTTTTGCATTTTAATTTTTTTTAATATTCCAACCAGTCTTTAGCTAATCACAACAATAATAATAACAATAATCCCTTAGCACCTGCTCCTTTGATCATGATTAAGATTATACAGTCTAAATATCAGTCTCTATCAGGTTATTCTCTTTCTATGGAAGCAAATAACATATCGTTACTCCTTTCTATATGTATATTGTATCAGGATTGGTCTAACCAGGGCTGGGGCTGTAAATAGTTACCTATATTAGTGCCAGTTTAAAAATGTCTTTGTTTATTTACGACAGACTTGCTGCAAGACACAATGTGAACACACTCTAGGCCCATAACATATTGCCCATCAATTCAGGACAACTGTTGTAGGCCTTGAGGATTAAATCTTGTTTTTTGGTCGACACCTTAATGAATGTCTCAGCACAATGAGTTATCCACTTCTGATAAAGGGTATATATTGCATGTATTTTCTGTATACCTCTTGGATTCAACAATCCTGAGTACCTGTAGTACGGAATAGGTTTGAAATTGTTGGATTTCAGACTGAATGTTTATGTTTCGGATCATGCCATCAATGTATACGTATATGTACGTATACTGTGTGTGTGTGTGTGTGTGTGTGTGTGTGTGTGTGTGTGTGTGTGTGTGTGTGTGTGTGTGTGTGTGTGTGTGTGTGTGTGTGTGTGTGTGTGTGTGTGTGTGTGTGTGTGTGTGTGTGTGTGTGTGTGTGTGTGTGTGTTTATTTACACCTTGCTTGACAGTGTTAAGTGCTGGATGTGCTGAGATTGAGGAGCTGGTTGCATTAATATTCCTCAATCTATAATGTGCTGTATATATAATATCTAAGAGACAAGCCCCGGATGCAAACGAGCTCAGAGTGAAACGTTTTAATTGGCCTGTGCCATTTCCATTTCAAAAAGCTGTCCCCTCCCCACCCCTCCTCTCTCCCTCCCATTACCTCCTCTCCTTTCTCCCTCCCTCCCCTCCTCGCTCCCTCCCTTCAATCATCTCATGTTCTCTCGCGCCCTCCCTCCCATCCTCTCTCCCTCTCCTTACATCCTCTCCTCTCTCCCTCCCCTCCCCGCTCCTCCTCCCCCTCTCCTCTTTCCTCGTCTCTCCTTCCCCTCCCAACTCGATTGCTCACTTTTTAACTCCCATCCCATCTCATGTTTGGCCTCCTCTCCTGTCCCTCTCAAAGGGGTCAGCAAGCTAAATAATATGCAGGTGTGTGTGTGTGTGTGTTTGTATATTGGTGTGTGTGTGTGCGTAAGTGCGTGTGCGCACATTTTGTGTGTGCCTGTGTGAGAGTGTGAATGATATGGGTATTTTAGAGTGTGTCTATCTTTAGACAAAGAAAGGAGGGGACAACAGGGAGCTGAATGAGAGAGAGATGAGAGGGAGGGAGAGAGAGGCAGAGAGATGGAATGGAAACAAGAAAGTTGAGGATGGAAGGATTTGATGAACACTATAAGTGGATCATTGGCATCTCACATAAAAGACTATCTATTTCCCACCATAGCAGGGCTGATTGGCAGCACCACAACGCAGCATCTCATCTAAAATTATTCAGGACATGCCCAATTGACCACTATTCAAATTCAAATACCACTGCTTACTGTAGTATTTTAGGAAGTTCTTCAAATGTAAATTTGTTTCAGTGATGCTAATTTCTGCCACCGCCGGAGAAGCGGAAGGAATGATTGGGATGGTCTTTAGGTTCCTAAAAACCCGAAAAACATAGTTCAAAGCTGAAGAATTTCCCTGTTTTTGCAAATATTAAGTGACAATGGGCTGTACTATCACTATGGAACAGCCATAACAATGCTTTTCGAGATGTATCGGTTGGTGGGAGAAGACTAGAAGAAAATAACAGTTTATGACCTTGATATACAAAACAATATACTATATGTATATTTAGCATTTGCTGGAGGGAATAATTGCTTGAAGTCGCTTATAGTCCTTTCTTCACAGTGAGCAAACTTTTCTCAAATTGCATTACACCAGTAGCAGGTACTTTATAAAAATACTTTCCTATTCAAATGGGTTACTTAGTAATTGTATGAACAACATAACTATATATAAATATAAATATAGGAATGTTGTTCACACAATATATGTATGAATATGAACTATAAAAAGACAGGAAGCTCCTCATGATTTCAGTCAGGCTCATTTGAAAAACAAAGGCTGAGGCTTAAGTCCTGTCAAACTGATGCATCAATAGGATGTCATCGATACACTGATCTTCCTGCACCAAGACTTTGCACTTGCAGCAAAGTCTGTAAGCACACTTGCAGGGTGCAGCACAGGAAATGATCTGAAGCCCTGCTGTAATCTCTTACAACTCTGAGAAAGAAGGTGAAGATAGAGGAGCCAGGGAGCTGCAAAATCCTCCGTCTTCCAGACTCTCTTTATTCTCTCTTCTTTATCTTTAACATCTTTCTCCCTATTTCTCTCTTCAAATCTCCATCCCCTCTTTTCTCCGACCCCTCTGTTCCCCTCTCTATACCCCTCTCCCTCTCTGGACCCCTCTCCCACTCTGGACCCCTCTCTGGACCCCTCTCCCTCTCTTTACCCCTCTCTGTTCCCCTCTCTGGACCCCTCTCTGTTCCCCTCTCTGGACCCCTCTCCCTCTCTGGACCCCTCTCTGTTCCCCTCTCTGTTCCCCTCTCTGTTCCCCTCTCTGTTCCCCTCGCCGCCTCTCTTTGTGGGCCCTGTCATTCTCCTGGCTGCCCCAGGCCCAGACATATGGTTCCCCCCTCTCTGCTATTGTCATCCATTAACACAGTTGTCAGGGGGAATTACCGAGCCAGCATGCAGCATGCAGGGCTCCGACTGCAGAGCCACCAAAACATGACGGGAAAGACGTGGTGGGGATCTGAGAGGGACTAAAGCTATTGAATACATAGATGTATCTATATACTGTAGATATCTCTACACAGAAGATAGATATCTCCCAATGTGCATATAACTATTTCAGCCTGTGTGCCTGTCTATAAATACAACGATATACAGGTATATGAATAAGAATAAAAAGATAGATAGATAGACAGATAGACAGATGGCTAGATAGATCGAAAGATATATCGATACATATATTATTAAATAGGTATACCCATATATATATCTCAATAGATATATATGTGTAGCAATATACATATGCTGCATAGACTAGATCTCTACACAGCTATACAGCTATAGGATGATCAGAGATCCAATCTAGTATGTGTCACTGCTTTAGGTTGTGCATCACAAAGCTGGGAGTGAGCTAGTGTCTCTGAACAAGCGTGTGTTGTGTTGTGAGAGCACTTCTGATTAGATGCTAATCAGAAGTCCATGTCAGTCTTGACTGGACTTGATTACTGTCAAGAGCTTGATTGGCTCTGAGTAGTAAATCCCAACACAGACACAGACACACACACACAGACACACACACACACACACAGACACACACACACACACACACACACACACACACACACACACACACACACACACACACACACACACACACACACACACACACACACACACACACACACACACAACACACACACACACACACACACACACACACACACACACACACACACACACACATATGCATATGCATAAGTATGTGCACACATAAACACACAAACACACACACACACACACACAATCACATGCACACACACACCACATCTCCTGTTTTCTAATTAAAGTTGCAGTGGTGAAAAAACGAGCAGTGTGATGTCCTGCACACCAGTCAGCATCACAGGCACCATGATGACAGTGTGTCTGTTTGATCCTATTTCTCTGTATGTGCACGTGTATGACTGTGTGTGTGTGTGTGTGTGTGTGTGTGTGTGTGTGTGTGTGTGTGTGTGTGTGTGTGTGTGTGTGTGTGTGTGTGTGTGTGTGTGTGTGTGTGTGTGTGTGTGTGTGTGTGTGTGTGTGTGTGATTTTGTTGGTTAGTGTGAGTGCATAAGTGTGTATGTGTGATAACAGCTCTATAATAATCAGCCCACAGGGAATAGCAGAGAAGAGGTGTGACAGCTTGTCTGTATGATAACAGACACACTCAGGGGCCCGCACACACACACACACACACACACACACACACACACACACACACACACACACACACACACACACACACACAAACACACACACACACACACACACACACACACACACACACACACACACACACACACACACACACACACACACACACACACACAGACACACTTGCAGAAAAACACAGCAATACACAAACACGTACAGCACACACACAAGCATGCACATACATACAAACACACACACACACACACACACACACACACACACACACACACACACATACACACACACACACACCACACACGACTCTTGTAATATTCCTGCAATTGACGGATTTATAGCAATATGTACCTAAAGCCAACTGCAGTTACTCACCCATAGCTCCACAAGTTGTTCTTGAGTGTCTATGTTGACTGTCAGTATAACTGTCAGTATATGTCAGTATCTTTACCCATGTAAAATAAAATAGGTTCCATGTTTATTTAAATGGCAATGATTTTCTGGTGGGTTCAAGACTTAGCAATGAACCATGAACCATGAACAAACGACAGCTTGAGTCAAGTTTTTTGACAGACAAAACACCTAGTACCTGTTGCACAGCTACAGCCACAAAATCACTTGCAACAGTTGTATTGGAAATCAGTCGGTGACAACTCCCAAAAGTAGGGGTAAAATGTACCCACTAACTCTGACAGTCGTGCCCCATCTCCCCATTAACTCTCCCTATAACAGAGCTGGCACAGACCAATGGGGCTATGGCTACTTTTCTGTAGGACGAGCCACCACATCTGCTTTTAGCTTTACTGTACTGATCAGCATGAGGAAAAAAACATCCACGAACAACACTTTCAGAAGAGCAGCACTAATTAGGACAGTTATAGATAGAGACAGAACAGTGAACGTAAATGCCTTCAACTGTTAAGCTAATGCTAATGCTTACAGACTCCCTGTGGTGACGATCACTACCACCGTATCGTCAACAATAAAGTGTGAAGTGGGGAGCCGTTTGAATGTGCAGCGCTGTCTCAGGTAGAAGAGGTCCTGAAGGGCTCCGCTCAATGTTATCGTGAACATGCATACCAGGAGATAGTGGGAGATGAAGGCTAGCGAGACAGATATACTGTCAGGTGTGGACAAACAGACAGCTCTGCGGACGGCCAGGGAAGAGGAGAAGAGCGACAGAGAGACGGTGGAGCGGGACGGGGGGTTGATGCATCCCTCCCTCGCGGTCCGGGGCTTTGGTGTCTGTTTGAAGCTCTTCCCTTCCACCATGGGTTTTGTTAATCTTGTCAGCTGAATCTCACTGGCTTTCTTCTTACTTGTCACGACAAGAAGTCTTTAATCTTCCCTCCATTACACCATGTACCTGTAAGAGGAAGAAAAGGAGCAGACGGTTTTATTTTTTTCTTCTTTGTAGCTCATAATACGACGGGAACTGTCAAACCATGTCCATATTTCATTGTTTTAACGTTCACCTTGATATCCGAGGTTTAGAAGCGGCTGTTTGATAATTGGATGCTTCAGATGTTTAATATTACGAGTGTTGAGGGAAGAAGAGTGGATTTGCAGACTCAATAATTAAAAAAATTCTGTAGCGTACATCTGCTCTTCCTCTGAAAAAAAAAAAAAAAACGGTGAAGACAAAAAAACAACATCAACCTGGAAGTTAAGTTAAAGATAATGTTGTGGAAGTCTGTTGCAAACCTACTCACCAACACACAACAGAGGAAAGAATCTCCATCGCTATATGGGAAACAACAGTATAATGGCTGTTAATTAACTGAGATAGGGCTTTGGTACTGATGGTAGCGGGAGAAGGAGGAGATTATGGGGAATGAAACTGTTTAGAGCACATCCAATCAAAACAAATCAGAATAGTAGAGAACTGCGCCTTGCTTAGAGCCCTTTGATTTGGTCCTGTCTCTTTCCAAAAAGGAGAATTAACGGAGCAGAAAATAACTTAGAAACGGTAGAACTATGGAAGTATGGGCAGAACCGATACTGCACAGTAGGAACAAAAGAGCAGAGAGGGGCACAGGAGCAGCCGCTTGTGGGGTCTATTCTTTGGTGATTTTGTTATAAGGCTCTAAAAATCCTCAACTGTTGGAGTTCATCTTGTCATAATACGGCTCTTATTTTCTGGCAGCAAGTTTGCTGACTGGGAAGAATGATCGCACTGACGAGAAACCAAGCGTTCGCACTTCAGCCGGCAGCTGACCCCCAACACATGGTCACACACACACACACACACACACACACACACACAAACACACACACACAAACACACACACACACACACACACACACACACACACACACACACACACACACACACACACACACACACACACACACACACACACAAACACACACACACACACACACACACACACACACACACACACACACACACACACACACACGCACACAAACACACACACACGTACTCACACACCCACACACACACATACACATGCACAATAACAAACACACACACACACATGCACATACACGTGCACACTAACAAACACACACACACACACACACACACACACACACATACAAACCTTATGCAAATGCACATACACACAAACACACACATGCAAAAATGAGATGACCATGTGCTGTCTCCCACGTGCAAGAATGAATACACACATTATACAAACATAGCACAGACACACAGTACACACACAGTATATACAAAAAGTATACACAAATATAAATAATATATATAAATACACGTACACACACGGATGGCTACTTAGATAAAGCGACACATGCGATTGGCACAAACACCTAGCTGTAAAAACAAGCAGTATACACAGCGTAAAGAAAACATGAAAAAATCCCCCGAGGACATGTTAGATAGTCACTAGGATGAAGGGAACCGGAACACTGTCACAGGGACCCAGCACCAAGGTCATCAGTTTAGTGTTTTCTGTTTGATTATGTGCATTCCTCGATGTTGCCATCTTCATTTGTGTATGTGTGGTTTGACGTCTGTGTATGGACGAGTGCCCCTTCGTTTGCTTGGACGTTTGTTTGTGTGTGTGTGTGTGTGTGTGTGTGTGTGTGTGTGCGTGCGTGCGTGCGTGCGTGCGTGCGTGCGTGCGTGCGTGCGTGCGTGCGTGCGTGCGTGCGTGTGTGTGTGTGTGCGTGCGTGTGTGTGCGCGCGTGTGTGTTTGTGTGTCTGTCTGTGCATGCGCTACTAGGGGTGTATTTGCATTCAAATTGTTTTCTACATAATGCGTGTTGCGGGAGATGTAAAGCAGCTCTCGCATCCTGGTGAATGGAGATATGACCTCGCCTTTGCTTGTGCTAGCTGTAAATGACACACGTCATTGTTTAGCTAAATTTCAGATGCAGCTTGACAGACCAAACCACCTGCTTTGCAAGTGCTAGTATGCAAGTCCCTTCCTAGCCCAGCTTGTAATAGGTAAGCTTCAACCTTTTTGTGTTTTACATAGTCATACCAGCGATTCAAACTTCATATATCACATTCATTTAATCATAGCTCTGATGTCAGGAGGGTGTATGTCTCAATGTTTTTTATCAAAGTTGCATAGTTATTCTCATTGGAAACCTTTCTGTTCATGAGACTTTTTGTGTTACACATCTTTGCCATTCAAAACAGCACAGGCACAATGGAGTCAATCCATTTATTTTTCATAACATCACACAACCCATTTCTAATAACTCTCGATGGTGACTTCATGCCATTAGATGCCATCTCCCTGTGTGTGATGACCTCTTTAGCGGTTGTGTGCTGTTGCTGGTGATTTCAAGGTGAATGTGTGAATACAACTGCACATTCCTGAGCCACCGGGGACGGTGGGGCACTTCCTGCGAGCTGGAGAAGACGGAGGGAGAGCGGAGGGGCGCTTTGTCAGTGATCCGCTCACCGGGCCCTTCTTCCACACCTTCCTGTCTGCTCAGCTGCCTGCTGCTGCTGATCAAATGCTCCACAAGTGATTGATCTTCGGCTTACGCAGACAGCTCCACCCGTAGGGGAGGCGCAGCGGAGGGGGAGAAGAGAACATGGCTGGAAGTAGAGAGGAGGTGAGGGAGGGGAAGGAAGGAAAGGAGACAAGAGGAAAGGAGATGAGAGGTGAAGAGATGAGAGGAGAGGAGAATGATAAGAGAGGTGAAGACAGAGGAGAGGGGAACAGAGAAGAGGGGAGGAGAGGGAGAAGAGAGGTGAGGATGAGGAGAGAGGAGAGGAGAGGATAGAAGAGGGGATGAGAGAAGAGCGGAGAGGGAGAAGAGAAGTGAGGAGAGGAGAGAAGAAGGGAGAGGAGGGGACAAAGGGGGAGGAGAGGGAGGTGGGAGAGGGAGAAAGAAAGAAAGAAAGAAAGAAAGAAAGAAAGAAAGAAAGAAAGAAAGAAAGAAAGAAAGAAAGAAAGAAAGAAAGAAAGAAAGAGAAAGAGAAAAATGGCAGCTAGAGAACGATTGATAAAGCTACTAAAAGAGAGAGATGGAAGGAGTGAGGATGTCGGTGCAATGTAGGCTGAAACATCACATCAAACTACACAGGAGCGGGCGAAAAGATAAAGACAAGGTGAGATGCGGAAAGATAGAGCGAGAGAGAGAGAGAGAGAGAGAGAGAGAGAGAGAGAGAGAGAGAGAGAGAGAGAGAGAGAGAGAGAGAGAGAGAGAGAGAGAGAGAGAGAGAGAGAGAGAGATAGAGAGAAAGAGAGAGAGAGTACCTTGGCATGAGTGCCCCAGACCTTAATTCTGTCCCGCACATTGTCTTTCTTTAATTTTTCTTTTCATTCTAAGGCCCAATCCGGATTCATTGCTCTACAAAAAACTCCACCTTAAACCTACCCCTACCCCTCAACCCTACCCCTACGAAACGGGGTGACAACCCTTCAAGACCCAGTAACAGTACGTCTTTAGTAGTCGTTGACAGGTTTTTAATCTTTATTTTATTTTATTTTTTATCTTTTGATACAATATCTGTTCCTGGAATTTCATTGTAAAGTTTGAATGTCTTAGGAATGCAACCTTACCCACATGGAAAAGCACGGTATGATTACGAATAAGATTATCATTCATGCTCGCAATCTGTAGAAAACTGAGACTGCAGAAACTTTTTTTTGGATCAAACATTATACAAGATCCACATAATATATAAAACCAGAATAAACATAGAAAAATAGGTAGTATGCCATCCATGTAAAACATAATATCGTAAAAACAAGAACCAGTGATATAGTGGAACTAATATTGCACATTACAAAAAGGCATCAACCATCACATTTTATCAATAACTTGGTTGGTTTTAAATCAGTGGATGGTTAATCTTTCTACCTTCCTGGGGGTTTGGGAGCTTAGGGCTACCAATGCTGAAGAGGTTTGAGGTGGTGGAGGGATTGGCTCTTTGATCCTCAATGATCTCCTGAAAGAAAGCATAACAAATAACAAATATGAAGGAATTAAATGGCAGAACTGGGTTATGTGGCCAAATGTTTTATACAATCTATAATAACAGATATATATAGATAGATGAGTGAATAAATGAAAAAATACACTGGTTTATAAAAAGAAACGACATCATATTTATCCACCATTCTCCAGGCTAATAAGCATTTTTAAAACGAATTATTGCATTACTTGGCAGGGGATTAAAGCTTATCTTCAACCTGGAGTCCCTAGAACATGAAACATAGGGATATCATATGACATGAGCCCGGCGGCTCCCCGACCGCGGGCAGCCCGACCGCTGGCAGCCCGACCGCGGGCAGCCCGACCGCGGGCAGCCCGACCGCGGTCCACGGCCGGGATGCGGAGCCCGCAGCGTGAGTCCGGGAGCTCTGCTCCGGAAGTTTTGGTCGTTGTCCTTCTTATAAAGAAAATGCCTAGATAACATTCAAACGGCATAATGATAATGCGATGGTCATCATGATTTATTGCATGATTATTAACAGCGAAAACACTACATTTGTGGTTTTCGATCCTGTCGCATCTTTTCGCCCGCCATCTTGCCTAGGATTTTTCTTGATTTTCCATTTTCTCGCAAGGTATTGTGGCAGCAAGTCACAACTGGAGCGTTCTCAGTTTCTTTGAGTGTGCCCATCGAAAATCTCACTTTTGAGGTGGTGATAGCCCTCCCCCTTACCCCAGGCCCTTACCCTACCTTTAAATGGGTTTCGGGACACGGCTCCACGGCGGGTGAACGCGCAACAGCGAGGGGTAGGGCTGACACTTTGTGTGGAGCAATGAATTCGGATTCACCCTAAAATCTATCCTCTCTCTTGCTCTCTCTCTCTCTCTCTCTCTCTCTCTCTTTCTCTCTCTCTCTCTCTCTCTCTCTCTCTCTCTCTCTCTCTCTCTCTCTCTCTCTCTCTCTCTCTCTCTCTCTCTCTTTCTCTCTCTCTCTCTCTCTTTCTCTCTCGCTCTCCCTCTCCCTCTCGCTCTCCCTCTCTCTCTAATGCTCCCCCAGTGGAGAGTTTTGAGCGTTGAGTAAGCGACAGACGAGATAAAAGCTGTTTCCTGAATCCACCTCTCTCAGCTCTTCTGCTGTCAGGGAAGAAGACAGCAAGCCAGCAGAGAGAGCGGGCTTCTGCTGCACTGCACAGCTGCTGATGCTGCTGCTGCTGCTGCTGCAACCCACACGCAGGCAGGACGACGCAAAGGAAGGGGAAAGCAGACAGACAAGTGTGCAGGGCTGCAGATAGACAGGCAGCAGAGGGGCCAGCAGAGGGACAGAAAGAGAGAAAGTAAGGTGGACAGGTAGGGAGATAGAGGGTTAGGTAGCCAGCCCGACAGTCAGACTGTGTCTTGTCAAGTGAAAGATATATAATTATACATTTATTTTTACTTTTGTGTTTAATACCTGTTAAATCACTTAAAATAACCCTGACATGATACTTTTGTCAAAATAAGGGGCAATGTTCAATCTGTTGGCTTTAGACTCTCTGATTCTGTTCAGCTGTTGGCTTTAGACTCTCTGATTCTGTTCAGCTGTTGGCTTTAGACTCTCTGATTCTGTTCAGCTGTTAGCTTTAGACTCTCTGATTCTGTTCAGCTGTTAGCTTTAGACTCTCTCTGAGTCTGTTCGCTGTTAGCTTTAGACTCTCTCTGAGTCTGTTCAGCTGTTGGCTTCAGAATCTCTGAGTCTGTTCAGCTGTTAGCTTTAGACTCTCTTAGTCTGTTCAGCTGTTGGCTTCAGAATCTCTGAGTCTGTTCAGATGTTGGCTCCAGACTCTCTGGGTTTGTTCAGCTTCAGAATTTCAGTGTCTGTAGGCCATGCAGGCCTTGGGTCCAGTCACACCAATTTTGTTTTCATGGCATGCGGATCTGTGTGTGTGTGTGTGTGTGTGTGTGTGTGTGTGTGTGTGTGTGTTAGAGTTTAGATTCTCTGCCCGAGCCCGACCCGACCCGAGCCTGAACATGCACGGGCTCGGGTGGGGTCGGGCTTGATTTTCTGGGCCCAATCTAAGCTCTAGTTTGTGTGTGTGTGTTTGTGTTTGCGTCTATAGAGTTTGCCTTCCCCCTATAGTTTTTTTGTTGAATTTGCATTTACCTTTGAGCCACAACTGTTGTGTGTGTCTCGGTGTGTGTGCTGTGTGTGTGTTTTTGTGTGTCTCTGCGTGTGTGTCTGTGTGTGTATCTGTCTGTATTTGTGTGTTTTTGTGTGTCTCTGCGTGTGTGTCTGTGTGTGTATCTGTCTGTATTTGTGTGTGTGTGTGTGTGTGTGTGTGTGTGTGTGTGTGTGTGTATGTGTGTGTGTGTGTGTGTGTGTGTGTGTGTGTGTGTGTGTGTGTGTGTGTGTTTGTGTGTGTGTGTGTGTGTGTTTGTGTGTGTGTTTGTGTGTGTGTGTGTGTGTGTGTGTGTGTGTGTGTGTGTGTGTGTGTTTGTGTGTGTGTGTGTGTGTGTGTGTGTGTGTGTGTGTGTGTGTGTGTGTGTGTGTGTGTGTGTGTGTGTGTGTGTGTGTGTGTACGTGTGTGTGTGTTCTTGTGTGTATGTGTGCGTGCATCCCTGGGGGGTGTGTCAATGTATGTCTTGGCCTCTGTGAGTTTGCCTGTGTGACTGCACAGCCCTTTCTGCCAAGACTGGGCTCCTCTCTCCATCTGCTCATTGTGTCCAGAGGTTTTCTGGCCTCCTCTGGGCATTTGGCTACTGAAGTGGAGAAAATTCACAACAGACAATAGACACACAATAGATGAGATGCTCTAAGCTCTGTGGGATGAGTCGCGGAATACAAGTTTAGTTCCATCACTGAGTTAGCTTACACAGCATTGTTCATCCTCTCAGACATCTCCCCATGAATCTTACCAAATGGGTTTATCTGGGTATTGTCTGATGCTACTGGTTTTCACTTTCACAACATCATGGCAGCAATGATTAGTGTGTGTGTGTGTGTGTGTGTGTGTGTGTGTGTGTGTGTGTGTGTGTGTGTGTGTGTGTGTGTGTGTGTGTGTGTGTGTGTGTGTGTGTGTGTGTGTGTGTGTGTGTGGGAGTGTTCTTCATCCAATATCTATTAGTTATTCTTTCTCGATGTTCTTCATAGGCCACGAGGGGATCTGGTTTGGATCCAAGTCAATCCCAGGACACATCAACATTGCCTCTTCTTTCTCTTCCTCTAGCCTCTCCTTCTCCTGGTTCCTTCCTTCCTCTCAAAACGTCTGCCTACCCCTTCTAGAATACAGAGGCAGCAAAATAAAACTGTTTTCGGTGTGAGTTCACTAGGCTAATGTCTGCTAGTGAACTCTGCATGGCCCCTCTAGGATGACAGCCTTAAAACACTGGCGTGTCCGAACAGCTGCGACGGTCATGTAGCAAAGTTGGTTGTTTTCCAGTCCCGTTTCTCAGCCCCACGAACACCAACATTCATCATCACACATGTTCATGAGTCCGTTTGTCTGGGAAGGGTGTCCCTGTAGAGGGGGTGTTCCACTGGATCAAGTGCAGGGAGTGAATCGACTTCTGGGGGAGAAAACGGTACGCTCCTGCCCTGGTTCCCTTCGGGGATGAATAAATCACCATATCAACCATTCCTTATCTATTTATGCACGCGATGGAAGACGACAGCGTACAGTCATTCTAAAATGTTTTCCTGTTTGTAAATCCACAGAGATGTCTTCACGGATGGAGTTTTGATCGCGATACCCTTGAGCTTGTAGAATATTCTGGTCCAAATTTGATCAAGGGTGCCGGGCATAAAACAAAAAAACAAAACACTGGGAGGGAACTCAGCATGGGAGGAAGATGGGAGATGAGATGAACCTTAAGAAGATTCAATTACCCCTGTCTGACCGCACCCCAACCCTACCTATTTCCATTTACAACTATGAGCAGGCTTCATTATAAAACATGAACAACTAGTCAATCCACCTTTATTCTACCAACCCTCATATTGGAGGAATTATACCTGCATAAGAATGTGGGGTACAGACAGCTCCATCTGAGCCTTCCATAAACCACTGACATTATCAAGGTGGTGAAGTCATTGTGAGAGTTTGTGTATGGGTTGGTTCATGGATACGTGTTTCCGTTTGGGAGACAAAGGAAGAAACTTAGAAGAAGAGAGCCTTTGAGAAAGAAAGCCAACTAAAAGTAAAACTGACAGAGAGAGAGACAGAAAAAGTGTGTTTAACGAACAACAGAGGCTAGAGGAAGGAAGAGAGGGGTGAGACCAAAAAAAATAGCAGACGGCGAAACGCTACACAAGAGTGCAGTGCGCTACAATCATAGGCAGGTTGGCTGTTGGTTCCTTGGGGACGTGCGGTAGTATGCCATCTAATTAACAGTGTCCTCTCCTCAGTGTGGCTGGCTCCCACAGCCCAGCAGCTATGATTAAAAGAGAAGCTCTCAAAGGATGCCAAACGCTTCCAATTCACCGTTGATACTTCCTGGACGCCAGCCACACACACAATCAACCATCTCCTCTCGGCCAGGACGCAAGCTCTTTCTACTCTCTTTATTCATATAAAATGCAGACAAACACACACATGCACACAAACACACACACACACACACACACGCATACACACACACGCTCACGCACATGCATGCATGCAAACAGACAAAAACATGGACAGTTTGGGACACTTGCAAGCATAGACGCACATATGGACAAATATTTTCTCTGGCACTGCCTTTATCTATTATTCTATCTCTCTTTCCAAACTTTTTTCCCCCAACACTTAAATCCCCACCCTCTGCCCTCCCCCTTCTCTCTCCACCTCGCTCCCTGCCAAGGCTGCACATCAAAGCAGATGATTGGTCTCTAACTGTTTAAGCAGGCTTGCATTTTACAATGTTCTCTGCAAAGAGACCAAAATAAAGCACCATGAATATTGAGGGAAAAATCTTTTTCTATGCTAATATCCAGCTGAGAAATATCCATATCAGTCGACCACGCTTGGCTCAATTTGACTTTACACTCAAACGCCTGGCAACTCTTTACTCCAAATTCCCTGTGGCTAAATGTCATACTTTAAATACTGATTTCTACAGCTTTGACAAGGGGATATAAATACATTACCACAAGTCAAGGTTGCTGGCTAAGTGGTCGAACCAACTAATTGATGACAATTCAACCTGATTCCACTTTGTAAAAACGGTTTAACTCCACTCTTAATTGAATCATGAATTATAACTTTTCAAGGTTGTTGGATTGGTTTGTATTAATTAACTTTATACCAGCTAACAATAAATAGCCTTAATTACTTGTGCTTAAACATACCAATTTACTTTGAAGATTGGATATCTTGATGAAAAAAAAATATATGGCTGTGTGTGTTTTTAAGCATTCTAGTTCATAAGGTAATGTAAAACTTTTACATTGACGACTTTTAAGGAACTGCTTAATTTACATGCTTTTATGTGTTTTGCAACTTTAATAATACTTGGCACTGCTTTTTACAAGGGACAATTTATGATTTTAGCTTTTGATGGGGTGTTAATTGCTCTTTGACTATCCTTCATTTATGGCATCGTATATGTTATATGTTAACGAATCCTTAGCGAGTTAACACTTAGCTAAAGATTAGGTAGAAGTTCTCCTTTACCTCATGCAATAAAAAGCATCCAAACACAGCATCATAAGCATAGAACATATATACAGTATATAGAACATATAAACTAACACCCACATCACAACATCATACATCTTGTATATCTGGGTTTTTTTTGAGGGGGGGATTATATTAAGGTATACTGGAGAAAGTAAGATAACATAAAGGATATGCAGAAGCAAACCAATGGTCAAATACAGTAAATTGGTAGCTCTGTGATGGAGTAGCAAGCTCATGGCAGGCTCTCTGTTTGGGTGTGTAATTACAAGAGAATTAAGGGGGGGATCCTGGTGGCTTATAGAACTCGTTTGTACAGTTGTGATGTCTTCCCCAGCCGGCTCGGTGTCTTCCCTTGGTCTCTCATCAGTGAATGAAGCCTGCTATGAAAGGCATGTGGGAAGAGGTATACAGAAACACAGCAACACGCCCCGGGGAGTGAGGCAGAGGAAAGATATGTTTCCCTCTCAAAAGATTGATAAAAGAGAGATATTCCCCCCCCCGGGCTAAGTCTCTGACTGGCGGCGCGTCTCGCTGGGGAGCTAGGCCTGGCTTCAAAACAATTAGCCGCAGAATGAGAGCCGTTTAAGGGGCGAGGAGACAAGAAGATCTTAATACAGCCAGTGGAAATTTCCCCATGGAGGACTCACTTTTATAACCTCCTTACAGAGTCGCTCTCAGAGTCGCTCTCACAGGCCATTTACCCTGTCTCACACCACCGGGAGGGCCATTTAGCCTGTCTCACACCACAGAGAGGGACATTTAGCCTGTCTCACACCACAGAGAGGAACATTTACCCTGTCTAACACAATGGAGAGGGCCATTTGTAGCACACTGTGGAAACTAAGAGGTAAAGGTAGAAAAAGCACGGGGCACCAGCATCAAGGGAGGGAGAGAGGCATGAAGGGAGGAGGGAAGGAAGGAAGGAGAAGAGCTAGAGAGATACAGTCATGGAGAACCAACTCAGAAGAAGAGCATAATGAAGGAAAGGTAAGGAGCGCAATAAGAGACAGATTCAAAAGGAGAGGGGAGACGGAGCATAGATAGGCGCACGGAATGAGGCAGAAAAGAAACAAATGGAGGCTGGGGTGAAAAAGGCCGCCTAGGGAGTTGGTAAACTGAACATCCCTCAGCTTCCTGGATCCTTCTCTCTGTGCCGTTGGGGGCCAATCAGTGAGTGCGTCTGTCTGTGGGGACCGATGACAGCAAATACCTTCTGAGTCAGCATGTTTTGTCAGGATAGAAGACACAGTGAGAGTGCATTTTATCACAGTCTTAACTCGCTGGTGACCATAAACTTGAGCTCTTTTAGCATATATTGGCATGCTTTGCACTAAGGTTCAAAGGCATATAATTGAAGTTGGGAACTCTACAAAATAATGATTGCTACTCCGTTAGACCCTTATACTCCCCTGTAAAAACGTGCTGCAAGTGTAAGGCCTGTGTGAAGCCCAGAGTTGAGGCAATATAGTTTGAATGGTTCAGCGGTGTACACAGAATTCCTCTGCAACCTATAAGGTCCTTCTCTAGATGGGATGATGCTATAACATGTACTATTAGAACCTGCATCACACAGAGAGGGCACTACACAGTTATACCTGTGGTACCATCTCTTCTGGAGCACGCTGGGCCCTCGCAACCTTGCTCACAGGCACTCCAGCAGGAAGCCACCTCAGGGACCCCCTCCCCCCGATCCCTCCTAGCTGTAGATCATGACAGAAGGTACACCTTGGTAGCATGGGAAGCTCTGTAGCGCAGAGGGCCGTGCATTCATGGCAAACCCCAGCCATAACTCTGGTGATAAAGTGACCTATCCCCGAAGAGAGAACACAACAAAGTCATCCAGCCTCTTCTTCCACCGCTTGTACCCGCCCCGCGCCGTAGGGGGCAACGGGGCGGCGCCGGGAGCTGCGTTAATGGACGTTTGGGTAGGATCCGCCAAAAGACAGGTCACCGTGTCTTATCTGCACGCACTCATCCATTAGCCGGTCATTTGTAATGTTCCTCGAACGCCGCATATGGTATGTGAAAAGATTGCAGTGATACGTCTCCACCCTCCTCTAAATGTGATTAATGGCCTTCTCCCCTCCCATGGTTCCTACGCTGAATGCCAGCTAGCAAGTGATAGGAGTACGTTCACCGCTCTTTGAGGCACAGTCAGTGTTAGTGTTGTCTGCCTTTCCCCACAGCCTGTGTGGACCACTTGCACTGAACTCAAGGCCACCAATTTAAATAAGTGTAGCGAGCAGGTTGCCCTCCGAGCTAGAGCCTGTCTATTTCCTTCACTTCAGTCATTAATAAAGAAGACGCTTTTGGCTAGGCTCCCGTAGGTAAAATACCTGACACATGAAGTTGCCTTGTCGGCACATACATTTTAGAACACTTATGTCAGAGCAGTCCAGTGGAATTTGGCTTTTGGATACCAGAGTCTGAGTGGCTGGACGAAACTAGCCAATCGTAGTCAATTACACCCCTCACCAATGTGTTGAGAGGGCATGCAACAAGAACACTGAGGCAAAGGTGTTTTGCACACCATTCTCATGAGATAGCCTATCTTTTGACCTGGCTTTCTGTTGGCTTCTCTCTATGCATTCAACTTTAATCCATAACCTCTTTATTTTTTGCATGTTAAGGTGTCCCTCTATCACAATTAAATGATAAAGCAGTGCCGTTACAGGTTTATGTAAATCCCTCCTGCGAGAGCTGGCTGTTGATAAATAGCATGGAATTACAGAACAGCAAATAACTTGGGGTGGTGTAGAATATTCCCCCCTCTCCTTTTAATTGATAGGATTGCACAGACAAATCCAGTGTTTACGAGTGTTTCTCAGTCCTGGTGTGTCACTGAAGGGAAGGGTTTAAGGAGAGGAAGAGAAAATATACCCAGTGCAAGGTGCTCAACCTGAACATGGTTAAGATCCAATGTAATAAAATATATAAAAAATAAGTCTCCCCACATTGGGAGCCATGATTAAAAATGAAATAGTTCTCTTGACATGTGGGGATTGTAACTGATTAAACAATCTGCCACCCAGGGATCAGGCCAGTGAAATTGTTAAACAGTTTTGTCATGAGGGACCGAGTCTGAGTGGTTTTACAGTGGGACCCAGGCAGGTACATTTAAATGATAATGTTACTCTTGTCCAACAGGAGGCTCAGACCCAGCAAACGTAGTCTCTGAACCTGCAAAGTAACTCCATTAACGTAGACTTCTACAAAAGTAAGTACCTGTCTCAGGATCCAAATCCATACAGTTTTTTCATTTGGAAGGCAATATGATCCAATGGTGGCAAACACCTTTAGCAGAACATAATTTTTTGGACATATTTTGCCTGAGAAATGTAATAATGTTTGCACATCTGAAATTAACCATTCTTTAGGGAAAGTGCTCAAGTGGAGGGAGGAGAGGAAAGGACATGAGCGAGAGGAGGGAAAATGTATCGAATGTACAGGAGAGGAAAGAGCTTCATTTGAGTTGGGAGGTCTATAGATCTGCAGAACGGAGTTTTTGTATTTGATGAAACAACCTTCTCTGCGTGACCATGAATAGGAAACAGCCGCCTCACTGTCCTTTATGCACAATAGTGATCGGGATGTTCAATTATAATCTATACAGCTAAACACATGAAGATATCCAAAGTTATCTTTCATTTATATAATACAATTCATATTTGGGGGGATAGGTTGGCATGCATGTGTGCACACATACACACACACACACACACACACACACACACACACACACACACACACACACACACACACACACACACACACACACACACACACACACACTCAAGCATACACACACAAGTGATACGATCTGAAGTTACTCTTGTGAGAGTGTTTGTTTCTGTTATACTGCAAAAATGTGTACCACCTTAGCCATAGACAGACATTCATGCGTTGTCCACCCTACACACATCATATATTAACCCTACACAAATATCAGAAATTAGGCTACATTTGTGAATCAACTTTATGGACCCCCCATATATAATGTTTCCCCTGTTTAGGAAAGCTTGCTCCCAGATTGCGCATGACTCCACCTGTACACACACATACACTCTTTAGATAATTGCTGCGACATCTGAGTAAAAGGCATGAATACACACAGCAGTTTGAAAGTCTTCAAGATTGCAAAGCGCTCTCCGGGCTGCGTCTGCTTGTTGTATGAGGCTGGCTCGGCGGTGATCTCAGCCAAGGGAAATGCGACTCTCTGCCCCTTTTCTTGTGCCTGCATTATTTTCTGTGGTGACAAAAGCATCCTTGAAGTCCTCGAGGTGCGCTGGTTCTCCGAGCCAATTAGAGGAGTTTCAGCGTGGCCACTCCACAACCCGAGGAGGAGAGCTCTCTGTATTGTGTTATCATTATTTTTAAATAAATGAAAAACGGAAACATGAAAAAGGAAGGGGAAATGAAGGGACAGGGGAGAGGAAAGTCAAGAAGTAATGACAAAAATAAAACAAACGGCGCAGTTTAGGGAAGGAAGACCAAATCCATTAGATGCATATTATTTTCTATATCTGCACATGGTGTCTGTGTCAGTGATATAGTTTGTGTTGGTCCGTCCATGCTGCCTGTGTGTGTGTGTATGTGTGTGTCTGGTGTGTGTCTCTGTGTATGTGAGAGAAAAACAAAGAGCTCTTTGTATGAATAGGTGTACACGTGTGCCCGTGCGTTTATAGCTTGGGAAGAAATTTAGGAAGACAGTTGCCACCATTGTTTCAGCAAACAGCAGAAAAGTATCGATCTTCCAGTTTCAGCAGCCCTTATCTCTCTATGTCTCTCTGTCTTCTCTCTCTCTCAGTATCCGACTCCATAACTCTTCTCATGGCACATTCCTACCCTCATCCCTCCTTCTCCGTGTCCTCCCTCACACTCTCCTACTTCCTTCCTTACTCTCCCTCTCTCCTCTCCACGTCCCTTGGATAGCCCCAGCCCTCCCAATCCCTGAACTTCCACCCCCTATCTGTCTTGCCTGCTGCTGTCTGCCCCTCCCTCCTTGACTCCTACAGATGTTATCCTTGTAGCACATTTTCATCAGGTTGCCAAAGAGAGAGAGAGAGAGAGAGAGAGAGAGAGAGAGAGAGAGAGAGAGAGAGAGAGAGAGAGAGAGAGAGAGAGAGAGAGAGAGAGAGAGAGAGAGAGAATAGGAGAGTGGCAAAGGAAAGAAAAAAACGAAAGAAGGAAAGAAAGAAACCCATTTCAGAGCTCAATACCTCCACCCTCAGGATACAAGGCTACCTAGTCTCTTGTTGCAAACAAAATGAACGTGAGTGATGTCTTCCCGTTGAATGACTGTTCGTCTTGCTTTTGAGTCACTGCTCTTTAATTAAGACATCCACTTCCTTTCTCTTCTCTCTGTATGAGGAATATCTTCTGCCGGGTTGTCAAAGAGCAGGAAACGTTATCCGACTTAAAGAGCAGATGACACAAGGTGAAAGTGCTTTTTATTTGACAGGGAGCAAAACCAGGAGGGAGAAAATCACTATTTTCCATTTCAATGCACCCTGCTGCTGACTCCTCCCCTCACCCACAAGACACCCACACACACACACACAACGCCGTCAAGGGAAGACAGTTTGGGAGGGACAGTGGATGTGTTTCTGTTGGACTATGATTCATGTGAAATGTCATATGATGTGTTGCTGTTTATAGTTGTTTAAAATAACAGTGAACTCTAAACCCACTGTTGTCTTTGGAGTCCTGACTTTCCTTTTCATGCCTTTATTGAATGAATCAAACACTTTTTTTTCTCATCATCATAGCAAATGACGTCTTTACATGTCTTCATTGGATACAGGATAAATAAATTCATACATAACGAATTTCTATGACAAACTTTCGAAATGGAGAAATGAGGTCTACAGGATGTTAACTTTTTCTAAATGAATTCAGTGTGTGTGTGAGTGGGTTGCTAGTGCCAGCAGAAGATGACATACTTCAGTTGGGGAGTGGCCTGCATGCAGCCGGAGGTGCAGAAACCCAAAGTATCACCAGATACACACGCTGCCAACAGAAACAAACACGCAACCAAAACTATACACATAGTTAATTGTATGAAAACTAAAAGACTTACAAAGCTTCACCCTCTTCCTTCATCCCTTCATTCCTATATTATGCTTCAATGAATCGTTATTAAGTCTCTATTGCTAAGAAATTAGCACTGTTTTATTATCAAGAGCCTCAATAAAAATAAAAAATCCCGTAAAATGGACTCTGTCTTCAAATAAAATAAAGTGTTTTCTACTTGTTTCACTATGGGAAGATCATAATATTGCTATGGCTAAATGGATGAGAGGGTAAGAATAAATGAAGGGATGAACTCAAAATACAGAGTTTTAAGAAAACAGACACACACACATAAACACATTTATTCATTCCCTGTGGGCTTGAAATAGTCAAGGTTTGCTATAGAGTTCCATTTCCTCCCTCAAACTGTTTGAGATATAGCAACAGAATGTTTGCATTTCAAATTGTCGAACGGTTTGTTGTGAATTAAGTGCTTCTAGAACGAAAACTATTTTTTTAACTCATAAAAGTTGAATGATGGTGATTCATTTGTTTTTGCAAATGGAAACTGAGTTTCAACTTCGTATTTTATCAGGTAATATG
>NC_082392.1:7458253-7541437 GCF_031168955.1 Gadus macrocephalus
ATAGAAGAATAAATTCAAAGTTTGGACTTGTTCACCTGTATCATGGCAGGGAACCCAGTGGTGCTTCAGACAGAACCGTTTATAAAATAGCTATCAATTCTGTCAAATATAAAGCCATTCCCTTCACACTCGCCCAGAGTGGACATCCCTCTAGCCTAGTATCAAACACGGCCTGTTAAACATACACATACAGAACATACTGTTTTCTCCCCAGGTGCTCTGTTAACTCTGATGCTCCTCAGATTCTCTGGAGTCAATATATTCCCAGAGGCATTCCACTCTCTGACAGATGCACATCACTGGAGCAGCAAACTGTGATCCCAACTCCCATGACAAGTACTACCACACTTTGGCCTCAAACTATGTTTGTTTTAAGGCCATTTTTTGGATTAAAATCTAACAGCCAGATATGGAATACTTTTAGAAAAGATGTCTTAAAACAGAAAGTCAAAAAAACAACTGTGACAATGTAGCTGCTACACTCCACCTTGACTTGGACAAGGACTGTCATGTGCGGAGGCATTAACCGTGACTACCGTGTAGGTTTCATTAATAGAACAACTGCTTTATTTCTGGACACATGGATATGATGTCACAGGTATGGCACTACGGTGGCCCATACATTCATATATCACTACAAGGACAACCCAAGGTAATGTTGGAAAACTGGGTTATTGTGTTGTTTGTGGACAATGACCATGGGGGGTATTCTATGTATTCTAGTTGCTAACGAATGCAGCGCTTAGATGATTAGGCCCGGTTAGAACTAACGCCTACTTCCACTTGAGGCTAAAGCCATTCCATCAACACAGTTCAGCCGCGCCTTGCTCAGGTTAGTTCAAGCCGGGAAACGTTATCGTGGATTAAGCTCGCTCACAAGATATGTAACTGGCCCAGAACCGTGGATGTCGAGTCACGGATCAAATGTCTGAAAAGGACAGAGCGGGAACTTTCCCAGTGGCGAACAGAAGCTGCATGTTCAGGTCTATGAGGAATTCAAGCATATAATAACTCAAAAAGGGAACACCGTAACCCTTAATAAAAAGGCCGCCTGGCAATAAAATCACCACTCATTTGAATGCATAAGTAGAATTAAGCGTAACATATTTATATGTTGACTGTAGGTGTGAAATCAGGGAGATAGTCCCGAAGTAACGTGTAGGACTTGCACTTGGTCATCCGGGGTTCAATCCCCACCTAATTAGTGAATTAGGAAAGCGTACTCGAGAAATCTAACAAAATGTAATGCTGTTTATTTTCCATTTCCTTGAATATTCTAAATTGACTAACCATAGTATTTATCTCAACAGAGGTGGTCTCGGCTGCCTGCCGAGAAACTCACCTGAATGGTATTTATGTGGCTAAAAATTTCCCATGCAGCAGTGCGTTTGTCATTGTGACAAATGCTTCGCTATCAGTAACATTAATATTATCATTAACTTAACCATGGGTTATTGCAAGTTAGATGTCGGTTCTATGGATATTTTAAGACATGTTTATTATATAAATGGTTGGGCCTAATTTCTCTGATAGAAAGGGAATTACAAAAATAAGCCAACGCAAAGAAATCAATGCCGCACTCAGGACGCGAACTCGGGTCGCCCGTGCTACAAGCAGTGTTGTTCCTGAACGTGTTCATATTTTGGGCGACGTGAACTGAACGTACTATATTACTGCCTGTTGAACTTTACTGTGAACTTGTTCATTCTGGTGTCTGTGAACGGCACGCTCACTCGGTTTAACTTCATTCAATAGGGGGGTTATTTGTTCAACAACTCGGTTCTCCGTCTCAACAGTAGGGCTAGAACCGAGCAAAAGACTACAGCCAAACGTGAACACCCCCCTTTTCTGTTTCCGGCTAACGAGCAATGAGTCTTCCAACAGAAATCAATGGGATTTACAAAATGTTCTAAATGTGCAATAAAACACGATAGAAACTGTATTTCGCTACGATACTTGATTCAACCACTCTATTTCATCCTAGATAAACCACAAAGGGGGCTCAATGTTCAAAATACCGGGAAAAAATAATAGCTCACAGCAACATGTTGAAAAAAAGAACTATGAACTAGTTCATTTTTTGGAACTGTGAACTTAGTTCAAAATTTTGAATAATGAATGTTTGACTGAACTAGTTCATTTTAAAATTTGTGAACTGAACTTTGAACTAGTTCACGTAGAAAGTGCACTTTCCCAACACTGGCTACAAGGCTATTGCTAGACCACTTACCCAACTGCTGGTTCATAACATTTATAGAATACATATATTTATAAAAAAATAAATTGAGAAAATATCCACGATAACAATAGATAAATATATTGTTTTATTTGTAGCCTATAATTTAATCTTAGACCCTTAGTGAAAATATACGCTGTTTGCGCAACATATATGTCAATTAATGACAAAATCGTGAGGACTAGGCTTGGCGGAACCTTCTGATGGTACACTTGTTTCAGACAAATGGACTTCTATGAAATGCCGCTCAAATAAGCCTGACAGTGAGCCTGGTACCGACCAGGTTAGTTTGGTCTGATAAATTGCCATGGTTACTTAGCGGAGATTCCCGTTAATGGAAGTCAGGTTAATGGAACGCAATTCTAGCTGAAAGTAGCGAGGCTAACAAAGCCTGGCTTTGCCTTTAGCTTGGTTGATGGAATATCCCTCTGGTGCTCCATTTTGCCGTGCAGGAGAGTGCCTGTGGAGAGAGCTGGTTTAACCTTTGCACATTGATTACTCAATGCCTAACAGCTAGGTGTCAGTCTGACTCGGGCCAGGTGATGCTGCTATCATCCACACACATTACACCACAACATCAACATTCTTTTGAGTCATATCATATTATTCTTAAAGTGAAGTTGTTTTGACGTCTACTCGTTCCCATTCCCCCCCACTGTCTTTATTTCAATGTTGTTTAACTTAATCTCTCAGCCATTTTCTAGGTATATCTGCCCTCCCTCTAATTCTCTGCAGAAGACAGGCCCAGATAGATGGACATCATGGAGTCCTTGGCCAATGTCGTGGCAATTTCTTTGTCAGATATTGCGTCTAAGCAGATGAGATATTTCGATGCAAAAAGCACACAATACTGTTGACAATTAGTGGTTATATATATTTGTAATAAAAGTACGAACAAAGATACATCACAACATGTATCAATAAACAATAAAAACAGGCATACATTACAATAATCTGAGGCCTCAGATGGGAGCTTCTCTTTGCGTGTTACTTCACTCTCTGAAGGTACGCTGCAGAAGTCCACTGAGTCTTCCAATCAATGAGTTTTTATTCACTTCGTTTGGGTCCTGAAGGGGGTGGTCCCCCAATACTAAAAGTCTTTGTTCACCAGATTGTTATCTTTACAGTTGAAGCTCCCCCCCCCGAGGCTAAGGTGGGGTCGGCGGCCGTGCCATGTAACTCTCTGACTTTGTTTACGCTAGCCAGAGTGTCGGAACAGGCCAATACTTCAAAGGTTTGCTTGGGGGATGACACACAAGAAGATAGGAACAGGCAGGCAATAAAATGCATCACACGACTCTCGAACGTTCACACTTTAAATGACCCAAAAGGAGAGCAGAAGGCAGACACTATATAAAATTACACTGAATAGCAACAAAACTTAAATTCATATAGACCAAAACAATACAACATGTCGATTTTCCATCACACCAATCCATAAAAGTGCTGAGTTAGCACACAATGTATTCCACCACACAATATCTGTCGCTCTTTCGACATAGACACACAGATGCACACACACACAAACACACACACACACACACACACACACACACACACACACACACACACACACACACACACACACACACACACACACACACACACACACACACACACACAATTACACACCTGCCTGTGTCAGCCTGTCTGCTCACTCTTATCTCTCAAGACAAGCTCCTATACAATTAGCATTCGTCACAAACAAACACTTGACAACAAACAAGCGTTTATTCACATACACTGTAACACTCTTGAAGAGCATTCACATTAGCATACATGCATTCAACTCATAGACAAACACATGCGCATGCACATGCACAGTCACACAGACACTCACACAGACACAAGCTCACACACAAGTGCGACAGCTGCGTGGTGTCTGTGGGTCTGCGGTGAGTGTTCCACACGCAGCGCTAAAGTGAGTCATCCATCCATCCACAACTTCATTACAACCTGCAAGGACAAACACTTCCTCTCATCCCTGTTATCCGTCTATAGATATTTATCTCCCTAGCCGCACCTACTCAGCATCTCTCACTCTATCTGGCTTTTTCTGGGTGTTCCCTTGTTCACTATCCATCTCTCCATTTCTGGTTCTCAATCAAACTGTCACTGTCTATCTCCCCCTATCGCCGGTCTGTCTGTCTCTCTCGTTCTCTCTTGTCTCTGGTCTGTTTGTCTCTCCTTCTCTCACTTCCTCCCTCTTTCGTCTCTGGCTTCCTGTGACCCTGCCTCTCTCTCTCTCTCTCTCTCTCTCTCTCTCTCTCTCTCTCTCTCTCTCTCTCTCTCTCTCTCTCTCTCTCTCTCTCTCTCTCTCTCTCGCCCGCTGTCTTCCTCCTGTCTGCCTCTCTCTCTCTCTCTCTCTCTCTCTCTCTCTCTCTCTCTCTCTCTCTCTCTCTCTCTCTCTCTCTCTCTCTCTCTCCTGTTTGCCTCTCTCTCTCTCCTTCTGTCTCTTTTCTGTCTGCCTCTCTCTCACGTTCTCTCTCGCTCTGTCTCTCCCTCTCTCTCTCTCTCTCTCTGTCTCCGTCTGCCTCTCTCTCTCTCTGCCTCCTGCCCTAAGTGCCTATCGACGGTGGGGGGGGGGGGGGGGGGGCGCGGGTTGAGAGCTGACATTTGCTGACAAAGGAACGCCCACACCTATCAATGCATAAAAACATATACAAAGACAGACATACTGCAGACAGACAGACAGGTGCTGGAACAGACAGGAATATTGGCAGAAAATGAATAAAAATAACTCAATAGACAGAAGTACAAAGAAGGCAGAAATGAAAGCCGCACGGCAATAGCGATGGTAAACTAAGTGGAGGAGATACAGAGACGGAACATGTTTATCACAGGCTAGACTTTTCAAAGTCACATCTTTTTGTTGTTACCATCTGCCTTCCAGGGCTCGGGTCGGCAGCCTTGGAGAAGCCAGACTTTTAGGGCCTTTTCAAGGCACGAAAACCTGAATAATGTATGAACAAAACCTCTTATTCTCTAAATTTTAAATGGCCACTGCTATCAAAAATAAACCCGATCTGGATAACGTCAAGATAGAAAAAAAGAGTTGCCCAGGTGGGTGGAGCCTACGTTGGACCTGGCGGTACTTTTGAGGTGAATCCTAACGGTTCCTAACGGAAAGCAGCATTTACTTGTTTGTTTCTTGACTAATTTAAACAGTGATGGAGGATTAATGAATGATTTTTTTGGGGGATGCTGGTTTGAATATGGTTCTAATAGGATGCCGACTAAATTATTCTCATTCACATATTGACTCTATAAAATCTGAAGAATGGGGACTTGTTTTTTGCCGCCCTCTAGTGGTCACAACAGCATTGGGTTGATCTCATAGTACATTTATTGTTTAATGGGATGGTTTACTGGACGATGATGTGCATCTTCACTTTGTGTTATAATACACAGACAAAGATGCCCACTGCGTTTGGGCAAATACTAGGACAAATTACATTCACATTGTTTAAAATGTCCTTATGACATTTTAACCAGTTAGATAAAATGATGAGCTCAGAATGTGTCATCCATTACCATGAATAATAGCTATCTAGAGAAACTGAAGCCTACGTGAGCAATTTAACCAAAACACACACACACACACGTGCACGCACACGCACACACACACACACACACACACACACACACACACACACACACACACACACAATTGTATGTACTGTACTGTAGCTCCTGCTCCTGTTTAGCTCTTATTAAATTAGCCTCAAATGACTTAACTATTTACGATGAGCTAAACAGGTCTACTCAAAAAGTTTTACTTAAATTTCTCCTAAAGAAATAGTGATCAATTACTTAATGATCATTACCCTTGCCTTATCCTAACAGTATGAGACAGTCCCATTACTCCAACCCTATAGACAGACAACCCTCGAATCTTATAGAGGGATAGCACTGATAAAGCTGGATCAATGCTGCTGATCAGATTCGTCGTGAACAAGGACACGAACAGCCTGCAGAGACTCTGGAGTCTGGACACAGAATACAACCACACCAATTGTCATGGTGCACTATTCTGGCAAAGAGGCCCCCACTATTCATATATCAAAATAAGTGTTAAGAGTTGTGAGACGTCTGCTTAGAAAACAATCTCTTATGCTTTTAAAAGTGAATAGAAAACAATTGTTTTAAATGGTTTTCTCTGCGGTATGGGCGTCGGTATGCCGATTTCGTTGGGTCAGTCAATGTTCTTAACCCTCCTGTTATGTTCCGGGTCAAATTGACCCGTTTTAAAGTTTGAAGATCAAGGAAAAATAGTTAAAAGTATTTTTTCAGTATGAAACTTCTTCTGCTTGCCTTAATTAGTGTAATCAACATATAATATGAAAATAGTTAATCTCACATATTTGCAACCACCCCCTGCATGTTTATATCACATAGATACTGTTCGGGTCAATTTGACCCAGCAGTAAAACTGGAGGTAAAAAGGTGTCCGAAATGTCAGACTAATTCTTTCTTTACAACTGTGAGACATATCAACAAGTGGACACTCAACAGGGGAGGGTCAAAACATATCAAATATTCTCTGCATTACACTCAGGCAGACAAAATGAGCGGCAGAAGCAAATGGATGACAGTCCAGGAGGCTCGGGACTTCATCACTGACCATGACAGTGAAATAGAGGAGGATGTGTCTGAAGACGAAGACGATCTTGAGCTAAATTCAGATTCTAATGAATCTGATTTTGAACCAGATGAGGGAATTGCTATTCCTATTCCTCCTAGCAAGACATTCATGTCAAAACATTGTGAAATACAGTGGTATTCATCCCTTAATATGAGTCAGGCGAAACTGTCTGCAGAAAACATAATAAAGACAGTGCCAGGGCCCACTAGGATGGCAGTGACGCGTGTGACTGACATCAAGTCAGCTTTTGAGCTGGTCATGCCAAATTCAATACAGAAAATCATTCTGGAAATGACTAATCTATGAGGGAGACGTGTTTTTCGGGAGAAGTGGAAGGAGCTGGACAAAACACATTTAGATGCGTATTTGGGGCTCCTCATCCTGGCTGGGGTCTATAAGTCCAAGGATGAATCAGTCTGTGGGATGCAGAGACAGGCAGGGCTATATTTCGAGCCACAATGTCTCTGGAGACTTTTCACATATTCTCCAGAGTAATCAGATATGATAATCGAGAGACAAAGGCTGACGGGAGAGAGACAAGCTGGCAGCTGTTAGGACATTGTGGGACAAGTGGGTAGAGCAACTTTCACTACTCTATAACCCAGGCCCTAATATCACAGTTGATGAAAGGTATAATAATAATAATAATAATAATAATAATAATAATAATAATAATAATAATAATAATAATAATAATAATAATAATAATAATAATAATAATACATTTAATTTAGAGGCGCCTTTCAGGCCTAACCCATAATAAAGTGGTGAAACATAAAAAAAATAAGTTTGAACAAATATCTTTTTTTTTATGAAAAAAACGAGTGAATTATCCTAATTGAACCATTACCTCTTAGAGGTAAGGAACACTATTGCACTAAATATTGATAGAATAGTTACTAATGGAGTTAGTAATGACATGTTCACACTGCTTGTTAGGATTTTTTGGGTTTAGGACATCTTTTGGATAATAAACATGCACCGGGTCAAATTGACCCGGGAACACCATTGCTGTTCCTGACAAACGAACATAACAGGAGGGTTCCACAGCTCACTCCTACTTTGTAAACTACACGAACCAGGAGGCTCTCCCACTGGGCGTGCGGATTATCTCGCAACTTCCTCCTCCACGCAACTGTGTCAGTTGAGAAGGGGCATGTCGTTACCTGAAGTGAACTTATCAAAACACACATAGGCTACCAGACACACAGCGATATGTTGTCTTTGAAGCTAACACTTTGAAACATGGGTGATTCTTGCGCCATCAGGCCCTCCGCCCTCCGCAGAAGGGCTACTTTCTCTGGGGTACGAAGCCTGACTGAGCAGCCGGCCAGCGACGGGTCTGCCACGGCGTGCAGTTCAGCGCTGACTGCGAGCAGCAGTAGAGAACCAGGCCAGCACAATGGCTTGCATACAACTCACTCCAAATCAAAACACGAAAAGGTGGAAAAACGAAAACGAAGGAATGACCACAGTGGCAGATTGAGGTGAGGATTGTGTTCTTTTAAAATGATATATTTCGGGGCCATACATTTCCATTTAAATGGCTCGTCATGCGTCTCTCGGAACTCCGACCCGAGGTCGGATTTGCATATAATCAGAGCTAAACTTCTAATGGGGCCCACACACTTATTTTGGCCTTTCCTTCTGTTTGTGTATGCTTTTTTTATATGAATTGAAAAAATGTACCCCGCACTGACAATGTGTATCCAAAACGTACCATTACATCTTTGGGGATTTATTTTAGCTGTCAACCATCTTTATTTACTTCATTTTTTCCCCCTTAATAATTTAAATATTATTGCAAAATCCGAGATATGCATTAATTTGTGTGCTAAAATAACAGATGCAAGTGATAAACAGTGAAGTCCAGAGGGGGAAAGGAGCTATCTAATAACACAGTCCTACTAGTTAAAGTTAATAGTCAACTTTTTCTATTTCCCTAAAAAGACATGCCACCAGGATACTGGTATCAATATGTTCACCTGTTTCGTCCATCTTTTTTCTTCAGTAGAAATCTTTTTGCATACACATGGTGTGATTTATCCTTGCCCATGCATCCACCAATCCACACACTCTGCCAATCATCAAACCTTCATCCACTCAATACATTCTTCCAACCATCATCTCCCTCCAACGACCCTCCCTCCACTACCAATATGGAAGGATCCCTCCCTCCATCCATCCACATGTCTGTCGATCCATCCATCCATCCCTCCTTCCATCCTTTAATCCATGCATTCTCTATCTAGTTGTCACCAGCACCAGCAGTCCTTGCTGAGCTCGTCCAGTGGATTCAGTAATTATCGCGGAATCCTTAACTGGTGTGTGGTCATGCTGGTGAGACACACACACACACACACACACACACACACACACACACACACACACACACAAATACACAAATTCCTATACAAAACTGAGCTTTATATATCCAGTAACATCTTTATGGTTGCCGGGGTGAAGTGATTCCATTGGTATACTGACGGGACCTACACTGTCCACCAGTTGAGTCTGTATTATTCAGTCTGAAGCTGTACGGAACTATTCCGGGAGACATCAGGAAACGTTCATATTGATAGATAATAGTCTCAAGCCGAAAGCCAGTTCAACACTCCAGTTAAACTTGTCACACGTAGAAAATACGATTTTCAGCTTTTTCTTTGCCAAGGAGAAGCTGCAAGATAAGACGAGAGAAGAAAGAGGGGGAGAGAGCTGCAAATGGTGTTCCTTTTTTCTTCTTCTGCTAATCCAGACTTTGAGCGCAGATGGTCGTGTTCTTCGCTGGAGGTTTTCCTTTTTTATTCCTGGTGAACCCCAGCGCTGTACCCAGTGAGCAGCGTGGGGGCTTTGTGGCGGTTAATGAGATATTAAAGCCATCGAGATGGAGGGAGTGAGAGGAGGAGGAGTAGAACGAGAGGAGAATAGAGGAATGGGAGGTGGATACAAAAAGAGGTGCAAAAGAGAGGAAATACAGAAAGAGAGGGAAGTAACATGAGGAGAAGGATGGGGAGAGGAACAAAGAGTCAGTGGCTCGACTCAATTGGAAGAACTGGGAGGACTAAAGAAACAATGAAAACCATGAAAGAGAGAGAGTTAGAGTTATTGCAGCACACTGCAAGTCTCTCTATAATACTGGGACGAGCAGAGATGACAGGATTGAGCGAATCAGAGGGAACAGGCTGGTACAAAACTGTCGCACCAGAAGAAATCTGACCCAAAAATACCAACAATTGTGAGCTTTCAGCAGCCTTGACTGAGTAACTCATTCTGTGTTGCGTAAAATGCTACTACTCCAGTGACCTGACCCACTGCAATCCTCTGTGTGTTACAGGTCCTCAGCAACTCCCGCCTCTTCCTAGAAAACCTCTTAAAGTGTGTAACAATGAATTCTTTCACTACATACTTGCATATTGTTTCCATCCCCTTGATAGACCTATTGATAATCGAACATGTCTGTCTATTTCTTTCTTCAGGTATGGCATCCTGGTGGACCCCATTCAGGTGTTGTCCTTGTTTGTGAAGGACCCGTACAGTTGGCCCGCGGCCTGCCTAGTCATCGGTGAGTGGGGATGTTGTGGTACTGTGATGCTGTGGTACTGTAGTGATGCATACTGACCGTTCGTTTAGAGCTGTCGTAACACAACAAAACGGTATTGGCACATCTCTGGATTGAAACAAAAGCTCTCTTTAGAGAGAGAGAGAGAGAGAGAGAGAGAGAGAGAGAGAGAGAGAGAGAGAGAGAGAGAGAGAGAGAGAGAGAGAGAGAGAGAGAGAGAGAGAGAGAGAGAGAGAGAGAGAGAGAGAGAGAGAGAGAGAGAGAGAGAGAGAGAGAGAGAGAGAGAGAGAGAGAGAGAGAGAGAGAGAGAGAGAGAGAGAGAGAGAGCCCAAGGATGCAGTGGGAAGGGGAGAAGGATGATGAACAGGGATGGAGGAATCAGTCCAGAGGAATGTAATGAAGGTATAGAGGGATAAGGCTGCAGTAAATGAGGCTTAAAGGAGAACACCAAGATAGGGAAGTGAGTCTGATGCTACGAGAAGAGGATCCAGATGGGCTGTAATGTTAAGGCCTGTAATGGGAAGCATTACAACATGAAATGAGTCTGAATGGGTGGCTCTTCATTCTTGCCGAAGGAGTAAAATATCTCATTCTCTGATGACATTGACTACCTAAGATATACACACACACACACACACACACACACACACACACACACACACACACACACACACACACACACACACACACACACACACACACACACACACACACACACACACCAAACTATGATGTACTGAACAGTGTATATCGATGCACTGTTCAGTACACCAGTGTGGTTGTCTCGGTACGGTTTTGATTGACAAAATAAACGCCTGAAGACTTAATTTGTGTTAAGACTTTCCATGTATTAGTGTAAAACTCCAAAACATGGATAGCTAGTCTTCCAGCAGTATATAGTAGATGAAACATTAGTGGCTGCTTCATAACATAACAGTCATTTTACGCTGCAGTGCCAACCGACCGTGCACCGTCTCCGTCCCGTATGGTTCAACATGAACACACAGATTCACCACGACGGTGGGTGTGTGTACAGGTGGGGAGACAGAGATTGATGCCATTTGCATCCAACCAATACTACTATTTGTTAGATTAAGAGATGGAGAGTACTTTTTTTTTTACAGAGTAGCAATACTTTGGATAATATATGACATTGTCAGTTGCCGCAATAGTAAGAGTGCTGATTTTGAATAGCAGATTCAAAGAAAAGCTATACTAAATGTATTAAATTAAGTATTCAAAAAAGTACAACTCAACGTTTGCTGACACAATTGGCAAGTAACCACGCTGACTAATTCAAATGTAAACATGAAATATGTAAATAAACTAACTTTATTATCAAAGTTGCAATGCTTAACTTTTCAACTAGCGAATAGCTTAAATTGACCTGGGTGCATCTGGAGTCAGTACTGATCCATGGGGATTTATATAATGTTATCAGTCACATCCTAGAACTGATTACTAATAAAGAGGGTAGGCCAGGCCGTACCCCTCTTTGTTCTCCAGAACGTCCTGCAGCTGCACACTCCCCTAACCCCCCTCACGCCACCCACAAAGTGACAAAGTCCGCCAGCCTGCGTCACACCGCTGCAGAGCAGGTCAGAGAGGACAGACCACTGTCTCCCGCCTTCTTACTAGGATGGGCTCATGCTAACTCATTGCAACTTTAAACTCATGGCCTTTATAGAACAACTCTCAATGTGACTGGAAAAGGAGCATAGACAAAGGTACTGGTAGTGCTTGCCCAGTGTCTGTTGTGCCCGGTGTTCGTTGATAAGTAAAATAGCAACGTAACAGTCTTAGAGTAATGGCACAGTATGATAAATGTCTGGATACATTTGCTGGCGTTTTCTTCTTCACAGCGAAAAATGGGAGTGTCTGTTGTCCACACAATGGGCACGTGAGGAAATGGGTTTCCAGACACTCAAAGACATGACAAGAACTATGCAGAACCGGGTTGATTCCACAATATCTTGTTGAATACAATGCTTTGAAACCTTCTTCTTTAAATGGGTTTTTAGAAATGTCTTTACCTCAGAACTAACCCAGGACATGATTCCTGGATGTGTCGTTGATTTGTAGATCAGTTGCTGCATCTCAGGTGACCAGTTGGTAAATAGCATTCATGAGATGCTTTTTTGAAAGTAGATGAGATTTTGGGAGGTAGAAACTATAGAAATCCATTTATCCATTCATACACCATTGAAGTGAATCTGCCAGTTGTAACGTTTGAATATATTTTCTGACCAATACTTATTACATCCTTATATGTATATGAATATATATTCAAATATACATGCTGGACACAACGCAAAAAGTATGCTGTGAAAATCGCAGTGTTTATTGAAGTATATTAAAATGAATATGTATGCTAGGAATGCAACAATAAGATTCATGAACCTCTTTGTGCATAACATTGGTTTGCTGTTTGCTCAAAGGTTGAAGTGATGATTAGATGAGTCCATGATTAGATGAGATCAGGGCGGAGGGCAATCCATGCCCTTTATTGTTCCGTTTTCTGTTCAAAAATCAGCCCTAATCGTATGGTTAACTTGACTAGTGCTAGTACCTAACTAGACTTTAATTATACTAAGTTACTTTAATCCCTCACTGTCATGTGATCTTGGCAAGGACGTAATTTTAACCAATTACCTGTAATCATCTACTATTGGTTGAAGAATATTGTTCATTAATGGCAACATATTAAGGTCAAACAAATTACTCAATGTTTTTGTGCATATTAAAGTTTGCATTTATAATAAATGATTAAGTTGTGTGTGTGTGTGTGTGTGTGTGTGTGTGTGTGTGTGTGTGTGTGTGTGTGTGTGTGTGTGTGTGTGTGTGTGTGTGTGTGTGTGTGTGTGTGTGTGTGTGTGTGTGTGTGTGTGTGTGTGTGTGTGTGTGTGCGCTTGAATGCACTCAAACCCTGTTACTTCCTTTGTGGCAGGTGGTGTGAGCTGTGATGCACATATGCTCTGTTAGTGCTGGCTCATTTCATTCATAGTCGACTGCTGGGTGCCTGTGTGCGGTGGTCTGGGACTGGAGCATGTTGGCAGAGTCTTATTGCCTTGACAGGTGCTTGACCTCACGAGACCAGTGGTCACCAAGAAATTCATTCAGTTCTTAATTTGGTGTGCGTCTGGCGATGATGTTTGCTTTTTTTCCACTGTAGTTCACCCCGCCATTTCTATTCCATTTAGATGTTCATATTCAAGATATTTCATACTCAAAAAGACATGTAATGTGAAAGCATGTGCTACAAATGACCCTTACACAGCCATGGTAGTGAGAAAGAAGGCCATTTTGTCTATTACTATAACATCGTTTTCATTCATTGTCTTTTACAGTTTCCAATGTATTTATACTGGCTGCACTCTACACAGAGAGACAACTGTCAAAGGTGAGCTCATCGGCGCTGGTTGCATTGCGGCACTTCTGACTCATTCTCAAGACAACCTGACTGGTTGAGCAATGGGCGAGGCTGTGTTTGTACATTCAGAGTGACACAAACTTGGTAGCACACAGGCAAAGTTAGGTGAAAGGTCAACATAGCTGTGTCACTGTTTATAGTCCTATGTCATTTTAAATTAGTAAACATGCTTTTACATTATTTTAAGCCAATATTTCAGTACATTTTGTGAATGATTAAAAAAAAATATTTATAAAATAATGTTGTATGTGATTTATTACCAAATGAGTATCCAAAGGCAAGTTCTAACAACAGTGTGTCTCTTTGCAGGGATCCCTCAGTGAACAAGTGGGGCTTCTTGTCCACTCGGTCAACCTTTCAATCATCCTTTGCTTCCCTGCTGTTGTCGTCCTATTGGTTCCCTCCATATCCCCAGGTAAATAAATCCCTCTGTTTGTGTTGATGTGTGTGTGATTGAGTGTGTGGGGGTATAGGTGTTGTGTAAAACAGAAATGATACATTTGGATTCAGTGTTGCAACAGCGGCCATCTAGTGTTTATACAATCACATGATCATGACTGGGGCCTCATCCAGTTGGCTCTAGATGAGTGGGGCGGGCAAAGCTGCCAGAGTGGGCGGGCATCGACAGGCAGGGTCAACTAAAGGTCACGTGCATGTGTCTCCATTAGTCTGACTGTCAGCAAACAACACACACACAATCATACACTACTGTATAACACACAAACCACACAGTACTATAGAATAACATAGATTAATGGACAACGCGTTAATTTTACCTGAGAAGGGGAAAGGATCACAATCTTGTAGCTAGGGGTGCATGATTGACAAATAATGATGTTGCGATATTGTTCATGAATAATGTGATATTGATTATCATTTGTATATTCTTAAATATATGTAAAAACACAAAAGTGATGGAGTAACGCATCAAAATAGATCCATAACATATCAAAACAAGTGTTGTAAAAACAAAAGGGTTTATCTGGTTGCCACACTTGTACGGCAGCATAGCGCTGCTTTGGTGTAATAATCCCAGGTCTCAATAGCAGTTTACGAACTACAATGTAGGGCCCAACCGATATTGATTTTTGAGTGCCGATGCCGATGCCGATTATTTTCAGAGAAAAATTACGATTACGATTTAATCGGCCGATTAAAAACAAAACAAAAAAAAGCATATAAAACGTAGTTTTTGATACCTTAAATATACTTTAAACACTTAAAAAAAAATAAAAATAAAAAGGTTGTAATCTGCGTCTTTTTGGCAGATGTTGATTATTTTCAAAAAGGCTATAATCGGCCGATTAAATCGGCAGGCCGATGAATCGGTTGGGCCCTACTACAATGAGTCCTGTATCAAAGACACTAACCTAACTAGAGACACCACCTGTATGAGGCCCAGTTTGTCTAGCGATGTCGAGGAGATGGAGGAGGATCCTGGCGGGCTCCAGGCATTGGGCGTAGTTTTAATGACGTAGCCAGTTGTCTGCCTAATAAATCGTGGCCAGATTGCTGTCCGCACAACAATGCAACCCCCTCAGAGCATGCACATTGCACACACGCGGGGCACACTATGTGGCCAAACAGTAGGCTCGTAGGGTATGTTCGTCTAGAGGACCCGTACACACACACTTGCATGTGACTTAAAAACTGGCCAATGAAACGTGATCATTAGAAAGCGCTGTCAAGCGGGCTCCAAACTGAGAACAACAGATTCAAAAACCAACGGTGGAGGCTCTCCAAACTCACAGAATATTGCATGCTTTTTTTTCGGTTTGATATTGCCCAATCTGATATTGCAATATCAGTATTGAGTCAATATATCATGCCCCCCTATACTTGTTGCCAATACCAACATGCCTATGGTTGGCCAACCATAAGCGTGTACGGTAAATCAATATATGTCACTGACTAACATATACATGCACATGTAGCAAATAAACCATTGAATGACTAAGGTCACATCAGATATTAAGGGAACACAATAAAGATATTGAGTCTACTTATGGAGATTGAGTCCTCCTTGTATAGCATATGCACTGGATAAATCAAACATTCTGTCTCTCATCACCTCTCCTCTCCTCTCTCTTCTGCCCTAACCTCTCCTTCCTCTCTCCTCATCTCCTCTCCTCTCTCTTCTACCCTAACCTCTCTAGCCTCTCTCCTCGTCTCCTCTCCTCTCTCTTCTACCCTAACCTCTCTAGCCTCTCTCCTCATCTCCTCTCCTCTCTCTTCTGCCCTAACCTCTCTAGCCTCTCTCCTCATCTCCTCTCCTCTCTTCTGCCCTAACCTCTCTAGCCTCTCTCCTCCTCCTCCTCTCCACAGCGCTCATCTGATTTCTCAGTGGGAGGTAGAGTCATAGGATTCAATCCATCTGTCTGTCTATTCTCCTACCACCACCGCAGTTTACACAGGAAGTCTATGTCGGAGAGCAAGAATGTGTGCTTGTGGGTGTGTGTGTTTGCGCGTGCACGTGAGTGGGTCTGTGACGACCGCTACAAGCATCCAGGTAATGAATAACATGGGAGCCAAAAAAAGCCTGCAATGTTGCTCAGTGTTATTATTATAGACATTAGACCTTTTAAAATGTTTCCCCGGGTGGAGCCCCGTTATTATCAATTCAACTCATTTTGAATTTTAATGAAAATATTTGAAGGGATTGTGGGAAGGGGGTTGACGGCTAACCTTTCCGGGCTTTTTTTCAGTATTTCTTAAACCGCTCTTTTGATGTGTGATTTATAAGTCAGCTCTAAGGGATGTTTAAATGTCCCAGGAGAATCAAGACATAATTCCAAAATTACAAATTAAGCGTAAGCCACTGGAGGCAATGATTTATGCCTCAGCTTTGCATCGTGCCCCGAAAGCCTTCCTTACTCTTTCTAAAAATGCTGAAACCTGGTCATTAAAGGAATATTTATTTTTATATTAACAGAAGTAACGGTATGGTAGAAGTATGAAACTGTTTCAGGAAATACCAGGAACACGTCAACTGCGTAGCTAAACAATGGCAGTTTAAATGACAAACATGATTTTTTAATTTAGCATTAACTAACAGCCTCAAAGTCACAATTTGAATGCGTAGTAGCAGAATCATTATGGTGAAAAAACATGCAGAGGATTTTACAGGATTGCTTCTATGTTAACAACTATTACCATTTGAAAAGCTTCAAGATGAGTTTTGAGGCGCACGTCTCCTCTGCTGTCCCTCTCTCATGTCTGGTTAGATGTGGACACACTGCAGATCGGCAGAGAGGCAGATGGTTCATCGATGGTTCTATGGAAACTGTAATGCCAGTTATTCCGACCTATATTACACAGTGTGTTTGTGTGTGTGTGTGTGTGTGTGTGTGTGTGTGTGTGTGCGTGTGTGTGTGTGTGTGTGTGAGATGACGGATTATGCAAATTGCTTTTTGCTTTGTTCATCTACAATATGGTAGCTGTTGATATTGCTATGGTAGCTTTATGCGTCTTTGTGTGTTGTTCTAAATAAGACACAACACACATAAAGACACACGGTGGCATACACACAGATATTCACATATTTGAAATGGTTGGCTGTGTGGTGAACATCACAGACTGGGTGTCCTTGGCAAAGTTAGTTAGCTGAGCCGTGCTAGCGTATTTTACGGGGCCTCATTTGCTCTTCAAATGATGACCTTGTCTTTCCTATTTTTTTCTTTCTTCCTTATGTAAATTAATTCTACCTCATTTTCTTTCCCTCCACTTTGTTATTTACTTTTTATTCGTCCCCATTCCACTCCTGCCTCTCTCTCTTTTCCTCTCTCTTTCTGTTCCTCTCGCTATCGCTCACGCACTCTCTCTCGGTCACTCTCTCTCTCTCTCTCTCTGGCTCTCTCTCCCTCTCTGTTCCACTCTCTCTGTGTCTGTATCTCTCTTTTTCTCTGTCTGTGTCTCTCTCTTTTTCTGTTCCACTCTCTCACTCTAACTGTGGACACACTATTCAACTTGTTATACATCAAGGTGTCTTCACAGTGTCTCTCACATAAGAGAAACAGTTTTTCTATGATGGAAAACATCAGTTGAATCGTCCTGTTGTTCTCTGTGTCCCTCGGCCAGTTGGCGGTGTGTTTGCGTTGGGAACCTACACCATCCTCCTCCTGAAGCTGTACTCCTATAAAGACGTCAACAGGTGGTGCAGAGAGCTGAGCAGCATCAAGGTCAAGACACTGTCCAGATCCAACTCCTGTGAGTTCCAACTGCTAAACAAATGGACCCAGCACTGAGGGCCGGGAACAGGCTAGAGTCGTAGTCAGCGGTTGCATTATTTTCCAACATCAGCCCTGATTATTTATTTTATTATAAAATGAATACAGAAGTGAACAATGCATAAACACAAATTCATCTGTCATTAATGCATTCATGTGCTGCAGGTCCCTCAGCCCCAACCGTGATTGGCGGAGACCAGATAGTCTGTTACCCCGGCAACCTGACCATCAGAGGTACCCTCCCTGAGACCACTGTCGTTCACACTCAGAGCAACGTGCTGGGCCTTATTAAGGCTCTTCATATTGTAATTTGTTTCCATTGGAAATAAACTCAGTTGCTAATACAGCACAAGGTAAAGCGTTCCGATTTGAATGTTCCCGTTTGTTTTCTCTCCCCCTCTCTTTCTCTGTCTGTTTGTCTGTCTGTGTTTGTGTAGATCTGTACTACTTTGTGTTTGCTCCCACTCTGTGCTATGAGCTCAACTTCCCTCGCTCGCCCAAGATCCGCGTGAGTTTCCTGCTGAGGAGGCTGCTGGAGATGGTGAGAGGAGCAGGGACAACCTCACCCGGGGCTCCGGCACACAGCCAATCTATTGTCCCTGGATCAAACAATTGTTATCTCTCTTACATTATCATCATGGGAGAGAGATACAGTATATGTGTCTGTATATTTTTGAGCTGGTGTTATTTGCAGACCTTTACTGATAAGGCTGGGACTTTCTACACAATGTTTATCATTTAATTATGACTTCATCAGTGCTTTCATTGTAAATCATATGTTTAGAGGTCATATGTTTGTTTGATAAAAGCTATTCATATCCACGAACCGGTTCACAAATCGATTGTAAATTGTACAATTTCCTTATTGAAAACTGCCGATATAATATGTAACTTTTTGTAACTAAACGTCTTATTATTTTCAGCTCTTCCTCACCCAGATGCTCGTTGCTCTGACTCAGCAGGTAAAACATTTGTAATATCATATTCCCTTTGTAGTAGTTATTATGTTTTTGAAGTGTCTACATTGATACAGTTGAAGTGATAAGCCGAGATATCTGTAAATTGGCGTTTGCCTGTTTGGCCCAGATCAGACAAGTTGTTTAATTCCAAGTTCATGATTGTACGTCCAGAAGGGGAGTGCGCCGGGTAAGCATCTGCTCTCCGTTTTCACCCCTGTTGACATGCAGAGTTACAATAGCCTAGCTCCTCTTCATGTGAGGGAATACACTTTTAATTCATTTACAAAGATTTCCAGCGAATAATGAAATTGGATTAAACAACCGGTTGGAACCTGGGTAAGACAGGCAAGGGCCAATCTCCAGCTATCTGGGCGTATTCCCTCAACACTGTTGATCTGATCTTTGGGTCTTACCTCCTTGTCTGCCTCTCTTTTCAGTGGATGGTTCCAATCATCCAGAGCTCCATGAAACCCCTGGAGGTATGGACAATCCACATATTAAAACAAGTTATATTTATATTTACAGTTGGTGACATTTGACGTACTATAATCAAGGCATGCATCAATGAGGGGACATTTTAATTAAACCGTGACGTGTTGCAATATTATGACCCCCGTCATGGTTTTTGGGTTGCCTACTTATTCTACCTATTAGCATTAGCACTTCTCCAACTCTTTGATATGTGCAGAGCAGTACAAGATCTCCTAAAATAAACAAGTAGAGGGTTTGAGCGTATTTTAGAAACTTTGAGTTGTAAGTGACTCTGGAGTCTGGTCTTTTACCCTGCGGTCTCCTGTCTTCCCGCGGCTCCTCCTAGGAGATGGATCTTTCCAGAATGATGGAGAGACTTCTGAGGCTGGCTGTGAGTAGAGGAACGCTAACCATATAAATACACTTCTTTCTTTTACAGGTACACAACAGGTAGAGTGCAACACTGTATTATTAATGGACTCAGCCATTTTACCCTCTAACTCCTTTGTTTTCTAATGACCTAATGACGGTTTGATTCTGCTCAAAACGGTAGAAACATGAAAACTGACGCCTTTTGCCTGGGTTTGAAATTGTATTTATGTCCGTAATGTAGGGAGATGGCAGCTTTCAGCAAAAACAACAACACTAAACAGGGTTTCTGCCGAGTGGGATGCTGTTGGCGAGGTTCTTTGTGTGCAGGAAATGAAAGTGCAGAAAACAAACCATTGTTTTATTTATGAGGCCTCTATCTCCGTAGGTTCCAAACCACTTGTTGTGGCTGATGTTTTTCTACTGGTTCTTCCATTCATCGCTGAACTTCACCGCTGAGCTGCTGCGCTTCGGAGACAGGCAGTTTTACAAGGACTGGTGGTGAGGGAGGAGACCATAGCCTGATACACATAGCCACTTGTTTTACTTTAAAACCTATTCTCAGCTATACAATGAGTCATGTAATTGCCGGACAATGCAAAAAAAACCTGATTTAAAGATATCAAACCGTGTTGGTGTCCTGTTTTCAGGGTAGGCTTGATTCCTTCAGTGCATTAATAGCCCACTGGTAGAAAACAAATCCCAAACAAACATCGTACTTTATGTTATTTGTTATTGCCCGTGTGAATTGATATTATTTCCACTGAATCAGGCGTCTCCTTCTGCAGGAACGCTGAGACGGTGACATACTTCTGGCAGAACTGGAACATCCCTGTCCACAAGTGGTGTCTTCGGTGAGAGCTACAGAGAGAGAGGGCATTCTCTACCGGAGCGCTGAGCTGTTCTCAGAGCTGCTGAGGCACAACAGCAGGTTGCCTGCTTCAATTATATTGCAGCAGCAGAGCCCTTGGTAGTTTGTTTAATTCATCTGAAGTGGAGTGTTAAACACAGCCTGCGTTATTAAGTATCCCGGATTATAGTCATGAATTGGAGCCATTGATGCAGTTAAAAATAAGTTTCTTATACTACGTATATTGTCGAACATAGAACTTTTCATCTGACAATTTGCCTAGGCAGTTGGTAGGAGGGGTTTAATTAATTAATACGTTTAATTCATAACGGATAATCCAAACCAGCTATTATAAATAACATTTCTGAACATCATGGTGTAAACTACACATGTGCTACATTTTTAACTGAAGCTCTGTGTGTGAAATGTGAGACTTGCTATTAAGTGATTCTATCTATGGTAATTAGTTTTAATCAAAACAAATTCCTAATCATGACCATACATTAACGTGTCTGTAAGCAAATTTCTTTGCTTACTTTTTCCGCATTATTTACTTTAAAAGTAAATAATCATTTTTTTTATCTACTGCAGTTGTAAATAATTTATTTAGTGCTCAGATAAATTTTTTAATGCATTTGATGTGATATTATCAGAAAATATATTTCAAATGCCAACCGCAAAATATCAAGTTGTTTTAATGTCCCTAGAATCTATGGGTCTGTATCAACATGTGTTCTTTACTTCCCCATCAAGCGTTCTATCGATTCATCCATCCATTGTGATTTCCTGCAGACACTTCTATTGTCCGCTGCTGAGGAAAGGCTTCAGCAAGATGGTCAGCCAGTCAGCTGTCTTCTTCCTCTCTGCTTTCTTCCATGAGGTCAGAGCTCAGTCCACCTTCATCGTTTTAGTATGTCAACACATATCTGAATCATGCATTGACCTGTCCTGTATTTCGTCTGGCAGTACCTGATGAGTGTTCCTCTGAGGATGTTCAGACTCTGGGCGTTCATGGGAATGATGGCTCAGGTAAGCATGGATAACAAACTGTATGCACTGTGTGTAGAATACATTACTTAAGGCATTGGGTTATGTACAAACGGTATGCACTGGATGTAGAATACATTACTTAAGGCATAGGGTAATGTACTTGCATGTCATAATACAGTGAAAGTTTATCGCAGTCAATGTGCTCATTGTAGAATATGGTAGAAGTATCACTGGTTGTTGTCCATAGAGACTTTAGAAGTAGGAGGGTGCCCCGCCCACCCACCCCACCTAACCCTAACCCCCCCATTGACAGCTGACTTTTACTGAAGCAAACATTGAATCCGATGTTTATACAGTGTGTAGCCTACATTTGTACTTCCTTTACCTATGCTTTCAATACGCCTTTAATGGAAGTGAAGGTATTTCACTTCTTACCTGTGGAAGCCGATCCAGGCTAATTACTAACACGGCCTACTAGATTTGACTTGCATAAACTGTGCACATACATGAGAGCTATGCATGCGTGCATTTTGGTCAATGCATAGGCAAAATGCATAATATATGATAGACTAGTTGTATTGAAGTTATAATTAGTATATCAAAGTAAAAGGCTCATAAAGGTAAAAGCCCAGGTCTGAAAAGTGTCCAATGTTCAGGTTCCCTGCATCGGCTGGGCTAACTGCAGGGACCTTTTTGTCTCTGTTCGCCAATATTCACTATGCCTCATTTTCTGTCTCACACAATATTTTTTTTGGATTTATGACTTCCGGTATATGGAATAGCCAAACCCCATTCAGCTACAGTAGTAGGCTACAAATATTTTTTTTCCTTCATAGGCCTATGATAATGCCTTTTTTTGGGGGATTTTTTTTTAAGGATTTTATTAATGCTTCATTATTGATATGAGCATGCATGACATAGCTTTGCTTCTTTTGATTTTGTATTTTCATAATAATGATGCTTTGTGAACATCTTAATATTTCTTTCTCGTTTTCTTAATAGCTGTTATTTTGAATGAAAGCAGTGGGCCATTTTGTAGCTCATTCTAATCATCGCTGCGGTGAAAACCAAATGCTTTGTTTTACAATAAATCACTTTTTCATTAGTTGTTTTTGAAATTGAGCAAAGTTTTGTTAAAGAATGATAAAACGATCCTATTTCAAAATGAAAATGATTATTTTTTGCGAATCACGACAATGTTTCTTGGTGAGATATATAAACGGTGATAGATCATAATAGAACATCAACCTGTCTGATTCTAGTTATTCCTTATTTTTAGTTTTTATCGTTTTCATTTCCAAACAGCTCCCATTGGCTTGGCTCGTCACTCGCTTTCTGCGTGGTAACTATGGAAACGCGGCAGTGTGGATCTCACTCATCATTGGTCAACCCATTGCAGTCCTGATGTACGTCCATGACTACTATGTCTTACACAACGGACAAGAGATTCACTGACCACACACACTCCAACACTCCCATCCTTTTTACAGCTAACAAGACTCTGAATAGGAATGTTGATAACTAATGATTTTCTACAACCTAATGAATGTCAAATATACATGAATGTATATTTGACAAAGCAATACAATCTATGCCATGTATCATGAAAGAGCATTATAATGGTGAACTACTTCACTCCTTTACTCAGGTTTTAAAATGTTTGACTAGAAGGGGATTGGATTACGTTTTTCAGTCAATAAATATGTTCTCCGCCATTTAACTGATATTTAAAAAAAATAAATAAAAATAAATGACCTATTGAACATATTGGATTATTTTTTTTACATTTCTAGATTTTGAAAACAAAGATATGTTTGCTTGCAAATATCTGTGTTTCTGTATCTTATTTTACTTCTGGTCACATATCTAGACTTTTACCATCCCTACTAAGGGATAGTAAAAAAAAGGATTCACTAAATTTTTTTGTATTATTTTGTTTGAGGGGATATAGAATGTATGTTTATATCTATGAATGGTGTATCATTGTAAACTTCACCAACCCAGGCCTGTATCTGTTTTATGGTGCTGTGGAGCACTTCGGTACGAAGTTTTACTGAATGTTGGGTTGGAATTTTGAGGAACATAAAAATCACTTCAGTCACAAATGTGGCGATTAAAAACATTGACAAATCAATCAAAGATTCATATTATCTTGCATTTTTTAATACACGTGTAACAGGAATCTAAACACACCTAAGATGCACAGAATGCATGGTAGTACTCGCGTCAAACTTGCCAGACATTAACACTTTATTATTAAAGGAACTTTTTTAGGGAGATGAGACTGCATTTAAAAAGTCTGTGCCCCTTATGATCCGAATGCCAACTTTTTAACTGATCCTGTTGAGCTTCCTCCTACTTGCTGTTAATGTGGCTCCCTTGGCAGGGAGCAGAGGCAACGGTAGACACAAATACGGGGGGAAAACTCCCTGCTCCAGATGTTTAATTACTGTAAAGTAAGTTGACAACACTTCAGCAGTGCTTGTCTTGCCTTCGTACACTAATCCTATTTCACCACACAAACACACATGCACACCTACACACACACACACCCACACACCTGCACACACACAAAGACACACCTCACCGGCTGCTTATGGATGCTAGAAGCAAAAAGCTGCAAATCAGATGCAACTCTGAGCGTCTGACAGTTCTGCGCCCGCCTGTGGTGCGATGACCCAGGCATTTATTCCTATTTTAAGAGTGCCTTCATATTTTGTTTGATCTCCTAATCCAGAAGAGATCGTTTTTTTTTGAGGATTTCAAGACAGAATCCAATTCTTGAGACATGGAGCGATGCAGCTCATTCCAGTCACACAGCCAATCACCACTTTACATGCTGAAGCACCATCTGCTGCGCAGTCGTGTGTTTCTCAAACACAGTCCTAGTCAAACTGTAGTCTAGCAGGGAGCCTGAGACCGCAGTGGTCATCATGGATTTCCACATTCATGTGTGTGCATAAATGATCTTCCATATTGATGATATGAAGACCTGTTCTGTATTTTGTCAGGTTCACACAGGATTAAACAGTTGGAGACAAAATTACAGAGTTTAGAGTGTGTTTGCATTATTTAAACAGTTGTTATTCATTTTAGCGTACAATACTATAGCCAAATGTCCCTCATGTACATGAATAAAATCACAATGTATTCTCATAATTTAAATCTGAAGGTGTTTAATAAGATGCGGCTGCTGCTTGGATATAAAAGTAAATAGGTTAGGTGAGCTGAGGAGAACAAATCCATGTGTATGGAAAGAAGTATCACTAGGAAACTTGCTGATCATTTAAAAACCGTAATTATAAAAAAAAAAAATGCATCCTATTACAGCAAGAATTGGAAACACTTTGTACTCCCGAGAGATATCTTGCTGTTATTGTTGTTTTTACCTTTCCCATTTCCAATCTTCTAACGGGGACGCATTTAATACTTTGGAAGCGTGATAGACCCCCTCACTACCTTCACTCTGATCACTCTCATTGGTGTTTGCTAAAGAGAGCAAGTGTAATCCTCTCTTTAAGACCCATTTCACTGTCGCTCCTGACAATGTGATCTTCCCAAAGGCCGGAGGACTGGACTAAAGTGCAATAAACAGTCAACTCTCATCCGTCACTGCTGTTGAAACTGGTTTTTCTGGTTTGAACACACGCACACATAGACACTCTACAGCAGCTTTACGTCATCCTCTGCCAAATCTCAGGGCTTCTTCTCTACTCATACAAATACTCCCCCTGAATCTGTCATCCTGCCATGTCCTGCGTACGTATCTCCCTCTTTATTGTACTTCTCCTTCCTCGTCCATCCATCTCGTTCTGCACATTCTCACTAACATGCTGATCCATGGTTCCGTTATTCCGGATCTTTCCAACAGGAACGCTGACAGTTTGTGAGAGTGATTGTGGTCCACCAGACAGGAGGCCATGAGCGGAAGCAGTCCCATGGCATAAGATAGATGGACTTTACCCCTATAATGGACAGGCAGCAAAAAGACAGACTGGCCAAGTATCGTGGAGCACTGTACTAGGGGAGCTCTGACCGTAAGGTCTGACAGTTACTAGGATGGTTTTCAACATATTCCTTTTGGAATATACAGCTATGTATTATATGGGATTTGAAAACAGATCCATTTTCCAATCCATATTTTGGTACACTCAAACATAACGGAAACCACTATCTTTACTCAAATGTAAGGGTTGGGGTTAGTTTCCAATGAATATGTAGTAGTGGTCGTATCCCCCACATCTTAATCCTGGTACACCTTGTCAGGGGTCACAGAGGTTGGGTTGGGGGACAGCCGTTCGTGATGCAGGGATGCCTGCCAAATGAGATGTGGATCCCCTGCAAGCCTCGGCGTGTGTATGTGTGTGTGTGTTCGAGCTAGTCTGTGTGTCCTTTGTGATGGAAAATCTACATGTTACGTTCAGGTTCTTCTAAAATGTAAATCTTAGTGTTTCGTGGTGTGTAATCTGGTTTCACATTCCATTCTTGGAATCTTGCTATTCTGCAGGGTCTTCTAAAATGTAATTCTTAGTGTTTCATGTGATGTAATCTGGTTTCACATTCCGTTTCCGTGTTGTATGTAGTTTGGTTTGGGCCTGTTTTACTTGACCCCCTGGGGAGTGTAGAGAAGCAAAGGGTGATAAGGAACAGCCTCAACCACCTTCTTAACCTCTGAAGAAACTTCAATCAATAGATTAACATCTGGTTAACAAAGGCTTTTGGTTCATTGGAGGCCAACTGCCCTCAAGGATCCGATCTAAGTGTATAAAAGCTCCTGACTTTAGCTTCTCAGCGGACTTCTCCCCAGCGTACCTTGAGTATGAAGTAACACGCAAAGAGAAGCTCCCATCTGAGGCCTCAGATTATTGTAATGTATGCCTGTTATGTTGTTTGTTGATGCATGTTGTGATGTATCTTTGTTCGTACTTTTATTACAAATATATATGACCACTAATTGTCAACAGTATTGTGTGCTTTTTGCATCTAAATATCTCATCTGCCTTAGACGCAAACTCTGATAGAGAAATTGCCACGACACCTTGTCAGGTGGAGGAAACAGGTATACATGGAGGGAACGCTCACAAACAATGACCTAAATTCCATTCACTATTTATTAGTGATTAGTTTGAAAAGCCACTACCGTTAACGCTATTTAGCAACAAATGTATTCTGTAATTCTGAGGTTCCCCTGATTCATTAGCCAAATGTGTATTGTTCTATGATCATCAGTACTCTCCCATGCCTATTAGTAAAACAAATTGTCTTTGTTTTGTTTTGTTTTGGCTCATTGCTTATCCCAATCAATTTTATCTTTTGGATTTCCAGAAATGAATCTAATCAATCATTAATATAAATGTAATTTGATGAACTCTTTATGAATTGAGTTTGGCAGCAGTGGCTCCGGCTGATCCCCAAATGGACGTACAAAAAGACAGCCATTGTTTTATCACATTAATAATTTTATGTGTTCCTATATATCTGTTCTAAGAATGTTAATATTTAGTTTGTGTAAAAACGAACTTAAACAAACAAGTGTGTGTGTGTGTGTGTGTGTGTGTGTGTGTGTGTGTGTGTGTGTGTGTGTGTGTGTGTGTGTGTGTGTGTGTGTGTGTGAGAGAGAGAATACATGCATGTGCGTGTACATGAATATGTGTATGGCAGTAGAATATAAACAGACAGTAAGACTTCCTGTCAGAAGAGGAGACCGAGGGGGATGAGGGGAGATTTGAGAGAGAGAGATAGAAATAGAAAGAGAAGAGGAGAAGACAAAAAGACGACTGCTAACAGAAGTTTACACAGAGGAAAATCTGATTTAACGCAATAAGTCACTAAGAGAAGTCTGACCAAGTCTGTAGCCTGGACATCAATATGGCTGACGGAGATGGATGGGACAACAGGAAAACATCATAACTAATTTATTCTGGAGAAAGTTTTTTTTAGAGCCAGCCAGAGTTTTGTGAAGAACCTCAATGGAATGAGACCGTTTGGACTTCCAAAAGTTAAACCTAAATGTTATGGCAATGGTTGAAGAACAATAGATCGTGCCTACATAGGATTGGCCGTCCGAGCCATCGGGAGGAAGTATGGCTGCGGCTGAGTCCGTCAGATAGCGGTTCATGATAACGTCCCGGTGGACACCATTCTTTTGGTTTAATTGGCCTACTTTTCTCTGAGTAAGTAGGACATTAACTTACTCATTCTCACTGCCTAAACTAGTAGAAAGTATGACAAATGTAATATATGTATAGAACATGTGTATATATATTCTGCTATAAAGTTATAATATCTATATATATAGTTGTTATATATATATATAAATATATATATATATATATATATATATATATATATATATATATATATATATATATATATATATATATATATATATTCCCAATTATATACATAATATTACCCGAGAGAAGGGAAAGGGTTTTAAAATACTTGCTTTCAAAGGGCGGTATTTTCTCCCCTCTCTGCTGTTCCTACCCAGACTCCGAGCCCCTGGGAGTAGCACGGCGCAGCAGCAGTTTATTTGGACAGTGTTATTTGTGCTCTTCCTCAAACCCTAATTTCAGAATCGCTTCACAGCAACTGTATGTCTTTGCTGTCTGATGGTTAAGGAAAAAGATCAGAGATACAGTCTAGTGGGGGGTAATGGCAATGTGAAGTGGTTTGTGTTATTTTTGTTAAATATAATGTTTCTATAGCCAAAGCTAGAATGTACTTCCTATCTCAGCCTGTGTTTCTGAGCCATGTAGACTTAATACAAACAGTGAGTCACTTCTTTGATCTTCTCCACACCATGCCCAAGGACATGACAGGCTTGATCATGTGTAGTGTGAGCTTAAGGAACCCTTCTCCCCACAGTTGTTTAATACATTTCCTACAATCATTTACATCTATAGGTTTGTTTTGTGTTAAGCATTCATGTTGCATATTAAGGTTGCTGTTAGCTAAAATCACCATGGTTAAGTGATCTAAACTTTTGCTTTGATTCAGATTGTTTACGGTATAGCAATTGTGTGGATGTCTGTTGTCACTTCTTGGTATCAGAATAACACTAATATGTGGTGTCTCTCAACATCAGTGTGTCAACCCTTTTAATTGAAAGGCACTAAAGTGTCCGTAACTCACTGAGACTTGCAGTCAACCGTTTCTAAGAAAAGCCCTGAAATATGCCCCTCACCCCCCTGACCTATACAAGGGCAGACAAAACCCATACTTTCATTTTTTTGAATGGGTGTGTTTGCAGCCCTTCCAGCTGCGTGGACAGAGGCTAGAATACTAAATGTAGATGAATCACATTAGCTATGTCCCACCCTCCGCTGAGCATGTTATTCGCATTAGTCTTAATAGACTATGTACTAACAGCTGGGATGCTATTTTGCTCTGAGAGATTATTTCCTACACATAGAACCATGCAGGATGTTTTTTTCGTTAAGGCTGGGACCCAGATGAGGGAATCCTAGTGCAGATGATTGTCTTTATTCTGAATAACAGGGTGGTAAATTCATCAATTAGGAGTTCAATAGATAATGAACTCCAGTCAGTGTTCATCTCAACAGCAGTTCAGCTTGATTTTTAAATCATGCTATACACAGATTGCTATGGGTAATCATAGAGTACATGTTGGATCAATTTATCTGTTTCACTGTTTTCAGCACACTAGGGTCCAAAAACATAGCAAGGAACATTGGAAATCTAAGTCTCTATTTTTGTATCCCCCTTTTCCCTCCCCCTTCCCTCTCACTATCTTCCCCTTCTCTATCTCTCTCTTCTCTCCCACTGCTCTCTCCCCCTTAAATCTATCTCCATCTTCTTCTATGTCCATCTTAATTCACGCCACTGATATATTTACAGTCACTGATGCCCTCTGCTGTCTAACATTCATACAGTCGGCTCAAAGTTGAGCATTGATGGTTCTAGTTTACATGTTCCCCGGGATAATCACAACCACATGACGTTTGAAGAACAAAAGCAAGGGCATGCCAGCCAGCAAAGCGCCACAATGTAGACAGAGCTATATTCACAAATACAAAGCACTTGCTTTGTAGTCATGAACATTCCTGGATTACTTTCCATGCTGAAATAGTTAAGGAAGAATCCAATTTGAGTTACACTTTTAAACCAAAACATACATTGTTGTCTAAATACAACTGTAAAAGTGAACATATTTGTTTTGTCAATGAGTAGATAAATATATAAAGAGAAAAGATTGACCACTTGGCTTTGTCAACCTGAAGCCTGCCAAGATCAACAAACAATCTGAGGACCGGCTCTCAGGAAGTGCAGATGGCTGTGTGTGTGTGTGTGTGTGTGTGTGTGTGTGTGTGTGTGTGTGTGTGTGTGTGTGTGTGTGTGTGTGTGTGTGTGTGTGTGTGTGTGCGCGTGCGTGCGTGCGTGCGTGCGTGCGTGCGTGCGTGCGTGCGTGCGTGCGTGAAAGAGAAATAGACATTAGTATTAGGCAGAGAGTATGCCCTTTCTCATGAACCAAAACCATGCCTTAATATTACTTCTAAATGTTGGAAGTCATTATTTAGTTTAGACTTTGCTGTCATTCTGTGGCTTATATTTAGAATGCAGTTCTAAGTTTATTTAGGAATCATTACACATAAATTAAGAAGAAGATGCAGAATTGTCTTCATATGCCAAGTGAGTGCATTACAAAGTTTGTAAGCCCATAGATAAGTGCCTCAAATTATTTTTAGCATTTGCTGTCAATGCTTGGACTTAAGTGGGCTTACTGGATTAACCGACGCCTACATAATGAACACCTCACATTTTAAACTGCCAGATATGCTTTGACAAAGTTAAAAAAAATACTATGATGACATCATGTTAATTATAATTACATATTACTTCCGTTCAAACAAAGAAGCTCATTGTGGTTTTCAAGAGGCCTTTCTAAAGTTACTAATGTTTGATTTTTGTTTTGCAGAAACATACACATTTAATATCAATCATCATCATGAAGTCCAACTCCTCCGATGGATGGGCTTTCAACAATGATACATTAGCTGTGATCAATGGTTCAGGCAATGGGAGCGTGGTGGAGCCCTATCTTCAGAGACTGGCCCACCTGGACGAGGGACTCTACCACGACTTCTACAGCCTCTGGATCACTCTCATGGTCATCAACTCCCTCATATTCCTTGTAGGTACATCCTTTTTCTTTCTGTATTTCTATTGAACAGCCAACATTACCCTCACATACACGTGTTGTGGTGTGCCTGGAGTCGTAAAAAGCAGATATTCTCCATCTATAGCCCCCGAGTGATAACACAATTTAACAACTGCCATCTTGGCATCTTGTTTAAACTATCCCGACTGTCAAATGTTTTTTTATTACTTTGCAGAATATCCTCCATTCATCTAAATGTATTTATTTAGATTATGAGTTTTTCTTCCCCTCTAAGATCCATTCTTCTTTTTTGTAGGTAAGATGTAAGTGTTGTAAGGAGAGAAAATGGAAAGGATTTAGAAATTTACCAACACAGAAAACCTCCCCTCCCGCCCTGCTCCTTCCCTATGTTTCTCTGTCATTGACAAGTGTTTCATTCACGCACCTGAGATTGACAGAAAATATTTGTTTCCTGAACCGACCAGCGAAGAGATGCCATGATTGGGCAGAGTCGGGAACAGTCTGTAATCTAAATTTGTGGCAGGTCAACACAAAATATATATTGTGGCACGTCAACACAAAATATATAGCAATTCACTGATTCATGGATGGCTATGGCCTATTCTGAAAATGTACACTCAAATACCTACAGCGCTTTAAAGTCATTCCTATCCTTATTCTTTCTAATGTTTTTCCCTGGTCACTTCCGTGTGCAGGTAGGCATGGTGCTAAACACAATGGCGCTCTACGTCTTTTGTTTGCGCACAAAGCCCAAGACCACCTCTGTGATCTACACCATCAACCTGGCAGTCACGGACCTGCTGGTGAACCTCTCCCTGCCCACCCGCATCCTGCTGTACTACAGCGGGGGGACCTGCCTCCTCTGCTCCTACCTGCACATCTTCTCCTACTTTGTCAACATGTACTGCAGCATCCTGTTCTTGACCTGCATATGTGTCGACCGGTATATCTCCATTGTGCAGGTCAGTTATTTGGACTACTACTGGGTTCTACTTCTTCTTCTTCGTTACAGTTGGTCAATTATCCCAAGATCTTATGAATCCAGGAGGCAATATGCAGCTGTCTTCTGACACGTATAAAAGTGACCTACTGGTTGAGGATTCTGAAAGCAGTCCATTCTGTGAAACACACAAAAAAGATGGTTGTTTTTGGTTGATCCTGTAGGTCGAGGCGTCCCGCCGGTGGCGTAACGCTAACGTGGCCAAGTGTGTGTGTGTTTCCGTGTGGCTGTTTGCCATCGTGGTCACCTACTCCTTCCTCTCCACCGCCTTCCAGCACCCGGGCTGCTGCGTCTCCAAGCTTCTCTTCCTCACCATCACAGAGTTCTTTCTGCCCCTCGTCATCATTGTGGTCTTCACCTTACGCATCATGTGGGCCTTGGTGGACCATCGACTCATGCAGCAGAGCAGGTGAGATTCAGAGGACTCTTTGCTCATCTTCAGGCTCATAACAGTTCTATTTGTGATAGAACCAACATGGGGTGAAAACTCTGAATGTGGTTAGCATTTATTACTCATGTTTGCATAATTTCAATTTCTTTAAAGGGACACTAATATTTTAAGTCATTTATTACCTCAAATCAACGTATTCATTCATAAATAAGTCCTCATTGGTGTAAAATTATCTCTGCCAAAAATCAAATTTATCCTCCTGAGCGAAGAATAATTAATATGTAGTTACATAGGACGGGTAAGTGTCCCTAACATGGAGGCTTCCATTGTTAGGGTGTTGGGTGCAGGCAGGCAGGTAGGACCCAGATGAAGATGGGTAGGGAAAACGGCACTTTATTTCCGCCAAAAGGCTAAAGGCAAGGTGCAAGGAGCAAGGGAACACAGGTAACCACAGAGAACACGCAGGACCAACAAACCACAATGACAGCACCAGGAACAAAGGAAAGACAAGGGTTTAAGTAACAAACACAAGACACGCAACAAGGAACAGCTGAGACACATTAGGGGAGGGAGCAGTAATCAACACAGGAGGGAAACACAGGGAAACACACCAAAACACGACAAAGACCATGACAGTACCCCCCCCTTAAGGGTCGACTCCCAGGGGACCCACGACAATCAAAAAAAATAAAAATAAATGGACTGGGGCAGAGCGGAGGGGTGTCAGGCGGGCGGCCAGAAAATTGCCCCCGGGCATGGCAGGGAGCCTCAGGCGGACGGCCTGGGGGGCAAGCAGAGGCAGAGTGAAGGCGCAACCCTTCAGGAGGCCGGCGGCAAGGACGATGAGGGCTCAGTCCCTCAGGAGGCCTGCAGCGGCAAAGAAACCCCTCTGAAGGCCGCCAGCGGCGAAGGCGGAACCCTTCAGGAGGCCCGCGAAGGCGAGGTAGAGGGCGGGTCCCCAGAGGAGGAAGGCGAGGTAGAGGGCGGGTCCCCTCTGGAGGAAGGCCAGGTAGAGGGCGGGTCCCCTCTGGAGGAAGGCCAGTTAGAGGGCGGGTCCCCTCTGGAGGAAGGCCAGGTAGAGGGCGGACCCCCTCTGGAAGGCGGGACCCCTCAGGAAGGCAAGGTAGAGGGCTGGTCCCCTCTGGAGGAAGGCGAGGTAGAGGGCGGACCACCTCTGGAGGGCGGGACCCCTCAGGAAGGCAAGGTGGAGGGTGTGTCCCCTCTGGAGAAGAGGGCGTGCCCCTTCCAAAAGGTTTGGATGGCGGGACCCCTCTGGAAGGCCTTGAAGAGGGACCCCCCTCGGGAAGGAGTGGAGGGAGGACCCCCACAGGCAGGAGTGGAGGGCGTGCCTCCCCTGGACGGTCTGGAGGGCGGGCCCCCTCCGGCAGGAGCAGAGGCCGGTCCTTCTCTGGAAGGAGGAGGGGGCGGGCCCCCTCTGGAAGGAGCAGAGGGCGGACCCCCTCTGGAAGGAGCAGGGGGCGTGCCTCCCCTGGACGGTCTGGAGGGCGGGCCCCCTCCGGCAGGAGCAGAGGGCGGACCTCCTCAGGCAGGAGCGCAGGGCGGACCTCCTCAGACAGGCGAAGAGGCCGGTCCCCCTCTGGAAGGCGAGGAGTGGGCTCAGGAACCGGACAGGGCTCGGGGACCGGAGTCAGTGCGGGAGCTGGAGTGCCAGGAGGAACCGGGTGGTACCCCAAACTCACCACCCCCACTCTGATTGTCCGTAAGGGAGGAGGCTGGTAGCTGGGGACCGGGGGCAGAGGCTGGTAGCTGGGGACCGGGGGCAGAGGCTGGTAGCTGGGGACCGGGGGCAGAGGCTGAGAGTAGGAGCGTGGAGGCTTAGGCCGGTCACCAATGTCCGGTGGCAGTGGCATGTAGCTCTCCGGCCAAAAGGTTGTGGGGTTGAGCAGCTCGACTGCCCACTGGGTAAGGCGTCCTCCAACTCGGGCCTTGACGCAACAGCCCTGCACGTACGCCCCAACACAGCATTCTGCTCCTTCCTGCTGGGAATGTTCTCCCAGCCATCCATAGCTATGATTATCGACACTAACAAATCCTCCAACTCACAGAAAAATAGAGCGTCCGCTGGGTCCAATCTAGGTGCTGTTATTCTGTTAGGGTGTTGGGTGCAGGCAGGCAGGCAGGTAGGACCCAGATGCAGACGGGTAGAGAAAACTGCACTTTATTTCCGCCAAAAGGCTAAGGCTAAGGCAAGGAGCAAGGGAACACAGGTAACCACAGAGAACACGCAGGACCAACAAACCACAATGACAGCACCAGGAACAAAGGAAAGACAAGGGCTTAAATAACAAACACAAGGCACGCAACGAGGAACAGCTGAGACACATTAGGGGAGGGAGCAGTAATCAACACATGAGGAAAACACAGGGAAACACACCAAAACACGACACAGACCATGACATCCATGTTTTTCCGGTCTATGAACTGCCGAGAGGAACAAAAAGCACTACGTGGTACGGGAAATGCAAGCGCGTTTTCACTCTGAGCCAGCGTGAATAATTCACTATCTTGCTCGAGGAGTAATTACTCATGCATCATTAGCTTACACTAATGATTCAATGCTGTTTGAATTTTTTTTGAAAAACGAACCTCATCATTACTCGAATGACTCGAAGAGGTAGTATTGGATGTCATGACACAGCTTCTTGGCTCATACTGCCCACCGTAGTTTTTGAACAAGCGAGCACTATTAGTTTGAATGCAATATACAATTGTACCACTAGATGGGAGTAATTTTTACACAGTGTCCCTTTAAGGATGTATTTCCTTTAACAGTTTTTACGTAAGCAGTGCAAAATGGTTAACTATCATATGGTTAGCAGAAATACACAGTGTTTGTTGACCTTTCAAATCTAACGTTGAACTTGTTTTTCCCAGGGAGAGGAGAAGGCGAGCTGTCCAGCTGCTGACGACAGTGCTCATCATCTTCACTGTGTGTTTCACGCCCTTCCACATCCGGCAGGTGAGAGAGTAATAGGTGCTAAACATAGTGGTTAAGAATATCTGTCACAGCGTCCCAGGTGTTCTCACCTTGGTACTGTGTAGATCATTGGTTCTCAAAGTGCGGCCCGCGGGCCAATGGCGGCCCGCGGAATCATTCCTGGCGGCCCGCAATGACATACACAATAATTTTTTTTTTTTTTTATCAATATTAATTTAAACAAATATAAATAAATATAAAGAGAAAATTCGACTCTCTCTAGCTTTCAATTAAATCCTTTTAAATTTTTTAGTTTTAATCCGGCTGTACATTACTTTGAAAGGGTGAACCTCGGTTTCATGATTTAGACCTCACTTGACCTCACTCCCAGAGGTCCACGGTGCGGGTGCAATGTTATTTTTCACCACTGGGATGCTGACGGCGTTTCCCGCCAAAATATTTTTTCCTTTGGCGGCCCTCAGTCAAATTTTGGGTTCCTAAATTGGCCCTCAGTTGTCAAAACTTTGAGAACCCCTGGTGTAGATCAATCTGTGGTGCATGGCGTGATAACCGTCATGCTGAGAAATGTATGCACTAACAGAATTTTAAGATGCCTTGGATTAAAAGCTTCCCCCTACACTGTGAGTAGAAGTAGGAATGGTTAATCTAAAACTGAAATACCGACAGTAGTAAGTCCGATGGGTGCAAGGAGATACATTACTTATAACTATAGGTGCTAGCCAGTTTTGTAGCATTTGTACTGTAGATGCCCTCTATACAGAATGGTGTTGATCAGATCATCAGGAATCATATTTACAATCCGCGTTTGGTTCTGTGCTGCAGGTGCTGCTGTACTTCTATCCAGAGATGCCCCACCATGTGATCGTGTACCATCTGACTGTGACTCTGAGCAGTCTGAATAGCTGTATGGATCCTGTGGTCTACTGCTTTGTCACTAACAATTTCCAGGTAACACAACACAAGTGATCTTTAATAATAATAATAATAATAAATGAAATTTATATAGCGCTTAATATGGTACTCTAAAACGCTTTACATATTGCCCTATCAAAACTATGTAAAACAGACTAGGAATAAAAGAAAAACAGAGGTTAAACATGAAGAATAAGGTGGGAGTTGGGGAAGCTACCACCTCGGGTGGGGAAGGCTAGTGTGAAAAGGTATGTTTTGAGGGCAGATTTGAAAGAAGAGAGGGTTGGAGAGACTTTGATGTGGGAGGGGAGTGAATTCCAAAGGGTGGGGGCAGCAACTAAGAAGGCCCGATCACCCCAAGTCCATCGCTCAGTCCGTGGAACTTGTAGCAGGTTGGCAGAATTGGACCTGAGGAATCGGGAGGGGGCGTGGTGATGGAGGAGGTCGGCAAGGTAGGGGGGGGCTAGGCTGTTGAGGGCCTTGTAGGTGATGAGTACGATTTGATGATTCTGTGTTTAATTGGAAGCCAATGGAGTTCACGGAGGACAGGTGTGATGTGTTCTCTGGAGCGGGTACCAGTGAGGAGGCGTGCAGCTGAGTTCTGGACATATTGAAGTTTTTTGAGGACTTTGTTGGTGGTGCCGTAGAGAAGACCATTGCAGTAGTCATTTACTTTATCGCATTCATCCACCTTTCTTCCTTTATTTCATCATCTCATTTGTCATAATAGCTGTTATCTGTTTAGTTATACACTAAACAGTGTATAACTAAGCAATTTAAAGCCTATTCATCAATTCATTCATTCATAAATTCTTTAGTCACCTAACTGATCAAGGTGCGTCAATTTGAATTGGCCCTTAATTCACATTTACGGTCTTAACAGGGCCAACATACAACACCCCCCTTCACACTCAGCCCTCTAAAGGGCAAGGGAATACCCAAATCCAAGAGGGAAAACCTTGATAAGGAACACAGAGAAGGGACCCAGCTAATGCAGGGAGTTAGGAGTGCAATGGGTGCAAGGCGGATACAGAGAGTATTTTTACAAAATATCTGCCTAGCAATGAGTTTAAGATGAATAATCCTGACTCATTTATTTATTTATGTTCTTCCTCATTGTTTCCCCAGTCCACCATGAGGAGTCTGTGTCGCCGCGCGGAGGCGGAGCCGAGCAGCAATGACATCATCAGCATGCACCACAGCTCCAAGGTCTCGGGTGTTATGGTCAACGCCGCCACTAACAACACCATCGTGATGACCTCCATCATTGCCACCACCCCCCATTCCTCTCAGAGAATCTATAATGTGAGGATCAACCATAGCACAGTGTGATAGCCCTGTCATGTGACTCCGAGAGAGGAGAAGTGGGACTTATTGCATCACTAGGTTTTGTTTCTCTTCAAAAATGAAATGTAGAGACAAGTGTGACCGGGGTGACGCCAGGCTTGCATCTTCAACACAGGATCATGAGAAACAGTTGATAATATTACAACGACTAGCACATCTAGAACAGCACACATTTACACAAAGAAGCTTTAAAACGGCACTGTGTAGAACTGTAAGTGATCCAATGAGGGGATGTTTTTATCAGGATCAATGATCTGGCAAGTTCCAGTGCAAAGACACCATCCTCCTCACGGACAATGTAAGAGGAGAAAATATTGTCAATAGACGACTGATTTTCTGTCCTTGAACGTGTGACTTTTCGGTTTGACCTTTGATAATGAGATGTTCGCTCACTTCAGCGACTGCCCTTGAAGGCAGAGGAAAAGCTATGTCCATGTGGATCTTCGTACGGCAAAACATGTACTAGAAGATACTTATTTTTTTTAATACAAGCACTGTGTCCGATTGTGTCATCGATATGAATTTAGGCCGTCTCCCCAAACCATCTATGGAGAATTTGTTTTCATCCGGAGATACTTATCATGCAAATGTTCATAACTGTAGTTATGAACCAAAATATAAATCCTGCTTGTCAATATGTAATCTGTATAAAAAAAAATCGCATTGTGAATTAAAATCACTTTAATGATTGTCAAGGCAAAGAAATCAATTCATGTGCACATTTGTAAAATAAACATTGACTTCAGTGTTTGTCAAAAACATTTTTTTTTTTGATGAGACATTATTTAACCCTCACATTTCAAATTCACTCAGCCCCATGGCGAGCCTGGCCCCCTAATTTTAGAAGTATTAGGGGAAATGTAGTTGGCCATCCAACAATGTAGGCTACCTCCGCTTCACATTTAAACTGTTACGTAAACCTTGATTAATAAAGTTACCTAGCCCATCTTGCTACTTTTTACTGAAGTGTAGGCCTAATGTAGTGACGGATGACTAACCATCTATTGGCCTAGCTAAAAACATTGAAAATTAAATGTTGACCATCAAGAACTTTTTGTGCCAAGTAAATTTCCCATTCATTTTCTCCATTGGCTTTTCATAAAATCGTTATATTAAGAGTTTTAAGCCTGGAAACTAGCCATTCATTCGTCAATGTAATCGTATCCATGAAAAGTTTGTTTCGGAGCAAAATAAAAATGACTGTGTACATCTTTTTTTGAACGACTGAAGGAACTACCCATCCCGTATAGTGATGGGTCGACTCGTTCGCGCCCGAATCAGTTCGAATGAACGAATCTTTTAACACGAACGAACCGAACAGATTCTTCTCTCTCGTTCGTCTCGTTCGTTCTCAGACTCGACTCCTCCCAGACCCATTAGTCGCTGACTCGCTGTTCGTTCACTGACTGTGAGTGTTGAAGAGGGAAGAGGCTTAGTGAGCGAGCGTACGATAATAATGTAATGACCTCGCCGGTGACATAACGATGTCGAGTCATTAGTAATTGAAGGAACTTTTAAAGAACCAAAACCAGGTCACTGAAACCCGTAACCAACGGCAGAAATCCCACACCAAAACAAACCCCGGTTACCCCGGCAACCCCCAACACGGTCTCACTCACGTTCAGGCCCCCACCCTCCTGTTCTTCCAAGGCCCTCCCCCAGCTGACCTAATGATTCGCCCCCACACTGATTGACAAGAAGAACATTACAATACATGCACATAGAACAACTGGCATAACGGACAACGAAATACAATGCAACACATAACAAACAACATATTTAACTGTCCCAGGGTCGCTACATTGCCTCCCCCCTTCAAAGTTCCTTGTCCTCGAGGGAACAAACAAAGTCCCGGAAGCGACCCGGCGCTCTCCTCTCCCTACGAGGCCGCGTTGGGGCCACGGGGGGCTGGGGAGAAGCGCCTGGGGGTGAGAGGGGCCCACGAGTGTCAGGCCCGGGGGCGGGCAGGGGGAAAGGGAGGGGCGGAGCTGGGGGCTGACTGTGGTGATCGACAGGGAGGGGAGACAAGGATAGGGTTAGGTGGGGACCCAGGGCCAGAACACTGAGGTGTGCGTGTCCGGGGCCCATTCGCACCGGTGCGGGGAGCTGCAGGGCTCGCTGGCGCAGGTTGAGGGGTGGCGGTGCCTCGATAAGGGGCCAACCGGTCTCTGTGGAGAGCCACCCTCCTTCCCCGAGGTGGTAGCTGGACCCTGTACACCACCTCCCCCATCCTCTCAAGGACCCTGCATGGCCCGATCCACTCGCTATCGAGCTTTGGGCATCGACCCTTCTTTCTATGCAGGCTGTAGGTCCAGACCAGCTCCCCAGCCTCAAAGTGCCTGCCACGAGAACGCACATCATAGTTCCTTTTCTGCCTCACCCCTGCGCTCAGCAGCTGTCCCCTGGCGAAGGAGTGAGCCGTCTCCAGGCGGTCCTGGAGTCTCCTGGCATACTCTGGGCCGGGAGGAACAGGGGGAGAATCGGGCGGCCGGCCAAACGCCAGGTCAGCTGGGGTGCAAAGCTCCCTGCCCAACATCAGCAGAGCAGGCATGCAGGACGTCGACTCCTGGACAGCTGACCTGTATGCCATGAGCACCAGAGGCAGATGATTGTCCCATTCCCACTGATGCTCAGCCGAGACAATGGCCAGCTGCTGCTCCATACAGCGATGAAATCGCTCCACCAAGCCGTCACTCTGTGGGTGCAGGGGGGTAGTACGGGTCTTCTGCATGTCCAGCCTGCTACATAAAGCCGCAAAGACACGGGATTCAAAATTTCTCCCCTGGTCACTGTGGATGGACTCCGCTGCCCCAAAACAGCTAATCATCCCCCCGACCAAAGCGTCCGCTATGGTCTCCGCCCCCTGGTCAGGCAGAGCGTACGCCTCCGGACACTTGGTAAGATAGTCCATGGCCGTGAGGACATACTTGTTCCCCCTCTCTGTGCAGGGTAGCGGGCCCACCACATCCACCCCAACCCTCTCCATAGGGAACCCCACAGGGAACTGCTGTAACTGGGCATGGGACCTTTCAGTGGGGCCTTTGCGGGCTGTGCAGCCATCACAGCGGCGACAGAAGTCCTCGAGGTCCCTCTTGTGCTGCCCCCTGTAATACGCCACCACCCGCTCCCCTTTCGGCCCCTCCTGTGTCAGCACGGCGCCATTGCCAACGTTACTAGCGTCCGTGTCCAGGATGAAGGGCAGGGCAGGGTCAGGAGGGGAGAGCACCGGGGCTTTGGTGAGAGCTCCCTTGAGTGTCTCGAAAGCAGACTGGCAGTCCTCTGCCCACACAAACTCCCTGTCCTTCTGTAGCAGGCGGAACAGGGGAGCGGCCACACAGGAGAAGCCCCTCACAAAGCGTCTGTAGTAAGACGCCAGTCCGAGGAAGCTTTTCAGCTGTCTGGTGTCAGTGGGGGTGGGCCAGTCCTGGACAGCTTGCACTTTGTCCTCCATGGTGCTAATGCCTTCTACCCCCACCCTGTGCCCAAGGAAAGTTACCTCTCTCCTCAGGAAATGGCACTTATCAGGATTGAGCTTCAAGCCCGCCGCAGCTACTCTCTCCAGAACCTGACGCAGCGAGGCAAGTGCCGTCTCGAAGGAGCCCCCGTGTGCCAGTGTATCATCCAGGTAGACGATACACTGCTGCCGGGGGATGCCGGCGAGCACTCGAGAGGCTGTCCATCAGCCTCTCGAAGGTCGCAGGTGCATTGCAGAGGCCGAAAGGGAGGACCCGAAACTGCCACAATCCTCTGCTAGTGCAGAATGCAGTCTTGGGTCTGGCGTCAGGAGCGAGAGGGCACTGGAAGTAGCCAGAGCGGAGATCGAGTGAGGAGAACCAGGACGACCCAGCTACGACATCTAAGGCCTCATCAATGCGCGGGATGGGGTAGGAGTCCTTCCTCGTCACTGCGTTACGTGGCCTGTAGTCGACACAGAATCTCCACTTACCCCCCTTCTTAGGCACCATCACCACGGCTGCTGCCCAGGGACTATCTGAGGGCTCTTTAAGGTCTGCCTGCTGCATCTCCCACAGCGCCTGGTCCGCAGCCTCCTGGCGGGCCAAGGGCAGGCGACGCGGGCGCATTCTGATGGGCCTGGCATCCCCAGTGTCGATCTCATGCTGTACCAGGTGCGTCTGACCCACATCGCTCTCATTCAAGGTAAAGCTGTCCTTAAACTCTGCCAGTAGTAGCCACAGCTGCTCCTGCTGTTGAGGGTCTAGTCCATCACAGTGGCCCTGCCAAATTGCCCGCACAGTCGACAGCACAGTCTCCTCACCTGTCTGAGGAAGCTGGGCAGGGCAGGGGAAGGGGCCCAGGCTCATGGGGTGGGGTGCTGGGGTGGCAAGGGAGTAGTCTGTAGGGGGCCGAAACATTGACACAAGGGGGTGGGAGGGAGGGGGAAGGGTTGCTGGAGGAGGACTGAGACAATGGACAGGGATCGGGAAGACAGGGTGGTTGGAAGGTCTTTGCAAGGGGGTGAAGGGGGCCGTTGACGTGTGACTGGTCCATCTGAGCTGTTGTCGGTGGGGGCCGGATGTAGGAGGTGTTTGGCGGGGCCATATAGACTGTGGGCCCTCCTTGGAAGCCAATCGCCCCCCTCTCAAGGTCCAGCTGGCAGCCAGTGCACCGCAGGAAGTCCAACCCTAGGATACAGGGGTCCTGCACAGCTGCTACCCACACTGGGTGGAGGACAGTCTTTCCCCCTACGCAGATGGACAACAACCCCTTCCCTTTCATGGGAGCCCTCTCCCCCGTGACTGTGCGGCGCTGCACAGTTGTAGGTTGGACCGTCCAGGTCGGCAAAATGTCTGGCCGCACCAGGGTCACAGTAGACCCCCTATCGACTAAAGCCAAACAGGCCACCCCCTCAACAGTGACAGGAACATGACAAAAGTCCCCCGCCCAGGTCCGCCCCACCACGACAACAGGCTCCAGGATGTTGTCGTCTGCTTCTGGGGGGGGTGGAGCCCCGCCCCCCCCGGCTGCGATGATGGGCTCCTCCAGACGACGACGGCGGGGGTAAGGGGGCAGGGCCTCGCGTCTCCCCAATTACGCGGACCCTGACCCGTTTCCCTGGGCTCTCACAGTTGTAGGGCACTCTCTGACAAGGTGGCCAGGCTGCCCGCAGCCCCAGCAGACCCTATGCTCTCGACGAGACGGGGGGCGGCGGTCCGCCTGCATAGAGACAGCGCGGACGAGTTCAGTGAGCTCGTCCACCCAGGCTGGCTTCTGTGAGTCCTCACTCCTCTCCCTTGCCGATCTCACCATCGGCTGAGGAGCAGGATGACCGTCGATTGCTCCAGCCCACACCAGCTCCCTCTCTATGGCCATCTCCAAGGTCTCTTGCAAAGTCTGCGGGTGGGCTAGCTGGGTCTGCATGCGTAGTTCTGTAGGGGAAAGGGCCTGGAGAAACTGATCCCGAGCCAGTTCGCTCTGCACGGCTGGCGGGATGTGGGCGTATGCTCGCCGAGACAGGCTCTCTATCTTCACCCGACAGTCCGCAGGGAGCATTATTGTTGTAGAGAACAAGCAACAACAAAAACAGAGCTAACGGCGATGGCAACTTCAGCCGACTCGCCGAGCACAGCAGGACCGATAAAAATAAAGTAAAAATACTTTCACTTCTGACACCAACGGACAACGAAATACAATGCAACACATAACAAACAAACGATTTAACTGTCCCAGTGTCGCTATAATACGATTCAATATCAGTGAAATTATAAATGCATGCTGTCTTTGTACTTTCTGTGTCATGCCAGATTAATCAAATATTTGAATATCTCGTCAATCTGTCTCATTCTTTCATGGTTCGATCTCCACCCGGGACCCCCGCCATCATTGCTAAATCAAATATATTATATTGCTGATATGTTAAACATCCATTAATCAACTACCCCCCATCCCGTTGCGTTTAGTTACAGTTGTAACATTGAGTGATGACCGACTTCCACGATCGTTTGAGAATGAGAACGATGGAGGAGCTGAGTCTGACTCAGCTGAGAACCGTGCATTCCATGATTCGATTCACCGCTACCGGAAACTCGACTAGACGAACGAACGAACGACTCTTCTTGGCGAACTGAATCAAGGAAAAGAATCCATCACGTCGTAAACCATTGCGAACTTTGAACCACCAGAGGGCCGTGACTCCTCCCCCAAGAGGTGCGTAGTGGGTCGGGTCCGGTGACGTCAGTCCCCCGCTCCGCTCTCCCAGTTTACACTTACGTAGTAGATACCAGTGAGACTGATGGGCAAAGTGACCAGGAGGTCGCCCGCTGCTGCTCTTAGTGCCTCCAGAGGAGTAACGCGAGTCTTATAACACCTTCGTTCACGAAGTACCTTCCGCACGCGAGCCACGCTACAGGTACGTGGCACGAGTCACTTTATTTACAGGTGGTTGGTTCACGTGGTGACGGAGCAGCGCTACAGCTGGTAGCTAGCCTCGGCTCGCTGACCTGTGGATGGAACATATAACGCAGGGGTGCCGAGACCTTTTCGGCGTGCGAGCTACTTTCAAAATGAGCAGGTCATGATCTTCCTACATTAAAATATGCTAAACATACATTTATTCATATATACCGAGTACATACTCGGATGACTTGCACTGAATGGAGTAAGCCAGCGTTCCATAGTCCGGACGGAGGCTGCTGGTAGCTGGTCTCAAGCAGGCTTCCAAATGACCATCAGTCATGGTGGAATAGTATTTGCACTTAATAATCTTCATGAGGGAAAAGGTTGACTGGCATAAATGAAGAAGAGCCAAATAATGCTGTCATGGCGTTAGCACCTTTCCTCATGTTTGCATACTTTCCCTTTGAGAGTAAGTTCCAACATTTAGATGGAGAACGTTATTCTCATAGTTGTATACAGACCAGTAAGATACTGGTGTTTACTGGATAGTATCAGTAACGGTGTCCCGTCCCACCAGAGGTACCGCTGTACACTCACGGGTCCTCCAGACGCAGTGTTTGGACTCTAAAGTTGTGACTCTAAAGTTAGAGAAATGTATAAAGATATTCCTTTGTATTGTTTTTCTGCAGATTGTCAGATTGTTACCTGTTTAATGATGGAACTACAAGAAAAAGTTAATTAACATTGAATGTATGTTTAACCTCAGAATATGTTGTAAACCGCCTGACTAAAACAGTTTGACTTCCCTGTTTTATCCTTTTTTTTTCTTTCACAATAACTGTAGCGACAAGCATTCCTCAGGACAGAATCAATCATTGCTTGATTACTAAAACACTTATTTTCTGTCTGCTAAATTTTTTTAACTGGCACTTTTTCTTTTTCTTTAGATTACTGAGGGATTTAGGGCTATGCTAAGAAGCTGACCACCAATTCACCTGTTCCGCTGATAGTCCTTCACCCAATATACCACAAAGGACAGCATTCCCCCAAAACACAGCCAACACACCAGAGTCTGCACAGCGTCTTTGGTTTCTCCAAATTCTAACAGAAACTGCACTGACTTCCACTGAACTACTATGGATCTTGATCTTGGTATCGGTACAAAGTGTACACAATAATATTGTAGGATTAGACTACGTAACTGTGAAATCAACTGAGCTATTTGTTTGATTTATTTTGAACCTCATATGTGGTAAAGGCTTCAACAGCAGATTATACTGCAGCTCAAGTGAGGGTCTCATGGTCGTCATGGGAGTATCAGACAGTTTGCTTTACATGTAAATCCCCATAATTGGAGAAGGAGGAACCGTACTGGCATTCATGAATAAGCAGTAAGACATAATTGTATTTATTTATATGGAGTTGTAATTTAAGGATGAACATGGATGCTACATAATGGGCACAAGTTAAACTGAATCCAGCCCCTTTGTGCAGTGCAACAATAAAGATTCAAGATTAAGAAAATTGAATATATAATACAAGTAATAATATAAGTTATTATATTAATTTAAGTCACATGTTCACATAGTGAGTAACATATAAAAGATAAATAGCCCTTTAGCTAAAATGGTTCCTCAGAGGAGTATACCTCCTCTGATAGAAGAGGAAGAAGAGGAGGTGACTGGGGACCACGAGATCAGGGGGTTACCTGAGACAGACAAGCTGATGGTTGTTCAGGAGAGACGGGACGAAGACGAGGGTGAAGCCCGACCAGGGAGGATCTCCGTGCGACGCTGGCTGATGCATGGAGCGGTGATGTTCGGACGGGAGTTCTGCTATGCCATGGAGACCGCCCTGGTGACGCCTGTGCTGCTGCAAATAGGTAGGACCCCCCTGACACTCGTGTGCTGATAAGAATGGAGGTGACTGTATCGATACGTTAAAATGAATCACAGAACAAGTGATGCTACTGAAATATTAGCATGAATAAACATTGACGCTATGGCACTCCTGTTCTAATGGAAACTAAAAATTCTTATAGTTGAAGGTGACATTGACATTCGATGACGGGACCGTGAACAAAGTCTCAATGATTTAACAAGTGCTACCCAAAGCTTTTATCACAATGATTCCGAATAAAAAATAAATAGAAATAATATATTCTCTGACCTTGCGCAACAAAAAGCACAGTGAGGCTAATAATGCTGTCAGGATAAACGATATAGCTTTCAAATCTTCTTCCATCCTGAGATGGCCTAACCAGGTTTCCCAACAGTAGCCAGCCAGTGGCTATGTTGCTTGTTGCCTGGTTTGCCACAATAGCATAACAGGACAAAGGCCTCTACCCCTGGATAGGTAATGGTATGACAGGAATGTCCATCAAAGCATATTTTTACAGTGCTCAGAATTTCATAGAAATGTTAGCTTGCCCTTAACAAAAGCGCTTTAGAAACCCAATTCCTATACTCTGAATTTTATTTGTTTCTTACACTGCTGGGTTCAATCTCCTAAAACTGGAATACTACCTGTGTTGATCATTGATCATTAACAATTGTTCTAATAATGGATCATTCTTCCAGAGGAAGTTTGTTGATGTCTGTGAACCTTCTCCTAAAATCTGAATAACATAGACTGTGGCATAGCATGATGATGATGATGATAATTACCACCAAAAAATGAATCGTTCCTTCAGATTGTAATACATTCAAGGTAAATCAATACCATGCCTTTCAACCATAATTGCTGAGTAGATCTCTTTTTTGATTACCCCTGTTTGACTTAGGAGTCTCTGGAGTTCTGACCAGATTACAGTGGGTGGACACTATAACAGTGAAGACTTTATTGCTAGGTTTTAATTGCACCTCTTTCTAGTTTACAGTTTTCTTTAGTCAAGCATCTCCCGCGTGCTTATAAATTAGAGGTCTGTTCGACCTTATAGATTTATCTATCTATAAACAAAGGGTTTTTCATCAAATTCCTATTATAGTGTGAACAAATTCAACATAAATTGCATCAAAGTGTCTTCTTATGACAGTTAACACGTCACATCCTAGAATGCCTAATGACGAGAGAAATGTTGAGTATAGTGGATAGAGACAGGGAGTCTGACATTGATATTTATGCCACAGACTTCTCTGTGTGTCTTTTATTATTTATGTGTGGGGAAATACTGGAGCAGAACAAGCCCAAACGGGTACAAATTCCCATGGGAACCTGCAGGCCACTTCGTCCAACCACATTTTAGAGGATCGAATGGGCCTTCTATGCTGCCGATTTAATTTGTTCCATTTCATTATCATATCCTGTATTAATATTGCCGGGTGCCTTAACTCCAGTCAACAAAGAAAGTACTCCTATGGGACTGAGCCTTGTACTGTATGTTATCTGTTATACAAACAGTCAAGAGCTGGTATGCACTATGCAGGGGGGGGGGGGGGGTGGTATGCTCAACTTAGCTACCCTCCCATCCATTATGTGGGTAAAGAGGACAAGAACGTTCGCCCAGTTGATTCAAACTTAGTTCCCACATGACAATGATAGCAGTGTGTTATCTTGGGGTCTCCAAGTTACTGCTTCACGTTACTACTTCTGGATTTATATGGAAAATCTCTGGAGAAATATAGTGCCATCAAGCTGTTCAGTATTTTTACATTTTTATTATCTTGTTTACAATATCATCTTGACATGCTGATAGTGTAACATTGTTTGTTAATCATTGCACAAATTATTGAACAAAGAGTACAAATGCTCTATGTCAGATTTGAACAGGCCCTGAGATTCATGCCATGTAAAATGTAACACTAACCAGTTCCCCACAGAAGTGTCTTATCTTTAAAAGTCGTCTTGACTTTACAATGAACTGCCGCAATTTTTCAGTACTGTGCCTTTCATGGCAAATAATATTATTGAGTTATGTGTCACTGTGTGCCAGCATAGTGCTGTCCAAGATGTTTTTTATTCAATACTTAGTATTGAGTTTATTTTGAGGTGTAGTTAAGAACATGCTTGTCTGCTAGAAAGCTCATCCATAACTGTGGTTGAAACGCAAACAGTTCAATCAAAAAAGTCTTCTGTCCTAGAATAATTTAAAACCTCACAATCCTGACCCGGCAAGCAACATTTGACTAAATCAAAAAAATAAGACTATATTTCCCATTCCTTGGAATCTGGGCCTTATCTGACATGATGAATCTTTTTGCCTCAAGGAACAATAAGGTCCATCGGGGTCGATTTTTATATACCTTGAAAGTTTTGGAAAACTACGTAAGCCCAAATGACCAAATACTTCTCAATTCTACCCGACCATATTTTTTAGAGGCCCAAGTAATGTGGACAGTTTTGTTTTGATAGCTAACAAAATGATGTCACAAGGTCATTTTGATGTCGCAGGTGCTCCAAGCTATTTTTTTATAAAGGAAGTCAATGTTGAAAAAAACGCTGACTTCAACCATTCCAAAGGCTAACAACTCAGGGTGGTCAAAGTTGGTACATGTATAGAAACTGCATGTATTCAGGCCTCCAAAAAGTAAAGTACCTATTCAGTGACGAGGGATGGCATAACTCGTAATCAAACTAAAACTATCAGCCCTATTATTAAATCAATAACAAGTCCACTTCAAAGTGGCCCAGGGACTTGAAACTTGCCATGTTCGCACGTTAGACTCCATAGCATTAGCATGACAGCATGCTCATGGAATATTGCGCACACGACAGGTTGGCACAACCGCATGCATTCCTTCAGAAAATGCACATGCGGCAACATGTCTAGTTTCCTCAATATTCTTCATTCCTCTTTGTGCAACAACGGCAAGAAAAAAAAAAAACATCTGGATATTGCCCAAGAATCTGAATACCCAAGGTTTCTCTGATTCCTTTCATGTTTTCTCTGCGTTTCCAGGCCTTCCAGAGCAGTACTACAGTCTAACCTGGTTCCTCAGTCCCGTCCTTGGTCTGATCTTCACTCCTGTGATTGGCTCGGCCAGCGACCGCTGCACCCTCCGTTGGGGCCGGAGAAGACCCTTCGTCCTGGCCCTCTGTGTGGGCACTCTGCTGGGCGTGGCCATGTTTTTAAATGGCTCTTTAATAGGTGAGGACTAGTGGTGGATTTAATGATTTGTTAACGTGACCCAGTTCGCGTGATTCAGTTCGCGAATCGTTCGTTCGTTCAGTCGAGTTTCCGGTAGCACTAACTCCACTGAGTCTGACTGACTCAGCGGAGAATCAGCCTAGTTTCCGGTAGTGGTGAATCGCATCATGGAATGCACGCCATTGCACGCTTCTCAGCTGAGTCAGTCAGACTCAGTGGAGTTAGTGCTACCGGAAACTCGTTAGTTCGTTCAGTCGAGTTTCCGGTGACTCGAATGGTGAACGAGACGAACGAGAGAAACGAACCGGTTCGGTCCGTTCGTCCTAAAGACTCGTTCATTCGAACAGGTTCGCGAACGAACGAGCCAACACTAGTGAGGACCTTGTGGTCTGATGACATTGTTCACCCCTGGCACGTGGACATGTTCTCTGTGTACATGACTGTGTGTGTGTGTGTCTAACTGTTTCATTGCTTTTCCAGGCCTCGCCATAGGCGACACTCCAGGTAGCCAGCCAATAGGCATCGTGTTTACAGTGGTGGGTGTCGTGGTGCTGGACTTTTGTGCTGACGCATCCGAGGGACCAATCAGAGCGTATCTTTTAGATGTTGCTGACACAGAGGAGCAGGACTTGGCCCTGACCATCCACGCATTCTCTGCTGGTAACGATCACGACGTGTCCCATCAGACTTGCATAAAACACTAACATCTCATTAAAAAATATGCCGCAGTGGTACAGCACGCTACCTCCACCTTTTTTGTTGCTCATGGAACAAACTTGAATACTTTTGCATATTTTGCACACTTGGCAACTTTACGAGTTCTGCTGCATGATGTGTATATCTTCTTATTTCTTCCGCTCAGGCCTCGGGGGAGCGTTGGGCTACATGCTGGGTGGTCTCGATTGGACCGGAACGTTCTTGGGGAGCGTGTTTAAGTCCCAGGAACAGGTCCTCTTCATCTTCGCAGCGTTGATATTCAGCGTCTCGGTGGTGCTTCACCTGTTCAGCATCCCTGAGCAGCCGCAGGACCCCACGCAGGCCACCACCGCGGGGGGGGGGGACGAGGACTCGGCCAGCCAGCTGTCTCTCAGGCCCAATGGCTACGCTCTTCCTTACATCGACAGAATCGTTGAGGAGGAGGAGGACTCCCCGCATGACCATGACAGAGCTGGTGCCGAGCAGGACAATGACATGGACTTCTTCAGTGTGGAGCGCGAGCGGAGTAAAAGTGATTCGGTCCTGGCAATGCCGGAGGCCACCATCAAATTGGATCCTGACCTTCACCCGGACTCACATCATTTCCTGCCTGAGGCGAATCCCTTCCTGTCAGAGACACTGGGAGAGTTGGATGGAGCCTTCGCACCATCTGATGATGGTTGTCGTTCTGTCTGTTCACCTCTTCTGCCTTGTAGTACTGTGCCCCCTACTGGCGTGATAGTGGAATTACAGCCCGTAATCCATTCTCTGGCCCGACCATCGGATAATCATCCGGACAGCCTGAACAAAAAGGTGCCATACGCTTTTATTATTACCATTGAGGCATTTCCCAATTTTGGTCGGGCATTATTTCACAACTATGATCCTGAATCCTGTCTTTAGAGTGGTCTCGTAGATAGGATTACAGTATATTCTATACTTATAATACCATAAATAACAACTCAGTACTCAATACATCCATAAAACCTTTGTTCTCTGATCCTCCTTTTACAGAAATGGTTATCTCACTCTTCTCAGCCAATCATTTCTTCTCTCGTTTATTTCAGTGCCAGCCCAAGACGGTAAATGGAGTCAAACAGGGTGCGTCTCCTACTGCTTACTCTCCCCTAGCCAATCGCTCGGCCCCTACCAAGTTGGGGACTCGACTTTTAAATACGTCAAACCCACCTCGACCCCACCCTCCCACCTTCTACAGACAAGTATGGTTTCATCATTTGAAGTTTGAATTCGAAGATAAATGAATGCATTTTTATATTCCTCTTTAGCTTTTAGTTCCGTATGAATGAGAAGTCCTTGTTATTGCCCTCCCCCCCTGCAGCCCTCCTTCACCTTCTCGTATTACGGACGGGTGGGGACGCAGCCCCTCCGCAACCGCCGGCTCAACCCGGGGCTCCACCGGCCCGTCACGCTGTCCCGCAGTCTGAACGACCTCTCCACGCTCCGCCCGCATGCCCAGAGGCGCGAGCTGCAGCGCTCGGCCAGCAGCCTCTCCTCCGAAACTCTGGCCAGCGAGGGGGAGGGCGAGGGCGGCACCACCGTCCGACTCCTGTGGCTGTCCATGCTCAAGGTGAAGCAGGAGGGGTCAGGAGGCTGCTCTGCTCCAGGGGAAGCAGGAGGGGTCAGGAGGCTGCTCTAGGGGAAGCAGGAGGGGTCAGGAGGCTGCTCTGCTCTAGGGGAAGCAGCAGGGGTCAGGAGGCTGCTCTGCTCTAGGGGAAGCAGGAGGGGTCAGGAGGCTGCTCTGCTCCAGGGGAAGCAGGAGGGGTCAGGAGGCTGCTCTGCTCCAGGGTTTGTCTGTAAAATCATTCTTCTATCTAGTGGTGAAATGGCCTCCATTTATTGTGGCGTCTTTTTGGCCTTGGAGTACAAACACATCTTTTTTTGTACTCCAGTAAAACACAAGTGCCCTAAAATCCAACCCATTTCCTCCATTCCTCATGATCTACTATTAGCATTGACCCGAAGTGTTGGCAACGAACATGAGTATGACGGCATGTGTCTGTGTGTCCTGGACAGATGCCGAGGGAGCTGTGGCGGTTGTGTGTCTGCCACCTCCTCGCGTGGTTCTCCTATTTGGCCATGGTTGTGTTTTACACAGACTTCATGGGACAAGTCATCTTCCAGGGTGACCCCACGGTAAGACATGTGTGACAAACGGACACATGAATGATAATCAGTGGAGTAGGCGGCCTCTCTGGGGTAAAAGATATTGTGTTTGTTTGTGTGCAGGCTCCATCTAATTCTACAGAGCTGCAGAACTATAACAGAGGAGTGCAGATGGGCTGCTGGGGACTGGTGGTTTACGCTGCTACAGCTGCGCTCTGCTCTGGTGAGCTTCACTTTATGTACAAACACACTCTAGGTCTGTTCTGATCTCCTCACAAAATCAACACATTATAGAGAGCCCTCATTGAATCTCTCTTTCTCACTCTCCTCTCTCCAGCCATCCTTCAGAAGTATCTTGATCGTTTTGATCTCAGCATCAAGATCATCTACGTGGTTGGAACTTTTGCATTTTCAGTTGGTGAGTCTCTTACCAGCGTAGAATATACAGGATTTAAGTTTTTGTGTATTCATTTCTTTTCATTAAGATATGTTATAAAACGCTTTCCCCCCCTCAATTTAGGAACTGCTGTCATGGCAATCTTCCCTAATGTGTATGTTTCCATGGTGATGATCAGTACCATGGGTGTCATCTCCATGAGTATCTCGTACTGTCCATATGCCTTACTAGGACAGTATCATGAAATCAAAGAGGTAACACGCACGCACACTCGATGAAGCAATGATTTGTTATTTTAAAGACCTTTGTTTTACTCATTTACTGATTGCATTTGTTTGCTCTTGTTTGCTGTTAAACAGTATATTAATCACAGCCCTGAAAAATCTCGACGAGGTTTTGGTATTGATTGTGCAATCTTATCCTGCCAGGTGAGTGTTTATTTTAATTGTACATGTATTTATTATGATGTAATCATATAAATTACCATATCAGTTAATATTGAAGTAATCCAGCTGGATGCACACAATTCAATGCATAGATATGTTATTATTTTTGTTGCATTGTTCCATAATTTATTAGTATGTACTTCAGGTCTGTATTGAAGAGCCTTTAAGGTTGAGTGGTAGAATGTTGTGGAAGCTTGGCTGCTATTATATTCCGCTGTTCTGTGTAAATGGTAGGTTGTCTTCTGTGTTTTATTCCCAGGTGTACGTCAGTCAGATCTTGGCCGCCTCGGCTCTTGGAGCAGTGGTGGAGGCGGTGGGCAGTGTTCGTGTCATTCCCATGGTGGCCTCCGGGGGCGCATTTCTAGGGTTCCTCGCTGCCTGTTTCCTGGTCATATACCCTGAGGCGGTGGCTAGCAGCTCGGAGCAGAGCATGGTAGCTCTGCAAAAGGAAACTGACCACGGTGCAGAAAGGAACAATCAGGGGACAGCTAAGCTGAAATCGATTGATTCTGCAGAACCAAGTGTTGTTGGTGCAGAGTACGAGCCTACTGTGTGAGTGGGGTTCAGGTTCATTGGATCTGTCCCCAGATCACTTGAATGAAGTGTTCATAACTATTGGACTCTGTCTTAACGCACCGAATTCAGAAGAAACAGGTTCCACGGTGTGACTTTGACACTCTTGAGTTGATTTGGGAGTTTTGAGAAAGTGGAAACCATGGCAACCTCAGGGATGGGGATAGTGTTTGGATGTGTTTTGTATTATGAATGAATGTTTTTGTGCTAGTCTACTATAATCAGTTAAAGCACACAGGTGCACTAGTCATGAAATATTTGTTCAGATTAAATATTTATTATTTTACCTATTGATGCTGAGTATATTTGGATGGCAAGCAAGTACCGCACTGCTAGAGTGTGAAACAATAGTTTAGTATGATTTTTGAAAGAAATGTCCTTGACAATTTTCAAAGAGCATTGCTAATCTGCTAAACCAGCAACTGTGTTGAAAAGACATGTGAATGTATTTCTGATGATGACTGACTTAATGACCTGGGTTTTACAAAATGTTGTATTGCACTCTTTTTCTAAATTCAAACCTTGGTGCTGGACGCATAACTCTTATGTCTATTTGAGGAAAGGGACTTTAAGTTTGCTGTCAACAGACAGCGTTTTCTCTGAAAGCAAAAATTGTATGTATTTTTCTGAAAGATGTCACCATTGCTTTCATACAGTAACATACAGTTTAGGAAGCCACATGATCAAGAATTACTCCGGTTGTCATGAGTTAGTAAGTTGCACCTTGTTTTATTGCCTCTATACTTTGTATATGATGTGATATCACATGATCCATGCTTTTTTAGTTGAATTAAGCCCATGTGTTGGTTTATCCGTAATGTAGCTTTTCAACACATAATTCATTTAGGGGTTTCAAAGTGTTTCAATCAATAATGAATTGTGGTTCCTTTGAACTCTAATGAAAGTCAAATTGATACAGCCTTTTGACAACTATATTTCCATTGGCTATTGAAATGATGGAACATAAAGGAAGGTAAATTCTAAAGAAAATGGTGTTCATGTCGTGATCAGAGGACAGCACGGAAATAGGACACTAGAATAAAGGTCTTTGAAAAATGCCTTTGGTAATTTAGTGTTTTTTTATTGTCTCAATAACTAATAAATATGTTTGATCATATATTTGACTGAAAGGTGCAATTTAAGAGGTATTTCTTATTAATCAAGAAATGCATGGAAGGGAAGAATCGTTTGATCCTTGCTTGGTCCATCCCTTTGTGCCTGAATCATAAGGATATAATCCTTGTACCTGATGGTTGAAACATGCATGTTTATATGTATAAAACATATGTATGTTTTTATATAATTTATTTTTACAAGATGAAAGTTGTTGCTATTTGAAAGTGTTTTGTGTCTTTCTCCCAGTTTTATATTTTTCTAATTAGTCAATAGTGTATAGTGCCTTTTGCAGATTTGACAATTGCCTTACCACTTACTGAGTCTTTTGTACTATTAGAAGTATTACTTTTAAGCAATATCCTCAAATGCCATCTGTTGATGCAGGTCATTTTGTACAATCATATTATTCACACTTGAATGCCCACTGGCTTTAAATAAACTAGTCAACCTCAACATGTCGAAGTTTAAATCATTAAAATTAATTAATCAATCAGTATTCATAATAACATAAATTTGAAATGGTGATGTTGTATAGCCATCTGCACCATAAAACATGTAATGCATTGAGAATGCATGAAGAGGAGTGCCCACGTGGTTATGACCAGAGGGCGTGACGGTGCGGGGTGCCGTCGTCGTTCACGTGTGCAGAACTAATTTACCAGTCTCCGCCTGATCAATCAGGGCGTATGTTTGTTGCATGTTGGATTTTTTTTTCTTTAATAGGTCCATGGGATTACCACTTCGATTTATAATAAGGAAGATGGAAATAACCGCATACTGCTACTCAGATGAATTTCAAACCATACTTTGCCGTTTAGTTCAAAACTGCGTGCTGCATATGGCATTAACAAGAACCTGAGCGGATGAACTATTAATCAGACACGGTCAGTAGATAAAAGTCAACCTATGTATCTGTGCATCTGTCTATGTACATCTGTGTATCTGTATGTGTAGCTGTGTAGCCGTGTATTTGTGTGTCTTTGTATCTATGTATCTGTATATCTGTGGGTCGTATCTGTGTATATATCTGTGTATCTATGTACGTGTATGTATCGATGTGCTTGGCCACCTGTATGTCTCTGTCGTGTCTATTGTGTATTACTAGTTTTATTCCACTGGTGAATTGTACAGGGCAGCTTTTACGGTGGTGATGATTATTTCAAATATTCAGCAAACCTTTTGCGTTCCTTTTTGAAGCAACGTTCTAAAGTAATGTTAAAAATAAACGTAAAAGGGTTCATTTGTTTTCACCTGATTTTTGCTCCAGATAGCATGCCGAAAAATGAACCGATGACAATGTGCCTTTGCTTGTAAACCCCTATTCCATGGTTTGTTATTTGACATGCAGTATGTTTTAGGGTATATATTATGTTTTATTAAGAATGAATGAGTACAATTGGTCGATTCCAACTGCAGTATGCACACATGAGTTGAATGTACTTTGAAAGGAAAATTTGATCTTGAGGGCAATGAGATTAGCTACTTAAGCCTTTCTGTCTTGCTGCTGAGAGTATTGATATTACCAGCCCATATGCGAACTAACTTAACAAAAGGATCTGAACTTGGCATTAGTCTCATGGAGGAATAACGGTGGGCCCACCCATGTCCTTAAGTCTTTCATCCACTTTCCCTTTTCTCAGTGGCAGCATGTGCTGTCGGTGGACTCAGTCGTTAAATAGCCTCAGTTAATTTAGTTATATCATCACCAGATTTAGCAGTACGGAACACATCGTTACTTAATTTGTGTTATTATTTCATTCCGACATCTTCCGACATGACGAATTCTATTCCAAGCCTAGTTAAAAACAAAAACAAAAGAGTATTGTTCCCAGAAGGTTTTATTTTGGCCCCTACATGTCCATACATGCTTGTGGACGCTACCTCCGTGCTGTCACTCATGTGTTATTTAATAGGCTGGGCAACTAATGATCTGGAACACTGGACCGCTCATGGAGCTGGACTCTCTGGGCTGCCTATCAGATGACGTCCTGATGAGGAAGAAGACTTTGAAGGAGCAGTAGAACAGTGTCCTAGCTGTGGAAGCACTTTCACCTAGGGCTGGGCGATATTGCAAAAAATATTATCACGATTTTTTTTCGATATTAATCACGATATATAATATTAAATAATATATATTTATCTTTTTTTTTCTCTTATTTTCTCTCTCTGTGTGTGTGTGTGTGTGTGTGTGTGTGTGTGTGTGTGTGTGTGTGTGTGTGTGTGTGTGTGTGTGTGTGTGTGTGTGTGTACTTAGGCATTAACCGCAAAACTGCGATCAGATTATTTTGTTTATTTCTGCCGCATTGGCTGTCAGGTAAATCCATATCAGAAATGTTTTTTTTATTTTTATTATTTTACAATTTTTTTCTTTATTTTTTTCATATCGAGCATTTATGTCTAATGCTTATCGTCGTAATCGACTCGAGATTTATCGCGATTAATAATCGTAATCGAGTTATCGCCCAGCCCTACTTTCACCTGATCATTTCCCCCAGCCTTGCGTATGTGCTTGTGAAGCACAAGGAAATGAATTGCGGAAGAATAAACTATTACTTCTTGTTTCATCTCCATTTTGGCCATTAACTGTTTAACACCATTCACCTTGTTGGCACACAGTGTCCTCCTCATCTCTCATTCCAGGTCTTGGGTTGGAAGACGGGTCTTCTTGACATATCACTCATTCTCAGTTCTCCTGGTCGGGCGGCTTGGTGAGGATTCTCTGGCCCTGCAGGGTACCATGGTGTTGACACCAATTTCAGACCATTTGCCCCCAGCTCTGTTGGAAGCCTGTGTGGTCCTAGGAGCCTCGCATGACAGGCTGAAGGAGCTCTACCAGGTAGCCATGCAGTAGACACACTCCGTCCTCCGACCTAATCAGTCATTCAGTCAGGCAGACTCTTTATTCCGTGTTTGTGTGACATACATGACATCATGGGTCCCAACTAATAGAGAAAACAAATTTAAGAAATTCTAAGTCAAATATGATGTTACAAATACAATTATAATGAGAGGACTTCCATTTAATTCATTTCCATTTATATCCACTCTTTAGTCAAGACCACTGGGCAAGGATTGTAATGGGACTCCAGAGCTCTCCCTGCTGGAGCCGGAGGTACTACACATTGTGGCGCCTCTGCTCTTAAGCAACAGCCCTGCTCAGTGTGAGGCGGTGAGTTCACATGGGCGACGCAGACGCCCATTCAACATGAAGAAGAAAGAACGTCCACCATCAGCAGCAGCAGCGTCCTCTTGCTCAGGTCTGGCTTCATGCATGATCTTTCTATCACTCTTAGATCTTGCCTGATTGCTGTTGCCAGAACTAGTTTATTTTTGCTTTGCTCTTGTTGCTGATTGCTGTGATTGCTCTTTTCGCGGTACTGTTTACTGTAGTGAATTGGTGTTTTATGCTCAGCAATGTATTTTATACTCTAATCATCTTAGAGCGAATAGTTAAACTCATGTTTAATTGCACTTCTCCAACTGGCTTTTTTCCTAATCCTAGCTGAGAATGTTTGTTGGACCTTAATCCTCCTGCTATAACATTAATATCTGGTGTTGCTTTCTTTGTATCTGTGTTTTAGTCCAGGGTATTCCTGGTGAGAGAAGGAACAACACAAGTGGAGACATCAGCGTTCCTAAAGATATTGACCTGAAGGCTCTGCCTCATCTCTGTTTTCCTGGTGTTTACACATACACACAAATACACATACGCACACGCACAGTCTTGACGCACTGGTATAGGCATTGATATACCAAACTCATTTTAATATGCTTATTGTCTATTCATTGATTTAGACGGGCTTCAAGTAACCAATGAGCTGAAAGAAGAGCGATTCCACTTCCTGGTGTTCACTGATGTGTTTGGCAACAGGACACATGGAGTGGTGATGCAGTATTACAGACTCATAATGGTACCTAAGAACACTCCCCTTTCACAAAACCCTCGGTAATAAATAAAGTATCCTATATTGTGTGGTGTGCTTCTGTTTGAACAGGAAGGGACTCCTATCTACCAGAACGGTCATGGCTCCTTTCACTCCACCAGACTTTACTCTGCCTATGGTTTCTGTGTGATATCCAAGTACCCTTACTACTCTGCGCTGAAGGACTGTATGTCGTGGTAGGGCACCACATCTACCACCACATCAATGCTAGTCCAGAGAAGTGGACAAGACCCTCACATGGTGGCGAGAGTCTTCGCAACATTACACAAAACGGAGGGCTACCAAAGCCTTCGTCGAAATTTTCAGGGCTGTGATTAATATACTGAGTAACAGCAAACAAGAGCAAAGAGGAAAAAAAGGCCATTAAAAAAAAACGTGTGTGTGTGTGTGTGTGTGTGTGTGTGTGTGTGTGTCCAGTCTCCTAGTCCAGCTGAGGACCTGTCGTTTGTCCGATATGGAGGAGAGGGTGAAGGAGTTCACTGCCAGGCTGGCTCTGGTTCCCGTCCCACCGCCCGGGCCGCTAAATGTGGTGAGGCTTTGGGTGGTGCATGTCTGTACCACGCAATGAGATGCATCGTATGTGAATGGGTTCCCTGGTTTTTAATTGGATCTGTTGTTTGGTGTCCCGTCTCTGTTTGACTAAGTTGAGTCTAGCCCACCTCAGGCGGTTCATTCCATCACAGAACCCAGGCTGTGGTCTGCATGGCAGTCTGAGCTCAAGGCGTCTTGAGCTCAGTTTTGGGCTCGCAACAACATCAAGAGATGATTTGGTTGCTAAGCAATTTGAGTGCAGTGTACGTTGTTAAGTTCTCACTTTATCTGAGGAAGTTTGTAACAAGCAAGTGATTGTTTGTGACAATCAATTGTTGAGTAGCGCCAAAAGAACAATTACTAAACATTTCTTTGGATATCATATAACTATAAATTAGGGCTGTCAAGCGATTAAAAATATTTAATCACATTATTGTCAATAGTTAATTGCGATCTGTTCAATGCACCATGAAAGGCTTTTTAATAATTTTATCAACTTGGTAGTGTGCAAAGTATGCTAGATTTATGCAGGTTGTTCCACCATCGCCGTGCCAATACAGTCTTCCCTCAAGAGCTCAGCCCGGAGGACCAGCTACCAGCTGACAGTGCTGTTATGAAGTCCACGTTCAAGAAAGCCTTGTTTGGCCTCACATTTAACTATTTTGTCATGGCCCTACAGTCGTTTGGCTAGGTAACGCTTGGGTTATGGCGTTTAGAGTCACTCTTATTTTGAAATCACTCGCACGTCTTCCATTTAAGCGGCGCAGCCGGGGGTTAGTTTTGCATAAAGCTGAGGGAATTAGCGGGGAGCAGCCTTGTCCTAGGTTATAGATACTTTAGTTTCAACTATCCTGGGATGTGTGAATAATGGGTTAGGGAGAGGGAGGGACGGGGGGAGACTCTCTAGTGGGATGCAGGCTGGTTATTCCTTTAACCCAGATCAATGAAGCGGACTCTATGTTATTGGTTAAGTTGAGCTTCCCTTTATTGAGAGTCGGGGCGATTTAACGAGGAATTACGTTAAATGCAGGACAAGCATTTATTGTCTCAGAGACTGAACATAATGAAGGCGTGTCTTTTCCAATTCGTCTAGTCCGCAGTAGTTTGTGTCATGTGATTGGCTCCTGCTCTTGCTGGTTGCCGTCCGACAACAAGGCATGGCTCCGCCGCGCTGCCCGTCTCTCAATCCATGAATGTCCAGTACCAGTACATGTGTTAATGCGTCAAAATAAATTTGCGTTAACACCGTTATTATGGAGTTTATCGCCAAGCCCAACTATAAACGTAATGTAAGGTGCCTTTCAAAAAGGGAATCTCACATGTCTTTTGTTTAATTTTAAGGCCGTCTGTTATGTTTACAGGCTGCATGCCTGTGCAGAAGTTCTCTAACAATAACCACCAACTGTGTGTTCTCCAGATGTTCTCCCTGCCTCCTCTCAACATAGTTCTACCGGCCAGAGAAGATGAGGACTGCCCCCCCGTAGACCTAGACCTCCAGATATCACTGCTCTGCTTCAGACCCCAGCAGCTCCTTCAGGTGCACACACACACTCACTCACACACTCACTCACTCACTCACTCACTCACTCACTCACTCACTCACTCTCTTAATTGGCTACATTCACAGTTTTTAAGTCAAAGAGGGCAATGATAAGTTTAAATCTGTAAAAATTATATGGTGGGGGGGGGGGGTTGTTCTCTCTGGCACCATGCATTGCTTATTTTCTTTATTTTCTGGCAAAGAAATATTGTGACCTTTTTGGGCCATCACCATTTTGCACCCCTGTATACACTCGCACACACCTCAAACTGAGTCTATTAACTGCACTTTACTGAAGCGGATCTCCTTGCCTCCGTCTAGGTGCTGTCCTCTCTCCTCCAGGAACAGAGGGTCGTGTTGTTTTCTGCTGATTGGGCCCAACTCACTCTGGTGGCCGAGAGTCTACTGCTGTTTCTAAAGGTCTGCTGATGTTCCAATCATAGTCCCCTTGTAAAGTCACTCACTAAAAATAGCTGTGCACTGGCCTTCATGAACGGGACAGTTTACTCAGCTTTTTACATGCTTGTGTGTTTCCCTCTTCTCATAAGGCTGATGGAAGCCTTATGAGCCTTTTGTATTGTTGTTGTATGTATTTTTGGCAGTGTTGATTTCTGTAAGTGATTGGATTGGTATAGTGATCTGTTTTCAATGACTCCTGTGTGCAATGTCACTTCAAGTTTTGTGTTTTTTATACAGCTTCATTATTAGGTAATGAGCTGTACTTAACAGCTGCCATTTGACCTTCACATCTTTGTTCTCAGATCCATGTTATGAGCAAAAGTAACGACATTGAAAAGCCTGGAATGATTTATTTAGTAATTTGTTTGGATTGATCAATGAGTCTCGACCTTCCGGCCATGTATTTGCCTGTCTTGCAGCCTATGTCATGGCAGCATCCCTATGTTCCTGTCCTGGCCAGTGGGATGCTGGACTTCCTCATGGCTCCTACTGCCTTCCTTATGGGCTGTCACAGCAGCCATTATAAAGACGTCGCTGCTGTGAGTACATACTCCACTGTGCAGGTTGTAGAACATGGCAAGCGGTCGATATCTGAGAGTTAAGCTTTACAGACACCTATAGTATCATGCCAGGGTGGGTGCTGCATTTCATAAACAACATTGCTCATGACCATGCTCCTACATGATGACCAGACTAAAATATGTCACGAATGGGTCGTAGCCAAGTGGATAAGAGGCCCTGCTCCTTCCTACATTCAATTCACCCCAGTATATAGTATGTAGGAATGCGCGATATAAACGATATACGATATAAACGATAAAAAATGGCCTACGATAGAGATTTTAGTTATATTGCTCTATTGCGATAATGCATGTTTGACGCGATCTATCCATGACCCGCGAAATATAAAGAGCCACGAGCTGCAACCGTCTGCAACGCATCGTCCGCGACCCGCGAAATTTAAAAAGAGCCACGAGCTGCAACCAGCTGCATCCATCATCCGCGACCCGCGAAATTTAAAGAGCCACGAGGTGCAACCGGCTGCAACGCATCATCGTCATCTAAGTAAATATGGCTGAAAGCGAAACGGAGGAGCCGGTGATTGCGCTCATTTCATGTACATTTCAAAATTGTATGCGTTCATTTTGCACTTTTATGTTTTAATATCAAGTATCTGTGCACACACTTGGAAGATTTTTCTTTATTTAAAATAGCCATAATACTGGACGTATTTCCCTAATTCACAGTATCCGTTTCTTTATTAACAAGACACCACCAGTATTCATTTCAATAAGAGAAGTATACGTCATTACACAGAAGATTGTTTTCTTTGTTAAAGTCTCTGCAGCTACAACATTATGTTGTATGATTACAGTTTTGCACAATAAATGTTCTCAAAACGACAAACTAAGTTTCTTTCTTCTTTTGTTTTATACATTTAGCAGTTTAGCTTTCCTTAGTCTATGTAACCTGTTCTGAAATGGTTCTATTATGATTTATATATCGTGATATATATCGTTATCGCAATAGGTTGCAATGTATGTCGCAATATGGATTTTAGGCCATATCGCCCATCCCTAGTGGCTATGACAAAGAAGCTCAATTCTGATTGGTTGATTCTCAGCCTAGAGCCGTCAAAAATGAACCTTGGTGCGATTTTGCATATCGGAAATACATGTTGTAATTAACTGCTACATTTTATTGTAAAATTAAGGTATTTAAAATGCACACTCAAAATAGCAGCATGACATATTGGTATCACAAATGCGCAAATAGTTGTTGCATAGGAAAAATCATGACATTCTTTCTATTGCACTGCAATTGGAAATACCATTTGTGGCCTTTCCATTTACTACGTCTTTATAGAAGGCTACCATTTTACTTTTAATGACTAAGAATCCTAACCAATGTGGGTCTAGCTATAACCTTTTATGAACTTGCAGGATGAAAAGTTTGGTTTCGCTCAAACTATTGATTTTATCTCAAATTGATAAATAATCCTGAAACATTTTCTCACTGTACTTTTAATGATTAAAAAAACATTAAATGATTACAATTGAGAATGGTGGTCGTGGCCTTCCCTACTTCATGTGGTGCAGGAAACGGATGACTTGATCCTCATCCACATCGATGCGGGTACTGTATCCAGGTCTCAATGTGACACCGTTGGTCTGCCAGAGATCCCCATTGCTGCGGCAGACTGCTTCACGCAAAGGTTCGGATTTGTTTGTAGTTGATAATAACAGGGCAGTTGTGTGGACCATGGTTTGCTGGTCCGATGGCTGCCATTACGAAAGGCAGATCAGTGCGTCTTTGTGTTTCTGCAGGTGTATGTCCCTGCAGCTGCACTTCCAGCTGTTTCAGTGCCAGCGATCCAGCTGCTCAGACATCAATGAGCAGAGGGCACAGAAGAGGGCGTGGCAGAGAAGCCTCAACATGGACATCCAAAAGATCATGCTGGAACTCATGGTCAACATTTTCAGGTCTGGTGGTGTCTGGGGAAATAATCAGTCAGTGACCTAGTGTCAGCCATGAGAATAGGTTGTGGTGGTTCTTGTACTGTGGAAAAAGGCAGGTCAAGCCCATTTTATATGTATAGCCCATGGTCACAGTTGCAGTCTGAAGTTACAGGCCATATATTCATGCCCCCCGCCCCCCCTAAATCTAGCCCCCGACAGGGCAAGAAACAAGTCTCTTTAGAGATATTTTGAGGGAACGCAGAGGGAGCAATCCCTCCTTCCAGTGATGGATTGGAGTGCAATGGCTGCCATCATTGACATACATTGTAGGATTACAAGCAAACATTAAAAAGAATTGTTATTAGTAACGGTAAATGAGTATTGTCAATGCTGATGGCTGGTGAGCAAGCTAGCCGTCAGAGGTTGGGAGGCGTCAAGTCTCGATCACAGCAAGACACAAAAACAGACAGCATTATGGTTACAGGGGGCAGGCTGGACAATGAACACGTAGCCTAGTACCTAATCTAATCTAGTACCTATCGGAAGTAAGGGTAGGCAGGTGCGGGTCACTTTAGCTATAATGAAAGCTGAGGGACACTCCTCTGAGCCAAATGAGGGAAGAGAGAGGTAGGTTTTAATTTTAGATTTGAGATTCCCTGATACAGGTGGCAGATTGTTCCACAGATAGGAAGGTGGTCATGTTAAAATCTGACCTGGCATTAATTGGAATCCACTAGACTGAGTATTGTGTTTACATTTTAGATAATATTTTTGGGTAGAAGAGTGTCTCTATATCCGTTGCGGCTAAAAATTGATTTAAGCAATGTTAATTAGCTTGGCGTGCCCAGGCGCAAAACCTGCTCAAAGCCTGAAACAGACAACACAAACTTGTTAGCATTTTCAGAATCTTTTGGACTAGAAACCTTATTTGATGATAACAAAGAAAACTGACCTTGGGGTCTGGCTCTTCCACGCTCATGGCCTGATACAATACAAAGGCATAGTTACAAAGGCAGAGTTACAACAGATATGTTCATGTTTAAGACCCGACTTCAATGAAGATCTCGTGTGAACCGTGATTTACAATGCTTTTTGTTTACCGCGAAAAGAGAAAGATCTCGAGTGGACCGCGATTTAGAAAAGAACAAGTTACGCCTCCTAGTACAAGTTACGCCTCCTAGTACAAGTTACGCCTCCTAGTACAAGTTACGCCTCCTACTACAAGTTACGCCTCCTACTTGCAGGACGCAGACAGATAATATTGGTCAGATGCGCAACCGCTTTATCGGTCTGTTAGATAGCACCATGTATCATTTGCGCCGGAACACTCCTCTGCTTTTCGCCGACACACCTCTCAGGGTGCAAGTTTAGTGGCGCAGGTTTGCTGTGGGGGGAAATCGGCTTTGCGCTGGGTGCAAACTAGCAAAGATACATGCGTCGGTGTAGAAAGTCAAGTGCGCTGGATGCAAGATGGGGCCCCCATTGTCTTTCCACCATTGTTGGCAGGGGGATGGACTAACAGTGAAGCCAGCATGTCTGTGATGGACAGAAAGCCTGTGCGAGAGAATCAGCGAACGCTGATTATCAAGATTATTCACATGAATGTTAAAAAATTCCATTCAAAGATCGGTTGCCAATTTCGAGAATTCATCCACAAAAAGTGAATTGAGACCCAGTGGGTGGTAATCTAAACAGAATTAATCTGTAATGGTTTTTGTTTGTTTGATTGGAAGGAGGAGCAGAAGGCAAGCACCTGTACGAATGTTTAGTTATTAACTTGTAATTGGAGGAGTAGCAATGAGACTTTAGCAAATTGGCGCTTTGACCGGTATTATAACGTGGAGGAGCCTCACCCAGGCCCCGGTCTAAACTATATAATGCCAGCCAACGGTTTAGGGATATTAATCTACTATAACGCTAACCCTGACAGGTAGAGGGCCAGACATGATCAAGCGGTATTTGAAATTTATTTTTTTATACAAGCCTGGTTGTATGAATGTTTTATTAAATTTTTTTATTTATAAGAGATTTACCTCATTCCTTATCAAAGCCAAGTCTTTTATCATAAAATGTGTAAGTCTATTAAACAACATTCACAACTGTTTCAATGTTATGTGTTACCTCCAGGGATGTGAGCAGCCACCTGAACTTTGAACACAGAGTGTTTAACAGTGAAGAGTTCCTCAAGACCCGAGAGCCGCCTGAAATGCTTTTCTACAAAATGGTGAACTATTAGTTCTCTTTCGCGCTCGCTCTCTCACATTCTCTCATATATGTATATTATTTGTGGTAACCCGGCTCCGTGAGTGTCCCGTCTTCCGCCTAATTAACACAAGTTAGCAAAATGCATTTTAAACCTGCCTCACCCGAGGGTCAAGGCGCTTTCCTCCTCCTGCTGCTCAGGTGTTTCCCATTAATGTGGTTTATTTATTTAGGGGTCCAAGCCAACAGGTTGGATCCCTATTGTTTTTGTAAGGATTTTTTTTATTATTATTATTCCCCCCTAGAAGTGGGCCCACAGCCCAAACCGTAAATGATGCTGACACGCCAATTGCATGACTAGATCCAGGTCCGTGAGTTCTACGCAGACGACAAAATCCAGACACGCCGGTCACTAGGTGGCGCTATACCAAGGAGAGACGCGTTTGGGGCTATAACTCCAAACCGAACCTCCGACAGTCAAAAACGTTATACCCACAGATTCACTGGAGTCTGCTGCATCTTTTGGCATAGGCCACGCCCATTTGCGTCGATAATTTTTTTCACGGTAGCGTTTTGAACACATGCTTCGCGTTGTGCCGGCGAAATGCACATTTCTTGGACCCCTGCATAACTGCTTGCAGTTCTAGTTATTTTTTGTATTTGCTCGAAGGAATCATTTCAAATATATCATGCCAAAAAATCGGGGTCCAGGCAAACACGGTTATATTTGGGGTTGCGTTGTATGGATGCGTTCTTGCAAGGGTAAGTGTAACTGGAACTGTTGACTGACTGCTTTCAAATCTAAATGTAAAAAGGGCAAGATGTATCATGCATTTAGTCAGAGCCAAACCTCATGTGGAAAACTCCATGTTGAGACCTCCATGCTCCTACTCACTTCATTGACCACTTGTTGTTCTGTGCCATAGGTTTTGGAGACCCACGTATTTCATTTTTTTCTGAAAGATCGCCTTAACAGAAAGATGGACTCTTTTGCTCGCATGGAGCTCCACACACGCTCAGAGATGCAGAAGTCAGTAATACGCTCAACTTTCTCCTCATAAGCTCTCACCAAAGCTGAAGTGTACAGCACAAACGGAGGCTAATTGTCTTCAGACCTGAGGGGTATTAAACCCCAGACAACTCACTTACCATGTCCATTTTTTTTTGATAAGGATCAAAAGCGACAGGCAAGGTTGAATAAATACGCTCCACCCCAATACTAGGTGCTGCGCTCCGCAAGGCGCTCTGGTGTGTTGAGGCAGAAACACTAGACTCTTCTCATATCTTTAGCTAGCACTGAAATGAAATGGATTGAAAAAAAAAAGAGTGCTAATTATCTTTCTGATGTATTTACAAACTCTAAATAAATATTAAGTCAAATTCTCATTCCCGGACAGTTTTTCTTATTTATTCTTTTTTTTTTTATACCTCACACATTCAGTATAATGGTATTGAATGTATACTGTGGAATTTAGCTTCTTCAACACGTACTGTATGGCTTTGTAGGTTGAAGTGCATGGTGGTGAACCCTCGCCGGCCCACCATGCTGGAGATCCAGGCCCGCAGGACCGGCTGCCACCCTGAAGCCATGCTTAACAAGAGGCTCGGCATGAGCCTTCCCAACCTGGGGGACCACCCACGGGCCACTCTCCAGACACAGACCTCCCTCACTAAGATCCTTATATATGACCCCAGTAAGACACAAACACACACACACTCTCTCACTCTCTCTCTCATACTCACTCAAACACTCAAACACCATGTTTGGCAGTGCTTTCTTTAATAATTCTGCATAATGCATAATCTTTTTACAACAATAACGTTGTTTGCCGCAGTTGGTTTCAAAAGGCTGCAGCTGAGGAAAGATGTATTTTCATGTCAAGTGTGACGGTCTTAATTTATAATCTGCTTGTTTGAATGGTGTATGAAAAAGAAAAAAAAAAAGTACCAAGACATGTTCTCTTGTCTTCCCTTCCCTATTTCCCCATCCTTTCGGCTCTTTGAACATTTCATTGTCTTCCCCTGCTCTCTTCACCCCTTTCAACTCATTCCCCCATCTCATTGCCTTCCTCTCACCGACTCTCTCTTCCCCTAGTTTTGCGGAGTCCTCTGAAATGCATGAGGGTCTTTAAGCTGCCAGAGCTCCCTGCCTCCCTGTCACTCCTCTCCATCCAGAGGTTCTACAATGAGTTGATCCTGCAGCTTGGCAAGGCCATCTTCTGTGTCCCGCCCGAGAACTCTGCACTGCTGGCCAGGTACACGACCACTCTACCTGCAGTTGGTCTTAGTATTTGTGTATCTATATGTATGTCTGTATTTGTTCCCATGTTATACCAGTCAAAATAAATGGTGAACTAAAACCAACAGTACTTGTATCTGTGCAGGTTCTGTTACCTACGTGGTCTCATCAACACCTTGTGTTCCCGCCGCCTGGAGGCTCTGAGGGACTTCCAGAACCTGTATAAGACGGACACGTCCCTCTTCCCCACCCAGCTGGTGGCCTGGCTGGTGGACTCGCTACTCCTGGAGGAGAGGCAGCTGGCCGAGCGCCGGCCCGAGCTCAAGAGACTTTTCCTCAAGGTCTTACGGAAACCCTTACCCTCACTATTTAGACATCATATTAATCATCATCAGGATAATAATATGGTTGAGTTACATTGCATTCACTTCTTAAACTGTATTTGACTTTGTCCTGGTTCTGTTATACTGTATTTTGAAAGCTTTTGTTTATTGATGATTATAAAATAATATTTTTTCACATTCTTCAGTGAATTGTGAAATCAGTTCTTCAGTATTTATTTTGGGTTACATTTTTGCTGTACTGTCTCCAACTGAACGTAATATATTCCTATTGTCATTTACCACTTATTTAAAGTGCAAAACTTGGCTGTAATGGTGGTTATGATGCCAGCTTATGTGATGAGTTCTCTGTTTCCTCTCGTCAGGTGAAGACCGACAACGAGCGAGTTTCCATCCAGCCTGACGACCACGTCAAGAAGTTTGAGCTCCCAAGGTGCCGCCTGGCGCGGGAGGCCTTTGTGCGCTGCGTCCAGGAGTCTGGAATAGTGAAGGACGGGCCCACCATCCAACGTCTGTTTGACGCTCTCACTGACCACGGTAACCAGCAGATGTGATGCCGGCGTACGTGTGCGTGGGTCTGGGTGGTGGGTGTGTTTGGTGCCAAGCCTGTATGTGTGTGTGTGTGTGTGTGTGTAGGGAGATGAAGGTGGTGTGATTCACATGTAAATGAAAGGAATGTATGACAGCCTCTAACCCTAGCCCCCCACATGGCAAGAACAAGCTCTTAATTAGCAAGGAAGAAATGTTGAGAAGGAACGCAGAGTGTGGGATCCATCCTTCCAGGGTTGGTTCAGAGTGCAAAGGGTGCCATAGTTGACATGCATAAAAGTAATGCAAGCAAACATTTCTTAATCATTAAGGACATTTATTGTCGTCTATAGTGATGGGGTGCTAGCTAGTGTGCAAGCTGGCCTTCAGGGGAATCCAGGCATCTAGTCGCAGTCACCGTAACACATGATGGTTAGATAGGGCAGGGTGGACGGGGCCAATCTAGTACCCATCAGCAGCAGGGGTAGGCCAGGGCCGGCCAACCAAGCTGCCACCAAACAAATAGTAAAGAGATGGGTCTTCAGATTGGATTCACATTTCTCAGCAGGGACAACTTCTCTGAATACAGGTGGCAGACTGTTCCATAGTTAGGGCGCTCAATAGGAGAAAACTCTTTCATGCTAATTTAATTTTCATCTTTGGCATCATAGAAGCCAGCTCCCAAAGACCGGAGGGGCTGAGAAGGACAATAAGGAACACTAAGGTCCTCCAGGTTGGATGGTAAATGCGTGAATAAGTCGACCAAGGATTATTTTGGAGTGTTTTGGTCTATTTTTGAGATAAGATCTAAACCAGGGAAGAGCTGAATCTTTTATACGACAGTGTTTGAGACGGGGAACAGGTGTCCAGACCAAAGAGTCCAATCAGACTGCCAGGTGAAGCTGCTTAAATCAGCCACTATCCACACTCACTCCCACTTACTCCCAACACCATTTTGTGGGTGGCTGAGGCTTCACAGAGAGACCAGAATAGCTTTTGGTTAGGCCACCCTCCCCAAGCACGAAAAGGCCTCTTTTTGTCTGTTAACATATTCTGAGTACTGGCCCGGTTGGCGGTAAACAATAGCTGAAAATAAGGAATCAGAAATGTTTTTTGTTTTTAAGAGGAACTGAGTAGCAGTAGGGAAGCCCCTGAACATTCTTTGTTTCAGATGTTGGTTTAATGGTAGGCGTAGGTCTGTTTTTAACAAGGTTTCACATCGGCCCCGGATATCTATCTTACTTTCAACAATCATATCCTTGACCAGGGGCGCTTTAGATGAAAGAGATCTGATGTCAAGAATCCTATTTTGAGCTATTCCGTTTTACAAATGGTGTTCGGTTACCACTCAGCTCTGAGGACGGGGAATACAAAGAAACTGAGATTTCTGCAGAGAATGCTCTGTGCCCTGCCACGTCGCTGCCGTGGTAAATCATGGTAGTTCCTCAGTGCTAGTATTATGTGCTACATCCCCCTGGCTAACTAGCTTAATTAACCTATCCAGTGTTCTAGAATCTGCAACGATGGTTAGTATGTTTATTTACTTATTTGTTTATTAAGCAGGGACAATGCACAGCTCATAAGCAGTACCAGAGTTAGCTATAAGCTCATTTTCATCTGTAGTGTTACGGCTGCCGTCTAATGTGCATTTGATGTTCAATGATTCTGTATGCAAATCCAGCTGGGTGATTCCCTTCCGATGATTGGTCCCCTCCCTACTTTCTGGATCCCATCGAAGCTACCAATCGGGAGTCTCCAATCTAGCGAGCTTTTGCCCTTCTGCTCCACGGGAGGTTTCTGTCCTCCCTGAGCTCGCCTTAGGACACCTGCGTTACCGTTTGACAGGTGTACCGCCCCAGTCAAACGGTAACGCAGGTGTCCTAAAGCGAGTTCAGGGAGGACAGAAACCTCCCTGGTTGTTCAATGAGCCGTAACAGTAGTCCCTGGGCAGGAAACAGAGAATAACATCTCTGTCAAAATGTTGCTAGCAGGTTGGTGCCAACATGAATTACAATGTTGTCGGAACTAGTTTCTGTGTTGATTCGGCTCATCTATCTTTGTATGGTCTGGCCGCAGCTTTGATGTGGTGAGACCCAAACCAAGTAAGCAACTAAAGTTAGCTCTATACTTTCTGGAGTGTCTGTCTTTCGTAGCAGACCAAAAGACAGTAGTTCAAAGTTGGTGGATTTCTTTTAATTATTATACATTTGGGTTTTTCCTGCAGAGCTTTCAGCAGTCGGGAATGCTGTGGTCCTATAATTCTTTGTCTGTCTTGTCTGAGATATTCCTTCTGTCAGGGAGCATTTCCTTCAAAGTCCCCTCTGTGTAAACAACAAAGCTGAACAAAGTGATTTGAACATAACATTTAAATATCTCAGTTTTTTGGGGTGGTATCATCCCAAATATATATTTTGGATTTAGATAATGAATACCATGATTAGAATCAGTGAATTCCACATTTGAGAACAACATTGAGGATCATGCAGACAAGCTCATGGTGTAAAGTAGTGTGTTCGCATTTATTTATTTATTAAACACCTGAATGTAGGTTTAACGTCATGGTTGGGAATTAAATCATACATGGAAGCGATAATGGCACAGATCATTGAACAAGCTGCACTGAAATCCTTCGGGGCGTTCCATACTTTGGGGAGAAATACAAACTTTTACTTGATTCAATCTATTTGTTCTTGTTTCCAACCAAGACTTGCCCAAGGAGTAGTCTTGCAAGAGGGAAAATGTGGCAGGAAGAGAGTGTTGGAAATGTGGGTGGGAGCTGGGGCGGGGAGAGTTTGAAGTGATGGACTTCAGAAAGTGTGTTATCTTAAGACATGATTGGGTGAAAGACACCATAACAAAAACTAGGTATAAGCGAAATGAAGATAAAAAAAGTTACCTTATCTGTAGAGATCTTTTCCATAATGTCAGAATATTTGACGTGACTTCGAAGAGCAGACTCAAAGGCACTTTACTTTGAAAAAATAACGTTACCTGCGTTTGGAGCCGAATTGAATGTTCACAAAAATTTGATTTTACTCCTGTTTTCCAAATTGTGTGTGCGTGTGCGCGTGCTTTCTAGTCGATGAGAAGCAGGTGGACCCCACCCTCTTCAAGGATGTCTACACCTTCTGGAAGGAGGCTGAGGCGCAGGACGTGGACCTGCCCCCCGAGGTCGTGGACCGCCTGGACAATAACGAGTGTGTCTACAAGTTGTCTTCCTGCGTCAAGACCTCCCATGGGGTTGGAAAGATCGCCATGACCCAGAAACGCCTCTTCTTGCTCCAGGAAGGACGACCGGGGCTCTGGGAAATAACCAGGTTCAGAGACATAACGGTGACAGAAACCACACATGCTCATGTCTTTGTCTTGGGGTGGTTGCTGTCGTCGTTGTTTGTCATCTGGCATTGACTTCATTTTCTTTGATGCGTTGTGTCGCGTGGCGCCGAGTCCCTCCTGACTTGTCCCTCCCATGGCAGGAGGTGAAGATCTCGTCGTCACCCTTCCTCCTGCTGCGCGTCCCCTCCCTGTGCATCAGGACGTCGTGCAGGGCCGAGGGCTTTGAGGCCAACCTGAAGACGGAGACGGGCCTCTGGGACCTGGTGATCAGAGAGATGTGGGCGGGCCGCAGGATGGCCGATCAGCATAAGGTGCTCCTCCACGGTCACGCTATGTCCTGCCCATCGCCCAAGCTAGTCACTCTATTGGACCGCTGAACTCAACTCGGATTACTAGATGACTAGTACTACTAGTACTACTAGGTTTACTAGATAAGCCTGAATGGGCTAATCCAACAGGAGTATATGTGTAAACAAAATGGATTGCACTTACATTATAACATCATTATCTGAATTGTTTAACGTTAATCATTGAAATGTATTTTCCTTATTGTATTATGTAAGTGAATAAAAAATAAATTTTGCTGGTTGGTTATTCCAATCACTTACTGCACACACCCACCTGTGTGTTCTGCCTGCAGGACCCCCAGTACATGGCCCAGGCCCTGACCAACATGCTCCTAATGGATGCTGTGGCAGGTTGTCTGCACAGCCAGAGGTCAATCGGCTCTGCCTCCAAACTGGCCTACTTCGACAGGATCAAGCATGAAGGTGCGACTTCCATCTCACCTGAAGGGTCCTGGGGGGATGTAGGCAAGGGGGCAGTGTAGACATGCACTGTTTTATCTTGTTGTTTACTATGTGGTAATGTGTGATGTAATGACGCAAACTGAAATCAAACTGACTCAGAAACAAAAGGAGCACGGTATAGAAGAATACTGTAAGGTTACATTGTGTTTTAGTGTTATTGCAGGGGCTGTGTTTGGGTCCACATATGCTACTTTTTCTGAATGAAAATGTCTCCTCTCTCTTTTGGATTCGTTTCTAAATTATGGCTTTCATATGTTTGTTATTTGTTGTGTTCATTCACGTACCAGTGCCCATGATGTTGCCTGAGGCCACGTCTCAGACTCTGAAACACAAGATCAACCCTTCACAGGACCTGGCTGAACCCCAGACTGTGCATGTTCTGCTGTACACACCGGGTCAGACTCCACTCTCCGGAAATAAATAGACACACCAATTTCGAATGGACTTTTCCACAACGCTTTTTTAAACAACGATTCTCTCTCTCTGTCTCTGTCTCTGTGTGTGTGCAGGCCAGCTGAGCTGCAGCGTCACAGAGGAAGGCGGGAATCCCAAGCTGTGGGTGGCTCTGAGCGGGGGCCGCGTGGTGGTGTTCGACGCAGCCAGCTGGTCCATGCTGCAGGACTGCATCCAGGTCGGGAACGCTCAGCTGGTAAGAACCCCTTTGGGCTGATGTAATGCTGAGGCTGCTTGTTTAACGAGAATAACTGCTGCTGAATCGTTCAAAAGGACAAGATGGTGGCATCTTGTTATGCAAACATGCACATGCTGACTCTGGTTTTGCTTCTTGGCAAAGGTTCTTTGAAAGATGGTAAAGAAGTTTTGTAGTTTCACAGAGTATATATGTATATATTAATAACCACTGACATGACATATTATATTAAATAGCATTACCGTACATGGCCCACCATACATGACCCCTTGTACATTGACCTTTTGCTCATCAAAGTCTCCATACGAATCAGGTCGATACAAGCATGAGTTGGAGTAGATGTTCCATCTAGGAATAGTATTTTTAACAAAAGGCACAACGACTTTTATTTTTATTTGAATTGCCTTGAAGCGTATTCCACCCTGTCTTTACTTTCTGTTTACCGTGCTGTGTGTAGAACTGTATGCTGGGAGTTGGACAGGACCAGGTGTGGATTGGCTCTCAGGACTCTGTGATCTACATCGTCGACCCACGCAGCATGTCTTGTAACAAGCAGCTCACAGAGCACGGGCACGATGTCACCGGCTTCGCCGTCTACAAGTAAACACACGCATGTATTAATTCAGACATGCATGTATTAATTTAAATGACGATTAAGATATCGAACAAAATCGTACATTTATAAGATTAAATGTTAAAAGGGGCCCTAGTAACCACTAGTGGATTTTGATTAGCTATAACGAGCAGTTCAGTTACGCTGTGTGTGGATGATGGCTGAGCCAGGCAAATTGGACTCTGTGGCTGGAGAAGGGTCTATTTGCACACTACACGACACACTTACTTTAATACAGGAAACGCATCCATCCCTTTATGTCACACACCCCTTCACTACATGACACACCCACTTTACTACACAACATGCCCACTTTACTACACGTCACACCCACTTTACTACACGACGCACCCCTTCTCTCCATGACACACCCCTTCGCTCCATGACACACCGCTTCACTCCATGACGCACCCCTTCACTCCATGACACACCCCTTCGCTCCATGACACACCCACTTTACTACATGACACACCCACTTTACTACATGACACACCCATTTACTACATGACACACCCACTTTACTACATGACACACCCATTTACTACATGACACACCCATTTACTACATGACACACCCATTTACTACATGACACACCCATTTACTACATGACACACCCATTTACTACATGACACACCCATTTACTACATGACACACCCATTTACTACATGTCACACCCACTTCACTACGTGACACACCCACTTCACTACGTGACACACCCACTTCACTACGTGGCACACCCCTTCATTACATGACGCACCGCCTTCACTACATGACGCACCGCCTTCACTACATGACGCACCGCCTTCACTACATTATACGCCCCCTTTGCTCCATGACACCCCCCCTTTACTCCATGATACCCCCCCTTTACTCCATGATACCCCCCCTTTACTCCATGATACCCCCCCTTTACTCCATGATACCCCCCCTTTACTCCATGATACCCCCCCTTTACTCCATGATACCCCCCCTTTACTCCATGATACCCCCCCTTTACTCCATGATACCCCCCCTTTACTCCATGATACCCCCCCTTTACTCCATGATACCCCCCCTTTACTCCATGATACCCCCCCTTTACTCCATGATACCCCCCCTTTACTCCATGATACCCCCCCTTTACTCCATGATACCCCCCCTTTACTCCATGATACCCCCCCTTTACTCCATGACACCCCCCCTTTACTCCATGATACCCCCCCTTTACTCCATGACACCCCCCCTTTACTCCATGATACCCCCCCTTTACTCCATGACACACCCACTTTACTACATGACTCACTATGGCAATTTTTACTGTCAAATATATAAAGCATGCAGATGGGAAAGTCAAGCACGCTGGGAGCACACTGAGCACAGGTGGACAGAGTCCTGAGCAGGCAGAATGAGAGTCTATCAAACCCGCAGAGGGTTGAGAATTCAGTGAAAATGATTGTAGGCCTTGAAGGTGGATTTGAGCCAAATAAATGACGCTCTGGGGATGCCTCGTCGACCACAGCGCTCTGCCAAAACCTTCCTGCACTCGGTTGACCTTCTCTTTAGGTGCTCTCAAAACCACATTGATCAGAATAATTGACATAGACCTTATGGGCCAATCATAACTCTGCCTTTTGTTACAATGCAATTGATTGGCTATCCCCGTATCCCAGCTCATACATCTTGGTGGACCACATCCCTAGTCTGAGTCACTAGAGGATGTATTAGATAAGATATATTTATTTGTCATTGCACAGAAGTACAACAAAATTCAGTGCACTCACGTATTGGTCTCATTTAAAAAGGTAACATAATAAATTGTAAATAAATAAAGAAAATACATTCAACATTTCGTTCACTCACTGCATTCAAGTCGTCATACACAATACCGTTAACTTAGTGCCTTTGTATGCCTAAAAATAGTATGCCTTAAAATGGTAGTACAAATATGTAAAGTGCTGAGCATTGCATTACATGTGGACGTCACTGATTAATACTGTCGGAACTAGTGGATTTATTTTCAGGTCAGAGTTAAGTATGGTGACTGCTTTGGGATAGAAACTGCGTGTTCTGATGGACCTGGACCTAGGATTGCAAAGCTAATCAACATCACACCGGTTCGTCAAAAACTGCCGCCTCGTGAGAAAATCTTGATCTCCCAAGTTCGCATTGTGTCTCTGTACAGATTGGCCTGGCCTTGAGCCTGTTGAGAACCTGGTCTAACAATGTAGAAATGATAGGCCCAACCGGGGCTGGGTTGAGGGAGTCTCAGTCCATAAAGAACAAGGAATACCAACGAAGGAATAACAATGGTGAGCTGTAGCAATCTACAGGGCAATGAAAGAGTTTCCTCCGAAGGAGATGTTTGAACCAATATCTGCATGGAAGGATTTTCTCAGAGGATCATTTGTTTTTGCTTTACTTCCAACCGGATTCGGCAAGAGCGAAGAGAGCGAGATCGCCCCTTAGTACTTCAATCTTATTGGCTGGGTTCATTGAACACTGTAAGGCCTCACCCAAATCTGGAGATCAATTGCTGCCCAACCAAGGCAAGGCTGATATCCATTGGGTAACGCAACTTGATTACCCGGGTGGTATCGCCCGGCTAAAAAAAAGCTTTTTCCCTTTGCTTCAGACTGTTAAGCGATGTATGTGTTCATGTTTTACGTCTGTGATGCTAGAGAATTCTAAATACGAGCCACGGGGAGTATTCGCTCGCACTGAGAACACCCCTCAATAAGTGTGTGAAACGTCTCAAGCTTCCGTAACGGTGTGACGTCACACGGGGGCGGTGCTGAAGTGCAGAAGTCCCGCCTCCCGGCTACACGCAATGTTTACAACTTCCCTGGGGTGTGAATTTGCAGTCAGACGCGCAAATGGGATCTTTAAAGCCTTCTAAAGCCCTCCTCCCTCGTCCCGCTGTGTTCAGCGAGCAGCCGTACTCCTGCAGCGCTGAGGGCACCATCCTGCTGTGGGACGCCTCCAGCCTCACAGTCAACCGGCAGCTGCTGCTCACATGTGACCGGCTCTCCTCCATACAGATCCACAATGGCATGCTGTGGTGCTGTACGTACAGAAGCCGTGTGTGTGTGTGTGTGTGTGTGTGTGTGTGTGTGTGTGTGTGTGTGTGTGTGTGTGTGTGTGTGTGTGTGTGTGTGTGTGTGTGTGTGTGTGTGTGTGTGTGTGTGTGTGTGTGTGTGTGTGTGTGTGTGTGTGTGTGCGCGCGATATAGTGCTGCACATCTCGTGTATGACTAAATGCAGTCCCTTGTTTTGTACTGTGATAATTGTCCCAGTAGAGCAGTCTCATTGTGTGTGAGTGTATGACTTCTTCATTCATGCAGAATGAACACAAAAAGGGTGTTGTTGCAGGTTGTGGTGACAGTATTGTGGAGGTCAGACGGAATGGTGCACTTCAGAGGAGGATTTCAATGCCTGATGATCTACTGACCATGCCCAGTTGCTTCAACAGCTTTGTCCTTATCATGGAGGTGAATGATCTGCCTCTGTTGGAGAATTATGCAAACGTGATCCAGTTGCTATGTTCTTAACACATCCTGGGTCCGTCTGTCTGTCTGTGTCTGTTCTCAGCGAGGACAGTTGTGGACGGGCTGCCCAGACTCTGGAGAGCTGTGTGTGTGGCACACGTCGGACGCCAAGAGGCCCGTTAAAAGAATCCCATTACCGGGCATCTCTGGAGTCAATTGTATGATTAGGGTCAAAGACCAGGTAGGGGGATGTGATCAAGATGTATTTGATACATTTTTTGTCAGGGAACATTCTGATGTCTTTCTGAGCCATCACTGATGATTTAGATCTGAGAGTATGCGTGTCTCCCTGTGGCACGAATGTCAATTTAATCACAACCCAGATTTTTCCGCAAGCTTGCCCACCTCCTCCATCACTTCTCTCCTCCCTCCACTATTCTGGTGACCCTGTCCCTTTTCATCCATCCTCAATATTCTCTGTGCGTCTCCCCCTATAGATCTGGGTTGGTTGCCAGGGCGACAGGGTCCTCCTCGGAGGTCCGTGCGGCGGCCAGCTGAGGAGCCTGGTGCTGGTGGTGGACCCTGGCAGCCACGCGGTGCAGATGGAGCTGCAGGCCCACTCGGACACCATCCACACCCTGTGCTCTGCGGAGCACCGCTACGTCCTCAGCGGCTCCGGGCGCCGCGACGGCAAGATCGCCATCTGGAAGGTTGACTAGAGGGGGGCGGCGACGAGAGATGAACTGACATGCATAGTTTTGAACAAAAGAATGGACCTTGAGGAAGGAGATGATGGTGTTTTCTGAGAGCAGCTTGATTTATTTTTAGGATTGGATACTTGATGATCTTTGGCTGATCATTTACTTCAGTGAGGCGTTGAAGTAAAATACCTTGAAAAGCAGAAAAGGGATTCATGAAAAAAAGCAGAGACCTTTTCTTTGTGCTTTAAATCACATCCAGCAAAGAGAAAGACCAAAGGAAACGGAGGAGGATGATTGTCAACTATTACAAATGTACTTTTTGAAATGAAAATTAAGTAATTCATTCATGATTTTCACATCTGCTCCTAAATAGTTAGTATGAAGTCATAGTGCCTCAGTCTTTTGTAAGCAGTATTTATCATCATAATAAATGTCAGGGAAGGACAGTGTATTGAAAGTTAAAGAAAGGTCTTTCATGCATGAGCTCAATAAATGACGAGAAAAAGTTGTTAAAAACATTGATTTAATAGCACACATGGAACACATTGAGTATGAATTCCAGGGATCTTAGTTCTCATTACAAGTACCATTCCAAGAGAGACTTGGGAATGTATGCAAGTTGATATAGTTTGTCGTTAACACACATTTTAAAGAAGGGTTTGGATAAGAGGCAAAACATTATTGGATGCTTGGGAAGATACATTTGGTTTAGAGGAATGATGAGTTGAACAGCTTCCATCTCAGTAGTATAACTCTTTATCCCACCAACCTGAAAGACATCAAACACAATCATGGATGTAGGGAGTCCATATGGCGAAAGATAGAGGCTTACGTTGTAAAATTCATGCATATGGATCAGTACACTTCGCTTACTTCCTGGATTTCTCCGGACACCTAACTTTCTGATCTCGTCATACACAAAGATGAGTATTCCATAGGGAACTGGGACGAACCACCATTGGACCCTGAAATGAGATGCACACGAATATGACCAAGCCTATTGTAGAGTCCTTACCGACTCTTAACAATATGGTACATTTTACCATGGAGAACCGTAGGAGATGTATACAAATGTGATGCAGCTCTTTGATAAGATCTACTTTATTCTCCTCACACCACAGTTCAGTAGTCTTTACTGAATCCCCATTGTTGAACGTTACCTGATGGGCATGAAGTTGAAGATGTTGGGCATTCCTGGACAGTAACATAGAAGGTTACCCAGTAACAGCTGGAAGACGATGGCAGAGACCAGGACTTTGTTCCTACACACACATTAGATTACCTCCAATCAGATTATTTCTGTCTGTATCTTTATCGTGTTGATTATTCCCGGAAGGGGAAGTAATGAAATTGTAATGGCTTATATGGTTTAACAGTATCTGAATAGGTGCAAAACAAATATTTAAATATATGAATAAAAGCTACAGAGTACCCATAACCCTCCATCCAGCCCCCCCCAATGTAGTCCGCCCCCCATCTCCCCATGGTGGGGGGATGCTGCTACTGACCTGAAGAACCCCTGCTGGAAGACGGAGAGACGGCGGGTCTTCCTGATGAGCACGTCGGAGATCTGGCAGATTTCTATGCTGACGAAGAACACGGTGTAGCACGTGTACTGCTGGTACAGCCTCTGACCAAACGTCTGAACCCAAGAGACCATTTGAATTGGTATAATGATATTAGTGCTGTCGAGCGATTAAAATATTGAATCGTGATTAATCTCATTAATGTCATAGTTAACTCACGATTAATCGAAAAAAATTCTATGCTAAATATCCCTTGAATTCTTTGTCCAATTAATTTTTCGCATTTTAATGCTCTTAACATGGAGAAGTGCATCGGCTTGCTGTGTGTGTGTGTGTGTGTGTGTGTGTGTGTGTGTACTAACCCATTCCTGTCCATAGCTGTCCTGCATGTCTTGCAGGTGAACATTCTCCCAATGAGCACGGAGGCCCACACACATCAGTGGGTACCAGCCCTCCTGGGCCATGGCAGAAAAGTAGTCTGTGAAGCCTGCAAAGGACTGAATAGCACCTGAACACAGAGTACAGATACTTAATCATATGTGCAACCTTAAGCCATTCAGTTTGTTCCTGGGAAGACACTCACAGAGTTGATACAGAGCTTTACACAGTTGATATAATGTTCAAAACATGAACTATTCTGGTATAGTGAGACATACAGAAATCCTTATGAAATATTTTCGAACAAAAACATTTAGTCAAGTGATGCAGACCCAACCAGCAGCCCACTGTGGGACTGCTGCCAGAGCAGGACTCACCGATCTGGAAATAGGAGTAGGCGGCCAGAGCCTCGTTCACCAGCCTGTCCCGCCGAGGGTTCCTGGGCTTCAGGTTCATGATGTCACTCTCTGCCTTCTCATAGGCCAGCGAGACTGAAGGGTACTATCGAGAAAAAAACGTTTTTAAAACAGAATGAAGAAGCAGGACGCTTGTTTGCCCAGCGTGAGGAAGCAGATATTCTCTCAAATGGTAAGTGAGAAGAGCCTAGAAAAACAAGGGGAAAGATGAATGATATTAAGGCAATGAAACGTGTGAAATATGCTTTGCTTTCACAAGGTGATTCCCTTGATTCAGAATGAGGGTAACAAGAGCACTTACAGTTTTCACAGATGCCTCATCATTGGACAAACACAGATCTCACCACCCCAAATTTAATTCTGGGACTGCTCCTTTAATGTATCAGGGCAGGTTTAATAGACTTAACTAGTTTAGCTAGGTCCTGGTACATAGCAGACCCATAACTAGTCCAATGAGCGACACTTGAAGAGGCTATCATGACCCTAGTGATGACATGAGGACTCACGATGTCGGTGGCAAGCTCGATGAACAGGATGGTGATGCAGCCCAGAGGAAGTGGCACGCTGACGGTGATGTAGATCAGATAGGGCGTGAGCTCTGGGATGTTCTTGGTCAGTGTGTAGGCGATGGACTTCTTCAGGTTGTCAAAAATGAGGCGGCCTGCAGGCAGTCACAGAGAAGTGTTATTGGTTAGAAGTTGCATAGCTATCTGTCAGCTATTAAAGTTCCTGTCTGTGTAAGGGCTGAACAACATCTTGGCCGACTTTTTGGGGTTGTTAGGTTTCAAACTGAAACCCTCTTGCACTTTTTTATGCTCTCCCCCTTCCTCCCCCACTAATGAAATACTGGCACTTATTGTTTGGTCAATAAGTCAAAATCGTTTTTCTTTGAACTTTCAAAAGAACAATTTTAACCCCTAATATTCTCTCTCGCGCTCACCCTGCTCCACTCCGGTGACGATGGAGGCAAAGTTGTCGTCCAACAGGATCATGTCGGCAGCATTCTTGGCGGCGTCCGACCCAGCAATCCCCATGGCAATGCCGATGTCGGCCTTCTTCAGGGCGGGGGAATCGTTCACTCCGTCCCCCGTCACCGCGACGATGGAGCCCTGAGGGAAGACTCAGTCAGCCATGTTGGAGTAGAGACGTGGATGTTTAATCTGCTCCTGGGTGATGTGATATGAATATATATATATACATACACATATATATACATGATATATGTATGCATATATATATATAACTATTGCAATGCACAAAACACAAATTGACAAGGGTTACCCCCTTGATAAAGCTCCGGATGAATGCTTATATTCCTATATTATATCAGAAATTACATTCTGAATGTATGTTATATCCAGCATTCTGCTTCTGAAATGACATGATCTTTTTATAATCATAAAAGGATAACTTCGCCAGTATAAAGGCATAAAGGAGATCATGACAATTGTTGGCAATTTAAGATGAAAAGTAAAACTCACTTTGTGTGGCTGTGTGTGTGTGTGTGTGTGTGTGTGTGTGTGTGTGTGTGTGTTTGTATTCATGTGCATGTGTGTGGGTGCAGGTGTGCGTGCGTGAGGGTGTGCGTCTGTGTGTGTGTAGGTGTGTGTGTGCCTGTGAGAGTGTGTGTGTGTGAGACTACCAGTCGTTGACAGCTCTCCACGATGATAAGTTTCTGCTGCGGGGAGGTCCTGGCGAACACCATCTCAGGGTGGCTACGCAGCGCCTCGTCCAGGTCCTCGCTGCTCATGTCCTTTAGTTGGCCTCCGTTGATCACACACGCACGGGCATCACTACACACACACACACACACACACACACACACACACACACACACACACACACACACACACACACACACACACACACACATTTAATGACACACATTTAAGAGGGACCCCCAAGCGGGACTACAAACCCCCCAGTGGGATCATTGCTGTAGCACAACATAGCATAACCATGAATAATCCATGTATATTATAGTATTGATTTGTTTTAGTGTGGATATATTGTGGTAACTGTGGATTTTTATTCGCCAAAGGTATCTTTCTATCTACAGTCAGCATTAAAGTTGAATGTTTGGGTGCATGGGTGTAAGTGTTAGTGTTTGGTTTGAGGGATTCTGATCAATAATAGTACCTCTTGTTCACTTGTTCCACAGGGATACGTTTCCGGATGGCGATGTCCTCCACGGTCTCACTGCCTTCTGAAATGATGCCAACATTGGCTGCTATGGCCCTCGCTGTGATTGGATGATCCCCTGTCACCATGACAACCTAAGGATCAAAAGATCAACCCCAGTAGACTCACAACTTTTCAATTCATTCGGCGGTTGGTTAATTAATGTGCCCTTATTGTAAAGTTACCCAAGCTTTTTCCCCACTTAATCCCAAATGCTCAATGACACATACGATAATATATCTCATAAAGTTAAAGATGCTTTAGGTAAGATTTAAGGGCCATTAATTGAGTGTCCTTTTCAGACTGCTCCTTGATCATTTCTGACCAATCAGAGCATCCTTCCTTGACTGATCTTGAGAATCCATCTTGCCTATCAGTCGCATGTGCGTGTGATGCAAGACTTCTCAATGGGGGAGAAATGTTGGGCGGGAGGGCGGGAGCAGAGGAGGAAGGGACTTTAAGGGGTTGTTTCGTTTCCAAATCTTTCCCCCTTTTCTGCTCTCTCTCTTTACAACTCTTGAATCCTGCATACAGGAACTTTAGCTTCGTTGTCATATAACTGTATAATCACCCTGATTCCTGCTGTCC
>NC_082392.1:7541537-7546537 GCF_031168955.1 Gadus macrocephalus
TAGGCAAACAGTTCCTTCCGACTTTTCTTTCACTGATTATGAAAATAAATAAGCTGCTGTGTTAGTGTGAATTCAGTATATTATGAATTCAGTTACTTTCTTTTTTTCAGAACTTCCACGTGTGTCCCTCTCAGAGGAAAAGCTGGTTTCTCAGGAATTTCCCCACAAACTGAGCTGCAATTGCCAGAACTACTATCCACTGGATTGCAAGGTCCTTAACTTATATGGAAAAACTTTCAACTTGGGTCGATTCTATAATTACCATTATTACCAACCTTCTTATATCGAAAAAATAAAAAATTTCAGTAGAAGAATATATTTTTCTAGCCTAACTTGTCTTCCTAAGCCCAAATGTCCTAAAAGCCATAAAGGTTTAAGGAGGCACATTTAACTAATTAGAACTATAATGAACTATAATAGTTGAACTAGTTATGCCCTTTTTCCTCCGACAGTACCAGCTCAACTCGGCCCGCCTTTTTTTGCGTTTCCATCGCCAAAATGTGGTACCTGGTACTTTTTTTAGTCTCACCTCCGTCGAGGTACCATGAGAGCTGCTCTGATACTTTAACGTGACGTAAACAGTCTGCTGGCCATTGATTGGCCAGAGAGTTACAGAAAGCGATATGTACGATTTCTTCTTCTAACAAAAATAGGGTTTATAGTGTACAGCAGTAGCATATCATCCCAAGATGAGCAACTTGTCAGAGAAAGCGATGTTACATTTTATAGGCGACCCACAACGTAAGATGTCACATTCACGATAATGAACTACGAGGGCAGTAAAATACGTAATAGTTTACTAGTCATACATGTATGCATGATGTGACCCTAGAAAGCACAGACGAAATAAGCTAAATATGCACCTTCATTTCAAGCGTATTCGTTTTGTGTTTGTATGGTCCTATGGTGCTCACCTTATGCACCAGTCACATTATGCCTTTTAGGTCATCCCCAACATCATCAGTGATGATGATGATTTCTGTACACTAAACATGATCTATTCATTGTATTGTTTAGATGGAGTGGTTCTCGGTATCCCCTGACGACGTGGAGAGGACAGAGCTGAGTGGGGAGATGTCCCTATCCAGCCACCGTCAGCACGGTGACGGGACCGTCTCCCTGTCCTCCCACCTCTACCTCCAGCACCGCAGCCTCCCCCCCGGCACCGGCCTCATCTGCAGGGTCAGCCACCCTGCCCTTGGGTCCCCCATCTCAATCAGCCTGGTGGTGCAGCCACCCGCCTCCGGTAAAGCAAAGCTTCTTGTAGACGCTGTCTTACTCTTTGGTCTATTTTTCCACAGGCAAAGTTCTTATGTCAATTACTTTAGATAAAATAATGTAATAATGAAATGTACGCTTCCATGCACTGGGAACCACTTTTCAACAGGATACTTTACACAGGTCACTGAGCTGACCAACATCTTTGTTTGGTCAAATCATATGACACCAAAGCACACATGTAGGATTCATATAATGCATAATTGATAGTCGCCGTGCGCGGACTGCGCAAAAAACGGAGTGTGCGAACTACGTGTCAAAGGCAACGTTACGGCAAACCTGTGACTTTAAACACCACTCATGGCCTTGCCAGAACGACGCATCAAGGCGACTATAAATGACCCTTTTATACACTTGCTGCTGACCCTTATGCTTTTTTGCATATTTGCAATGTGTGCAGCTTAATGAATATTTGCATTAAGCTGCAAACATTGCAGCTCAGTCATGTTTGAGTGAAACTTCTCTCTGTGATCCACAGTGCGAACAGAAGTCTACTGGATGGGGCTGGGTTTCCTGCTGATCACTGTGCTGTTCTTCTACCAGCTCATGAGATAGAACGTACGTTTAACACCTACACATGTCCTTACAAGCCCTTTCTACTTGCACCTTGTGGCATGGTCTCAGTGTTGAAGTGAAATTTGTTTTTTTATCTCTAGGATAATTTCTTGAAGATTCCTGAGGTGATTTGGGGAAAACCGGTTGTAACAAGCTGTACATTTTAGTTTCCGTAGAAAGTCTTTGCATTTGTTTGCAGCGTAGAGCAACACAGATGGCACAACCGAAAATAAATGGTACAAAATATATAAAATGGCAACGACTAGTTCCTGATGTTTAAAATAGAATCGAGCACACTTAAACTTCTATTGATGAGTTCTTTATTGGCATCAGCAAAAGTGGTAAGCATGCAATTTTACAGAATTATCAATTTCCAATTGCATCTCTCACTGCATTTCAATGGTAATTACCCAGTTATAGTGTTGTACATTATCACTAGGTAATTGTGATGAACACTAGGTTTAGCTTTTTTTTTACACTTCAAAATCAGTCTTGGGAAAAGATATCTGGCTTTCCGTTATTTCTGACAACCATTAAAAAACCTCCAACAACCTTGAGCCTGCTTTCGGTAGCAGGAAGTGACCAAGCTGACCAGACTCCTTTGAAGACCTAAACCAGTGTTGTATTGTATCACTTGATTTCCTTTCCCTATACTAATTGTATTTTTCCCCCTCAAAACACAAGTGAATTAAACAAACATTGTCCTAACTATGGAGCATCATGGCATTGCATTCGCATTAATAATACCTAGATCAAAGATACATTTATACACAGGTCCTTTAAACAACTACCAAACTGAAATTAAATAAATCGGCAGTTCGTTTCAGAAATGGCAGATATACAGGTCACACACACACATACACACAACTATGGACACCCTTGCCATGCAAGTTGGAAACGAGCACCTCACTTCGGCCTTTTCTCTCGGTGACAAGGTGTGTGTCTGGTGTGGAGGGGGTCAGAGAGGAGGAGGAGGGGCAGAGTCAAAGGGTGAACAACAAGTGGACACAAAGTTCTGAGCGACTGCAGTACAAACACAGGGTTAAGATCGGGCTATGGCTGTAAATGTTGCGAGACCTTTCTTCACAAGTCGAAGCAGTCCTGGTTAGAAAGATTGTCTTTTTTTTTACTGATGATTCATTTATTTAAATCTTTTTTCTGTGCCCCCTGCCCATCGTGTTTACGATCTCTTCCAACAAGACTCAAGAGACCTGACTCGAGAAATAGCAGCTTCATAGAGGTTTCTTTATTTTTTTTCAATCTAAAATTGCTTTAGTTTACATCAAAATTAAGTTTTAACTATATGGGAAGGAGAAAATAAAATATGTCACTATGGTCTTTCTAAACCTTAATTACTTTTGTCTTTTCATTATACACACACCCACATGCACAAACACACACACACACACACAAGAGTACACACACACACACGCACCGCCTCATCTTTACTGGTCACTTAATCTTATTTGTTATTATTAACATAAAGCCATTCAGAAATTATGAAAGACACTAAGCACAGGAAATTAAATAAACAAATAAATGACGGATCTATATGATGAATCACCAACAAAAAAAACTATTAGCTACAGCGCCTTGAATCACAAATACACACACACATACACGCACAGCAAAAAATGATCCTAATCTTAATCTAACCACGAACTTGTATTAGTAAGTATTTATGGTTGTTATCGGTGGGGTCGAGGGTGGGTGGGGACAATGTCAGTTAGGCATGTCAGTATTCATTTACAAATGTCAGACACTGAAAATGGTTGAAGAAACAAGCTGTGGCATATGAGGGACGGACAGGACTTCTGTGGGCTATCCTGTGTCTCCTTCTCCTGCCCTATGCTGACGTTCCCCCAGAGAGCAAGGTCTGTCTTCTCTTCTTGGACCCCTTCCCATGAGCGCCTTTAAGCTCTCCCTACTATCTTTGTCTCTCTCTCTCTCTCTCTCTCTCTCTCTCTCTCTCTCTTTCTCTCTCTATCCCGCCATCTCTCTCTATCCCACCATTTCTCTCCATCTATCTCTCTCCTACCATCACTTTCTTCCCCTCTCTTCCTCCTTTCCTTCCTTTGAGCTACGCTCTTCAATAATGCATTATATGCAGAGAAGATAGGAGAATGTGATCGAGCGTCCATGTCACAACCGTAGGAGAGAGAGAGAAAGAGAGAGAGACAGGTGGGACATACTTCGTGGGTGTATGAATGCAGGGTGTGGGATGGAAGACTGTGAAGAGAGGGAGGAGAAGGAGAAAAAAGGAGGAGTAGATTTGGCGCTTGGACTTGTCTTATTTTTTTCTCTCTCTTCCCTCATCTTACGTCGTCCGTTAGTCCGCCTCTAGGTGATCGGACGAGAGCTCAGTAGAAGAAGTACACTGTCGTAGAGGGAGAGAGAGACATACAGAGACAGATAATAGCTTTACTTCATACATCTTCACAACGATTACACAGCGAGGACTCCTCCTCCACAGTCAGCAGATGGTTTTATGTTTGCATTTGTAACTGGTCATTTAGGCCTTTATTAATAATTGACTTATCAGCAGTCATGCATAATTGACAATGAAGGTTGCAAGAGCTATTCCTGATGTGGGCTTGTGAGAGAGAAAGTGCAAAGAGCCTTTGTATGTGTCTCTTTCACTCATAAAAAAATATAAAATCTAATCTTGTCATCCATTTTCAATCAAATACCTTCTTTTGCTCTTTTTGATTTAACATTAGAAAATAGGACAAGTTTAGAAACAATGTGTAGAAAGACAGGATCTCCGAGAAAATATTATTAGTAGTAAGTATTTTTTATGTTTATTTACAGGGTTAGTTACTAGCTGTGCGTTGAGGTAGCTGTATTAACTATGTTCAAAGGTCACCTATACTCTGCATAGCCACCCCCTCCCACCCTACTTATTGTATGGTGTATGTTCTGGCACTTAATGTATGCACTTATTGAATGTCGTACTTCGTTATAGTACCTAGTTGTGTAGCATCTTATCCTAGCTAGGTTTGTTCGATACAGGAAACTGGTTAACCTAGCAATTGTTAGTGCTTTGCACTTGGTTCTATGAACATCCTTACTGTACCAACAGTGATAGATTGTTTCACCTTCTTCTGAAAAATGTACTTATTATAAGTTGCTTTCGATAAAAGCGTCAGCTAAATGAATGTAAATGT
>NC_082392.1:7551537-7579037 GCF_031168955.1 Gadus macrocephalus
GGCGTGCAGCAGGCCCACACTGCGGTACAGTGGTTGCCCTTATAGATTTGTTGACTCGACTTTTTTCCTCCCTCTCCGCTTGTCCCGGGTTGTATTGTAGGTAGATTGTGTTGTATTATATACATCTGATAGTTTTTTTTTCCCGAAATGCCACTCTACGCTGTTAGGCTTTATACCATCGATGGCCAAATTGGAGAAAATACAAGAAGTGTGCTAAATGGTTCCAGGAGGCTCGTGCTCCCCCCACCCTCCTACCTCTCCCCACCCTGATACTACACGCAGGCCTACATCCCTCCGTTGGAGACGTCACTTGCGAGGACACATGACCAGGTTTCAGTAGATTGCTGTAGTTCCATACGCTGTAGTTTTTACAATGAAGTAAATAGAAGGGCCTGAGAATAATAATGTAGTATAATAAAAAAAGAATCCTTCATTTATGTCACATATTTTTATTGGTGTAAGAAATGGAATCAAACAACAGTGTTCTTCACATATATCAAAGTTTAATCACAAATCCGGTATGCCAAGTCACAAGTCATCACAACATAACGCTGAGATTCCAATAGTCCTGCATTGAGAAACACAATGAGGTTGTGTGACGTTCGTATGTCCTCCTGTCTCTGGTTCCTCCCCCCGCTCCTCCTTATCGGTACTTGCCGACGCGGTTGAAGTGGCGATACAAGTAGCGGATCCTCTTGTCGAGGTTGAGCCTGTCCTGAGTCATCATCCTCTCACCCACCAGTTTTCTCTTCCTGATTAGTCGCTGCAGCTCGTTGCCCTGGAAGGCCTTCAGCCAGCTCGGGCCCACCATCAGGTCCTTGGGGTGCGCTTTGAAGTCCCCTAGGAAGCCACAAAAACACAGCCATTCATAAGGGCCCGACACAAAGCGCTTATCGCCCCTGTATTTCATTTCACCCAAAATAAACCTTGATTTGCTGCATCTGAATTGTTGGGGTCCTGTTAAATGTGGCTTGTGTATTTTGATCATCTCTTGAGCCGATACAAATAAGAAAAAGCTCTTGAGTATAACATGTCCGAATCTGTGCTCACCTTTTATTGAAAAAAATGGGGGCAATATTTTATTCATTTATAAATAGAGATAATGGCTGTATGTAAATGATACCCATATTTATGTAATGATACACGATGATGAAGACATCATTGTGAATGTCTTCTTAATGAGTGGTGGGGAAAAGGTTAGCCACCGGGGAAATGGACCGCATGAAATGATGGACAAACCCCGATGCCCTGAGGAAACGGGGCAACTGTTACTTGGGAATATCTTGATTTTTTCATGTCATCAGCTTTGAATGTATTGCTGATGCTGATGCTGTAATGTCATGTTATCGAATTAATTGTAGGAACATTGTTGCATGCTTTTTGAGGAGGAATCTTCTCAATGTTGGTATGTTATGATATGTCCACGATGATAAAGTAGGGTAGAGTAGAGTATAATCAATATGCCATTGCTTTCATCATCCTTTCGCTTTATTATCATTCCCAGTGGGGCTGGCCCGGATACATATTATCATGCTTTGAATATTCGTAAGGTTTCTAAAGGAATATCCTAATAATCGTTGAAGAGAAAATAATGGGAAAAGAAATATGCATAGTGTGTATCTTTTACTGCCTGTAACGTAGCAGGTTAAGACCACTGATGCAAGATCTAGTTCTTATCGATGTATCACTTTTTTCCTTTTCATTTCTAAAGTGGTTCAATCGGTAAAACAAAGCAAAATAGAAAAACAACAAAATCACGTCGGTGGATTTCGGATCGACTGATCAGTCTGAGTCGGACTTGGTTACGGCAGAGCTTCAATGCAGCCTAAAGGTTCCCGAACCCACGGTAACCGAAGTATGAGAGTAGGCCTACTTAAGATGATCACAAAGCAAATAGGTGTTTTGAATATTGTGCACAGTGTTGAACATATTTCACAGCAGGATACTGCTGTTTACCCGGTGATAAATCACACAGGCGCTATAGTGGGGGACAGATTGCCATAAAATGAAAAAAACATTGCTACCTGTTCTATTCATGTTTACAAAATAACCAACATGTTATTATTAGTAGTCAGGGCTTTTTGGTGTATTTTGGACTCGTTCAAATAGCTGCTAACGTTTACTTAACACCCTTCTAATACCACTAACCGGGGGTTAATGGCTCGCGTATCCTCACTGGACGGCAGCTGTCAAAATGCTATGAATAACGTTTCAATATCCAAAACTAAGGAATGATAATCGGATTATCCCATATTTGGTCTTTCTGATGACTGCTACCATTGTGTCAAATGAAGCATGGATGTGAAGCATACTCTGACGTCCAGCTCCCTTACAATATCGTTATAGATATTTTATCCCTGGGATATTCTGAAAAATGTAACCTAGCCTTCTACCAGCAGTCCCTTAATATGCACAGACATTAAACATATATATACTTTCTGTACTTTAATTGTTTCATAAACAAACAAGCATTGGAATACTGAATTGAGATTAAAATACCTAGCGAACAAACTAATATCCGAATATTCGGGCTCAGCCCCAATACCCAGCATACTATCAGGTTGATTTAAGGAGCAAGACGCGTGTCGGATGCACTTTTCAATCTTAACTTTGTGCAGCGTTTTGATTTGCCACATATGAATACATATTAGCACATAGAAAACACATAAAATGTGGTCCAATTGTTGACTAGATTGAATCAGAGCATATATAATTAGTAATGCTCACTGTAGAGCGTGTTTTTACAAACAACACTGTGTCCCGTCTATCTCAACTTGAATAACATGCCATTAACCCGCCGTTACCAAATGGTATATATGTAATTATGTAAATGAACAAGACACAGAAGAAGCAGTCTTCTTTATTTGCTCACACTAGGTTGTGAAAACTTACCTAGGATGCCTATGTTGTCATAAACTCCAAACATGGATCTCTTCTCTGTCCATCTGTCCACCTTCTTCAGCTCTGGGATAGAATGCATCCTTACTCGATGGCCCATCCCTGGAGGGAAACACACACCAGATGTGAAAGGTTCTATTTGGTGTGCTCTACTGAATACGAAGGCTACTCTTATTTAAAATTGTGTGTTTAGCAGACAGTGATCCATATTAGCAGACCGACAATGAATGCAGATACATGTTAATAGGACCAGGTAGGGGTCTTGCTCAAAGATGCCTACAGGTAGCTCTGGGTTTCAGCCATTGACTTTGACCCTAGGGCCAAACACCATACGAGGGCTATGGAAATAACCAGTCGTGTACTGTAAACCGACATTTTAATTGAACATCAGGCACTAAACCATTATATAATGCATATGCAAACGTGTTGTATCAAGTCGCAGTTCTTACCAGTGGATATGCTCCTAGCTGCTCGAAGTAGAGATCCTGGGAGCTGACATAAGGGCACGCCGCATTTCAACAACCCTCCCAACATAGACATGGTGATGCCCTGTGAGAAGCAAAAATCAAATCTGTCGACGACAGATTTGATGTAAGTAGACGTCAGGAAATATATAGCTAGCTGAGCTGTTCTTGTATGCAACGTTGACACAGCCCTGTCATTAAGGATCATACAATGACCCCTAGTCGTGCGCTTACTGCCAACTTAGGCATCTTTATAATGAAAACATAAGTAAACAAGTAATGAAAAAATTACCAGTATAGGTATTTTCACAAACAGTGTATATGCGTAATCGTTTGTTGTGCAATGTAAATCATAACACGATAAATAAGAAAAAGGCAAAGTATTATTGAAAACACAACATGCTGGCTGCTCCCACTTCCATTTTACATCGTAGCCCAGAATGCATAGCGCTTACCGTAATACGCGCAGTGTATCGCACGCAAAAGAATAGCGGTGGAGTGGAATTGATTCAGTGTCGTTATGGCTTATTTTCACCGCAAGAGGAGCACGCAAGATTATCTTAAATCTTTCTGTCTCCTAGGAACTAAATAATAACATAAAATTAGTGACGTAAAAATAGTTGTAGTGTTGAACTACATTAAACGCTTATTATTGTATACGTTACTTTCCTTTACAGATTAAAGATTAAACAGATACAATTTAAAGTGTTACAATAATCAGCTGATAACCTCCTCATTCAAAGTTAAATATGAAAGACAGACAGAGAGACGGACAGACAGACAGAGAGACGGACAGACAGACAGAAACACACACACACACGTACACGCACACGAACACAGTCGGGCACAGAACTGAATAGAGCTCACCACCAAGCTGGCTTGTCCTGCTCTCTCCAGGTGTTTGGCGTGAGGAGGCGGAGGTGTTGGTAGAGGAGGGATCCCCGCTCTCTTTTTTTTTTACATGTAAAGATGTAATAATAATAATTTTGATATCGATAAAGCGTCCATATTGATCTCCATACTATCTTTATTATCAGAAAATAGATATTCATAAAAATAGATATATAATACGAAAGCATGTGACCTGAAGGCCCCTGAGGGCCTACAGCAGCATGTGGAGAAAGGACCGGGGTGGTTTGGAGTACTACGGCACCGCGTGGACCCAGCGGGGGTCCTTCAGCTTTTAGCCTTGAATAGCCACATTTATTTATAGTTGTGTATGAAGGGACTGCCACCAAGTGCTCCCTACAGTGGTGTATGAGGGGACTGTCACCAAGTGCTCACTACAGTGGTGTATGAAGGGACTTTCACCAAGTGCTCACTACATGGGTGTATTTAGGCACCGTCACCAAGTGCTCACAGTGGTGTATGAAGGGACCGTCACTAAGTGCTAACTACAGTGGCATAAGTGTTCATAAATGTGAATCTAGTTCTGCAGGCTTGATATTATTTTATAGGCAAGGAATTAACCAGAATCAGGAGTGGTTTATTCTTCTTGTACCACACTTACCATCAATGATTAAATATTAGTTACTTTTAACTATAATGTTATTGTTCTTTAATCAACTATGTCCACTGGAAAAATAAATGAAAAGAAAACTTCTGGTTGCTAGTTGTATTTGACCGCTGTTGTGAATGTTTGTGTATTGTTTAAGAACTGTTAAAAGGAAGGAAGAGTTGTCCTATTGAACGATAATGCACACACCCTTGGAACGGTATTGACCAATCAGTATCAAGTATTTAACAATGCTGTGGCATAAGTGTATGCATCCTCCCCTATGTGTTGCTGTGTCTATAGCTCCATCAGCGCCGGTGGAAGGCACCGAGCTGGTGGAAGGCACCGAGCTGTTGGTCCTCAGTTGTAATGTGACTCCCGGGGTTACCGAAACTCTAGGCCAAAGGGCTTGCCACTTCTATGGGAAAATGGGCATGCTGGGAAATGCATCTTACCCCACTCAAAAGGAGAAAGGTATTGTTGCCTGCGATTGTTGCCCCGGATTGTCTCCCGCCGGTGCCCCGCTGCCAGGCGGCGGCGGTGGAGCCCCGTGGCGGTTGTGCTTCAGCAGCCGGGCACCGGCAGCCGGGCACCAGTGGGAGACAATCCCGGGCAACAATCGCAGGCAACAATCCCTTACTCCTCCATGTCGCTGTTCAATCGGAACCTCAGCGAGTCAAAGCCAAAGTTCCTTTCCCCCAATTCCTTCTCAACCATGGCCGAGATAACCCCCACTACGAGTCTCGTTGTGGAAGTACCGGGAGTCCATAGATAATATGCATCAAATTGTGTGTCAAGATTTGGAAGATTGAAGATTTTTGTTTTTGCAATCTTTTAGGGTTTCCCGAAATCTTTGAGAAATATATCATGATCGACATTTTGGTCCAAGAGGAAAACATTTTCAGCATGTAAAATAAACAAAGTTTCAGAAATGTAATTGATCTTTTTGCTTATTAGAGCGCTATCGGAAAATTAGCACCAAACCCTTTTGGAGACCTGCTTACAAATGTCGAAGAAACATTTTGAACTTTTGTGGAATCAGGGGCTAATCGAGGGCCTTACCAATTATAATTGGTAACAATGATATGGAAAATGACTTTATGAGTATGTTGAATGTTGTGGTAAGTAACGTTATAACGTTACCGTAGGCATTAGCTCAGAGGCTGGCTTGAGCCCCTTCTCATAGTAGCATATCGTAGTAAAGCTAGATCGATATGGAAATATCCTATCAATAAATTATGTCTCTACTGGATTAGTTTAACCGGAAGTAAGGGGGTAAAGGGGAAATTACGCCATTGATAGGCGACCAAATAAAACGCACGCGTTGCCTAGAATAAAAATACATATTTCTATGAGTTTGAACGTAGTTGAAAGCATATGGGATATGTAAGTACACAACAACAAAATGTATAACAAAGTCAATGTAGATATTTTAATGTAGAAATGTTAAAATTAAAATTGTAAACATTAATAAATTAGAGATCAAAATGTAAACTAATCGATCATTTGAAACAAAAAAAATATTTTCTATGTTTATCCATTTATAAAAAACACTGACTTAATTATAGTTATACATCTGTTAGGTACAAATAATATATCATTTTTTGTGTTGCTGAATTAGAGTATTGTCACATTAGCCATAATTTATATAAAGCAATAACATCAGATGTGGTGCAAATTAAGTATTGAATCATCAGCTTAGTTAAATTTGCTGTTAATTAAAATGGTACATTCGTTACTCACATTTTTCCTCACTATTTGGTTGAAAAGTGCTAAGATGTATCATGATAATTCAAACAAATCATGTGTGCGACACACACACACACACACACACACACACACACACACACACACACACACACACACACACACACACACACACACACACACACACACACACACACACACACACACACACACACATTTAAATTGGTATCTGAGGTCCATCCAGTCTAGAGACCTGATCCAGCCTGAATTACACCTGGCTGATCTTTGATTCTTGGACTCCTCTGATGTTCAATGTGGTAAGTGTCCTTTGAATGTCCTCCAGCATCCCTGTGCCTTCGTTGCTGACGTCAATCGGCTCGAGATGATCGATATCCTGATCATCGTCGAAGCACAAGGCTGGCCAATCCACACTCAGCTCATTCACGAAGATATGGCTGGAAAACACAGTGAAAAAAGCTTTGAACTATGTTCATGTTTTCAACCATTTGTGATATTGAACTACTTGAAAATTCTATGATTTTGCAGACTGAGATTGAATCTCAGATTGAGATTTGAATCATTGGTGAATGTATACTCTTTTAATGGGTGATCAAGTATGCCTTTATTTCATCTCACACCCCGAAAAAACTATATATATATATATGCATAAATTATGATTAATAATTAATCATTAATTTAGCCCTCTGAAGTTGAATTTCTTAACTTGTCTGTTAGAGATGGAAGGAATAAATAAATACCGCTTCACAGGCTTTCTTACATGTTAAATATCCAGTATTCTTTATGAAGACATGATGTGAAACAGTGGGTCCATAAGGGGGCAGCATGTACCTTTAATGTTTGTAGTGGCCAAAGAAGAAGAAGTAGGAAGTAGATTTCTTTGCGTGGAATGAAAAAATAAGTAAAATGTAAAAAAAATACAAAACAATACAATCCAATTTAGAAGGTTGGGTCAAATTGGTCTTAAGCAATAAGGCACAAGAGGGCATGGTTTAAGGCATTCCCGAAGCCAGTTAGGAGGTCACTGGTTAAGAGGGCCATGAGGCTGTAGTGTAAGGTCTATCCTGGGAAGAGGGTCATAGGCCCTGGCTGTAGTGTTAGGTGTTGTGGTTATAGTGTCAGTAGAGGGAGGAAGCCTTAATTTGAGGGGCAAATAGACTAAAGGCATATTTAAGTATAACTATAGGGTATAGAAGTTTCTACAACTGCCAGAAACCTCGGTGTGGTATTGGACAATCAGTTATCCTGCACTGCAAACATCACTGCGGTCGCCCGATCCTGCAGATTTGCACTTTACAACATCCGCAGAATCCGGCCCTTCCTCACAAGGGAAGCAGCTCAGCTTCTAGTCCAATCACTGGTCATCTCCCGCCTCGACTACTGCAACTCACTCCTGGCTGGACTTCCTGCCTCTGCGATTAAACCTTTGCAGCGCATCCAGAATGCGGCAGTGCGCCTCGTGTTCAACCTACCGAAGTTCTCCCATGTGACCCCCCTCTTCCGGGACCTCCACTGGCTCCCTGTAGTAGCTTGCATCAAATTTAAGACGATGGTACTGGCATACAAGGCAGTCGATGGAACTGCCCCTGCCTACCTCCAAGCATTGCTAAAGCCACACACCCCAGCTCGATCTCTCCGCTCAACTACCTCAGCTGGACGTCTGGAACCGCCATCGCTAAGAGCTAGCAAAGGCCGTTCAGCAAAGTCACAACTTTTCTCGGTTTTGGGACCTCAGTGGTTGAACGAGCTCCCTGCCGCTCTAAGGACCGCAGAGTCGCTCACTATCTTCCGAAAAAGACTCAAGACTCACCTGTTCAGAGTCCACCTCGACACTGCATAGCCACCCTCCCCCTTCTAGCCACCATTGTACACTGTATTGTATTGTATTGTATTGTATTATAGTACTTAACTGTGTAGCAACTGCATTAGCTGCTATCATGGCTGTAACACGGGGAATTGATTAGCCTAGCGATTGTGGTACTTGCACTTGGTTCTATGAACATCCTTTCTGTACCGACAGCGATATATTGATGCACTTCTTATGACAAATGTACTTATTGTAAGTCGCTTTGGATAAAAGCGTCTGCTAAATGCCCTAAATGTAAATGTAAATGTAAGTTTATGTTTTTTGTCTACACTTTCTAAGTCACTAATAACGACCAATTTGATCCAACTTTCTGTCAGAACGAGCCTGGAGACCTCCCTGATCACGTGACCTCACATTATGTTTCTCTACATGGATCAGTTGGACCTCTAGTCGCCCATGACGACGTATTCAGGTTCGATCAGGGACTGGGTCAGAGTTGAGGACGTAACTGGCCCAATTAGGGACTGGGTCGTAGTTGATGACGTAATCAGTCCCAATAAAGGACTGTTTCGTAGATGATGACGTAACTGGGCCAATCAGGGACTGTGTCGTAGTTGATGACGTAACTGGGCCAATCAGGGACTGTGTCGTAGCTGATGACGTAACTGGGCCAATCAGGGACTGGGTCATAGTTGATGACATAATCAGGCCAATCAGGGACTGGGTCATAGTGGATGAAAGGCCACGGTAACAATAACATAACAAGTAGATTCAACACAGCCATATATGCATTAATTGCTAAAATAGACTCAATAACAACTATTAAGCAAGATAAAGAGTATGCACCTACAGAGTTGTTGCAATCTTTTGACTGGAAGGCTACTCTGATTGGCTGAAGGTCTGTGAAGGCAAGTATTCAGGCCACTGAAATCGAGGTGGGCAGCAGGAGGTCCAAACTGATTTGTGTAGTGAACAGAACGTGCAGTCACGGGATCAAGATAGTATCCATGCTATGTCAGAACATTCAGCAATTAATTTGAACATTTCAACTTTTGTTTTTAATTTGCACCATGAAACCTGCTAACTTCTTCTTATTCAATTTGTTGTGTGGGAGAATTGTACTATACCCTTAGCAGGATTAGCATTATCTGGCCTTATGCTATATGAATGATAAGTGAGGAAAGTGAGGGAAAACACCCACCCACATCTCCTGAAGAGACTTCTTGAAAAGATCCTCTGATATTCTGTACTAATATTCTAACAAAAACCTTTTTTCAGCGGTTTCCTGATCTCTTTCCTTGTTAGAGTTTAAGAGTTGTACTTTCGACAACAGTTAATGTTTTTCTAGTGACCTAATTGAAAAGTGGATGCAGAAGAGGAAATGATATTATTAACAGGACAAAAATGTTCAGTAGAGTGTCGCTGAACATACAGCAGTTACAGTAACACACACACGCACGCACACACACAAACAAACACACACACAAGCACACACACAGTTGAGTTGTGTTTGCACATTGGCAAATCAGTTGCTTGAACTTTACTTGTAATTAACATTTTCCAAGTCTCAGCGCAGACTCTACATAACATTCAAAGCATGGCTAGAATTGGATCGCCATCACGACCAGACTGCACTATTTTATTTACTTTTGTGCTTGGGGTCAAGGGTAATGCCCTTTGTTAAGTCTGCTTTTTGCCTAATAAACGTTGTTATTTTTTCTGACAATGGTACCATGGGCCATTTGCCACTCAGATCTTTGATGAGGTGTCCCCTAATTCTTCTGAAAAGTAATGGTTTCTTTCCTACTATGGCTATATTATAGACGATACAGGTCAAGAGATTTGAGGAACGACCTGATATGAATATATCTGTGTTGTATGAGGCTTCTTGTATTGCTATTTTTAGATATGATGGACTGTCCCCATGAAGTTCAGCAACTGAAACCATGTTTTTTTAATTTCTCATCATATCTGCTTTGCTATAATATGAGGTTTTACTTACTTTGGAAAGTCAATGTGTAAATTGTTAGCCAGTGAAATTACTGATTCAGCAGGGTTACAGGATAATGGGTTGAACACTTCAGAAGTCACTGTATGCATGTCCAATTTTCATTAGCGAATGAGCCCCTCTAAAGGTCTGATCATAGGATGTCCCAGATTTTGGAAAATTTTGTCTAGGAGTACAATATCCTTACCATAATACTATCCTGTCCCAAATCTCTGCTTGACATCATCACAATGTATTGCTTCTTGGGCCTGAATGAAGACCCTCTACCTTCATAAACAAACAGGATAACAATTTAGGGAATCAACCTCACCTGTACTTCTTGTCTTCTGCATCTCCATCGACGAGTTGTTCCCTCCATCCCTGACTGACTGTGGGCACTCTGTGTCTCATCAGCTCCACCTCCCGGTCCCCATCGCTGGGCGATGGACACAGCGACTCTGAGAACAATGGAGGAGAAGGTGGCAGGATCCATGTCCTTGTGTCCTGCGCGTTCTCATTCCTTCCAGTTTGCCCTCCTTCTCTCCGGACCCTCACTTTGGCACGTTCCAAGAGCCCCTCCACGGGAGACACGTGTGCATGTGGGTGGCGGTTGAGGCGAGGAGATCGCTCCCCCATATATGTTCTCAGCACTGGGCTGGTGGAGGTGGCGTGAAGCTTGTGAATGTCCGGTATGGAGGCACTCCTCTGTGCTTTGACAGAGTTCCTCTCCTCTGGGAGCTCCTGGGGAAGTTCCGGCTCAGAGAAAGTCTCAGGCTCTGGAGAGACGCGGTTTTCGTACATGTTCAAGAACATCGCCGGGTGCGTCTTCAGAAAGCCAAGCTTGAGCACTCTGTGGCTGGTGTCGTTGTTTGTGTGTCTCTGGTCAAAGTGTCCTTGGAGTTTCTGACTGGAGTCCGAGTCCGAGTTGGATGAAGAGTTGGTGGGTGGAGTTGTCCACACCATCTCTGATTCTCCAAAAAACGTCCCGTGGGTCTGGTATGCATCGACGTGTTGGCTACTATAGGGCCTTCTTCTGCGTAACTTGGGGGACTTTAATTTTCTGGAGAACCTCCCCACTTCTAGAAAAGCCACATCTGTTGAAAGGCTTTTGCCGGGGTCCGTCCATACCTTATGGTCCTCCAGCTGGATATTGTACCCCGTCTTCATTGGCCTTGTTGTCCCGCCAACGGGTGATGATGGAACCTCTTCGATTGAGTTGGGGGAGTTGCTCAGTAGATGGTCTTTTGGAGGGGCGACCGGTTCAATGGTCAGATAGTCTACCTCTGGGTATTTACCGTTGTAGAGATTTTTTCCATCTTTGGGTTTGCTTCTTAAATTATCTGCTGCAAAGGTCTTGTTGTGATTCCATGTGACCCTTCGCTCTTCTGACCCTAGAAACACTACCTCCACTTCTTCATCTGCCCTTTGCTTCACCTGCTTTTCAATCCACCACGTTGAAGGTTGAATTGCCACCGGTAATGAAGGGAGCTTAAACAAACCGTTTCCGGATTGGATTTTAAGAGGTTCCACAGAAGGTTGATGCAGAATGGTATCGTCCGCTGATTGCTCAACATGTTCGTTGATAGTCTCCATGGTTTCCTCTTTGGCCTCCTCGATGGGCTTGGTGTCAGAGGGTTGGATTCTCTGGCTGTCCAACTGTCTGCTGGTTTCAACCTCTTTCAGGGTCTTCAGCGTGGCCTGTGGAAAGAGCACAAGATATATAATGGATCCACAAACACATCGACAATGCTGTACAAAACACACAACAGTATGGTGGTGCTGACCTTTGCCTGATGAATGGTGGAGACCCACTTGGAGCAGCTCACTGCAGTGGCCGTCACAAATATGTAGATGTTCATAGCACAGCCAAGCTCACTGACCTCCACGAGAAGAAATGAAACTGGACAAAGAAGATTGGTCAGGTATCTTATATTAGGCCGCCATTTAATCAACAGTTAATATCAAAGGCATGAAGTTGATTGTTCATTGGTGGGGACACAAGCAAGAGTTGTACCACCGAGAGTTGCATTATCAGTAACAATTATATGGACAATTCCGCCATCCCTGAATAAATGAAGGGAAATGCCTCCATGATTCCCAGCTGTGAACCCAGCCCTGGCATTACTTACAGCCGTCTTTCAGCGGCACACAGCAGGTCCTGTCCAAAGCCAGAGGAGGGCGCGCCACCTTCAGCCTCTCCACCTTCTTCTGCACTTTGGAAATGAGCAGCACATCTGAGAACAGCAGGGCCACCACCTCTTCCTGCATCAGAGCAGGAACCAATCAGTGCCTTAATGGCTACAGAGAAGAGATGGGCTCTCCCAAGATTACCTCCAACCCTGGGAGGAAGGGGTGGCGCTCACCTTGCTGTCTTTCCCACCACGCATCTTCAGGTTCTCCTCCAGCAGAAGCTTCCGAACAAACGTGGGACCGACTCCCACCATGGGGAGTGTCAGGTCAAAGTGGCAGAACTCTCGTATATGCTGAAAAGATTTGTCATGGTAAGATATGCATCGCAGAGTCCATAGTGACACACATGTGTATTGAATAAAATCATCTAGAGTTGATGAAACTTGGTTCGCCTTTCCCTTACTAACGCCAATAACGTAAGCATCTAACCCTAACTGGAAACTTATGAAACCTAAAAGGTTTTACCTTGTCAATTTCCTCATTTATTCCCGGTACTTCATATCCCTCTAGTCTCTGGGCAGAGATGGAAAGGGCATGCTTTTCATCCATACACCTCAGGTAGTCATTGATGGTCTCCAGAAAACCATTTACACTAGACAACTAGAGAGTAGGGACAATGGAAGGTAAATACATAAATGATCCATCAGCGGTCAGAGAGACTTGAACTAGATCCATTTACTTTAGTACAGATTTGTGAACTGGATCAGTTTTCTCCTATCCAGACTTTTGAACTAGATCACACTGTTTTGATACATATATATTTTGTCGGGCCTTTATGGTCCTGCGGAAGAGAGTTTAAAGAATGAGTGGGAACAACATGGATAACAGCACCACAGGTCCGCCTTTAACCAAGAAATATTGCTTAAAGGGCTCCTAGACCGGCAGGTTAAGCCATTGATCCACCACCACATGCTTCTGTTGGGGAGGTTCTCACCATGTCCCTGATGGTCTGCTGTAGGTCAGGGTCAGGGGTGTTCTTCAGCACGGCCTTGAGCAGCAGGGGGTACTTGGTGATCCTCTGGTGGGGCTTGGCCTGCATGTCCCCCAGACGCATGCGGTTGCACTGAGGATGGGTCTCCACCCACTGCACACACAGGACCAAACAGTAGCGTTACTATGGCACATTCAGCACATTCAGTAGCAACCTCTTCCACTCTGCTCCACTGACAAGGTATAACGAAAGATAATTGTCTTTTCTTATGACCAAAGAGACATTGATCTAGGCGGTGAGAGAATACTCTCAGTGTCTCAGTCACTAAGAGAAGACTTTTAATCTAATGATGTACTGAGAGATGAGTGGCATATGAAAACAACCCAGAGTGACAACTCATGTCATCCACCTCTGAGTGGTTTTCTGAGCCGTTGTGAGCAGGAGTGTGAACTGTGTGGTTCTAATGAAACAAAGTTGTTCTGTGTTATGAATCATCATTTGCTGCATACAAAGATGGAAAATACAGATACTTGTGTGTGTGTGTGTGTGAGAGTGTATTTGTGGGTGCATGTGTGTGTGTGTGTGTGTGTGTGTGTGTGTGTGTGTGTGTGTGTGTGTGTGTGTGTGTGTGTGTGTGTGTGTGTGTGTGTGTGTGTGTGTGTGTGTGTGTGTGTGTGTGTGTGTGTGTTTGTGTGAATGTACCTTCAGGTAAACAACAAAATGAGGGTTTGTGTCGATTTGCCGCTTTGCAAATTCCAACGTGTTCTCCTGCTCCCAGCAGTACGGTATGTAGCTGGAGAAACGCTCACTGAACTGAGACAAGAAAGGACAGGGAACAAACAAAGAAGGAAGGAAAGATATGGAACAAACAATTAAACAAACAAACAAAGAAGGAAAGAAGAAAAGAAAGAAAGAAGATTAATAATCCTTGCATAATTTAATTAATTCATGATATTTAACATATGGCAACAACAAATATGTTTTTTTTTTCGTTTTAATGGCCAGACAGAATTCTTTTACTTGACTTTGACAAACAGAATTCTGTTACCTGACTTTGACAGACTGAATGCTATTACCTGACTGCCAGACTGAATGCTATTACCTGCAGGCAGCCCGCCTCTAAACTCCTGGGGTCAAAGGGCATCCCTGTCCATCGCACTTCTTGTAACATGGGATAGATCACTTCCTGCCAGAACTGGCGGTGAGCATTGAGGATTAAAGAGAGGTTGGAGAAGAGCGACCTGGGGGTGATCTGGGACGAGAGAAGGTATGAATGTAAACTTTAGGGTGAATGGAACCATCTGCACAACTTCACAATCATTTAAATTAAAAAGAAGAATTGCGCAACAAATTGAACAAATGAACAAATTGCGCAATTCTTCTTTTTAATTTAAATGATTGTGAAGTTGTGCAGATGGTTTCATTCACCCATCTCCGTGTTAAGCAGACGTTGTGAGTGGTAACAGTTATTTTGACATACAAATCCCACTGACCTCCAGGAGGAACCCATGCTGTTGCAGGTTGACCAGGGCAGCAATAACCAGCTATAAAACAACAAGCACACATCACACATCATCGATCAACATGTCATGTGACAATATTGCTGCTACTTTTTTTTTAACTTTTTTAACATGAGAATGTTATGTCATCAGAGTTTTTCTCAGAAGATAAGCAAGTTTGATCATCTGAATGATTACAATGGGTACAGAAGGCTTCCTCACATCCTTGATGACTGTCAGCTTGTTAATGTAAGTGAGCTCGGTATGAACAAACTCCCACAGCGCCTCCTGCTGGTGTCTCTGGATCTTTGACATGGTCTGCAACAGGGAACACAAGGAAAAGTCGTTAAAGGGCTCCTTCGTTACCACCAGCTGTGAGTATGATCAGCCATTACCAGCCACTTCAAAATCTGCCCTAACCTGTGACTAAATGACATCATAACCAACCAGATGTATACTGGATAGGTCAATCAACCGCCTACCCAGGGGACTGTAGCAGCTGGTAAGCTCAACCATCCTTCTTACATCTAGGTGGACCATCCCACTTGTGATGTCACTCAGGCCGATTTGAAACGGCTTGTAGCGGCTTATTACACTCACACCCGGTGGTGAAACAGGGGCCCTTTAATGAACTACTACTGTATTAATTACAACATGCTTAATTATAACATACTCAAAGACCAATAGAAAATGCACAAACACACACAAACACACACACACACGCACACACGCACACACACACGCACACACACACACACACACACAAATAGGAAGGCCTGCAGTATCTAGAGGATGACATGGGGAGGATGGAATCTAGAGGAGGTACCGAGTGGGACTTCACGATGTCCGTCCAGCTGTTCTCCAGCGTGGTACCCTGGCCGGGCCCCTCCCAGACCCACCTCAGGTCCGCAGGCACACGGTAGGCCTGCAGAGCCTGCTTCAAGGCTTCCACCTGCACCCTGTCCTGGAGGGGGGAGGACGAGGGAGGAGAGATGGAGAGGTCAGGGTGAGATGGGGGACGATATGACAGCACCTGTGCGGAGTGTGTGTGGTTGTCAGATTGGGTTGTCAGACTGACTTGACTCTTGGGCTGGGTGAAGTATCCTCTCTCTATCACTTCCTGTTCTCGAGCTTATAGAAGATCTTTATTAGAACAGATTCCTTCCTTACGTCTGTGTTATTGTGTGTCTGCATGTCTTACTGTCTGCCAGTGTTCAGGTGTGAGCGGGACTCTGTGGGGCGGGTACCTCAGGGGTGTGGTTCTTGTGCGTGTTAAGGTGTGAGCGGGACTGTGTGCGGGAGCGGTACCTCAGGGTGTGGTTCTCGTGTGTGTGAGCGGGACTGTGTGTGGGGGGGCGGGTACCTCAGGAACGTTGTTCTTGTCAGACACACCCTGGCTGAAGAGGACCTGTTTCAGGGCGGCTCGGGGTTTACTGGCCGGAGATATCCCCTTAACCGTCGCAAAGTTGGTCACGACCTTCTGCTTGGTCCGTCTCTGGAAGACACACACAGAGGGAGTCTGTCAATATAGATATATAGCAACAGAGATGCACAGCATCACTTCACCAAGGTGTTCATCATTCCCCATCTGGGATGAATGAAGTCTGTCTATCTTGAGGTAAAGGGCAACATTAGGCCTGCACAGCCGAGCCTATCCCACAATGCATTATTTTTTGACATTTAATCGAAAGTGAAAGTGAAATGAAATACATGTCACGTGATTCAGGGGCAGCTAGGAGGGGTTAGACATTTTGCTGAAGAGACGCTTACAACAGGTGCAGATTGTAAACCGGACAGGGTCAGCCTCATGCTACACTGTAACAACATTAACCACGGACACCCCCCCCATAGGCAGTGAGTGAAGTCAAGAGGAAATCCTCACATAGGCCATGGAGTGGAACTTATGCTTGACGTTTTCTGACCCCCTGTGGACAAGGAGGGGATCGGCAGTGAGGATCCCATCGACGGAGTCCATCTCGGCAGTGTCCTGATCTTTTTGCCACTCCAGCCCTCCTCCCCGGTCTGCCCACTGGGCTGCCGCTTCGTCCTGGGCTTGGCCGCTACCTTCGCCATTGTTTACATGGGACGCTTTGGAGGACAGACTGCAAACACTCACACACACACACACACACACACACACACACACACACACACACACACACACACACACACACGTGCGCACACACACGCAAACGCACACACACACACACAAAGTTACTGATTAGAAGAAAGACCAAGGTGTAAAAAGGGCTAGGAGCAGAACAAGTTTGTGGCGGAAAGTAAATTCCAACGGTCATGGAATGTCATTGTGGGAATTCTCAACAGTGAAATACTAAATTACATAGAATTACATGAATATTTCGACCATTAAAGCTCTGTTTACAAAGGGCCTGTTGAGTGAAGGCAGGTTGAATGGGTTTGTAGGTGAAACACACTTTTACATTAGTTTAAAAACATCAATCCAGACAGGCACTTAGTCAGAAACAGAAACACAATGAAAATATGAAATCGACAAAAGATCTCATCTAGGTCCACAGTAGGCCTACTTTATCTTTATATTGCTGAGGCCTTTGTCATAATGATGACCATAGTGACTAGTGTGTCCTGAGTGACAGTAGGACAGATAGGACGTCTAAAATGAAGGAACAAATCCTACCGACACCAACAGCGTTCGGCCTAAACATCGGCAGTAAAATACAAACCATAAAAACACGGTTCAGCTTCACATGCAATCTCACCCCCACACAGGTGCGTGTGAATGTGAGTGTGTGTGAGTGTGCGTGTGCGTGTGTGCTTGCGTGCGTGCGTGTGTGCGCGCGCGCGTGTGAGACAACCAGCAGCTCAACAACATGTGTCTATGGCTTTAAGTTACCGGGAGGAATGTATTCAGGTTCCCACACCAACGATTCTCGATTATCAGAGGGTATTATTCTCCGTCTTTGAGTAGGCCTACTTAGAAAAGCGCTATAAAAAACGGATCAATTATTTTTATTACTATTATTATTATTATTATGATTATTATTATTATTCTATTATCACTTTTCGTCTAGAAAGCCTCAATAGAGATGGATCAAAGCACCCAGAGTCCCGCACCAAGCCGCCGGTTCCCCAGACACACATTTCACGTTTTCAGCAATAAAACAACAATATAAAGGCCTATCATTTAAGTATAGCCTATTTTACAATACATATACTTTTTTGATTAGACTTATCTTTATTTACGACTTACCTATGTTTTGCCGTATCCATTTTGTTTTACGCAGTCATCTTTTGTTTCTGATAGCTGTCTCCTCCTCTGCTTTTCTGTGTGGGTGCCTCCCTCTCCCTCCTCGGTCCTTTCACCTGCACCCTCCTTACAGCCGCGACTGGCTAGACAAGAACAACTGGATCTGAGCCACCGGGAATCAGTGCAGGGCTGGGGAGGCGATAGCACGCTGCTGGGGAGGAGACAGCACGTTGTTGGGCAGACGACGGGTTTTTATAGAGATGTGATTGATTGTGTTTGATTTCCATTAATTCATGTTGATTCCCCGAAGGATATAGGAGGGAACCATTTTAGACAGTGTATGTATAAATGGTCAACACAGAGGAATTCAAGTCCGCTGTCAAACAGCGCTGATTGGTGGTGCAATTATGGACCGAAACAGCGCTCAGAGGTGACACTATGACATCAAGAACGTTTTCAACGTTCTAACCCTAACTAACCCTAACCCTGATCAACAGATTGAGTTTGGGTTATAATAAAACAATAATGCAATTATATAATAAAAAAAATGGATGAAATAGAATAATGAAAAATAAAAAGGACACACATACAGACTCTGAACACCATTTATCATCAGAATAATATTGTATGGTTTTATTACCCTAACCAAAAATAAGCTAAAAAAAAAAAAAAAAGATCATTAAGTGCCAAACTGAATCACAACAAAAAAGAATGTCCTGTGCAATCCAAAAAGGGATTAAAATATACATATGAGTTCAGTTATAGTCAATGATTAAACAATTGGTTCTTCCTCATACAAGAGTAGCCCACGAGTCCTGCCAATGCCGTGGATCTATTTTAACATGTGACCCATTAGAGAAGCTCCATGACTAGGGTAAAGCAAGCCAGGGTGTGTCCAGATCTTCAGTGAGTTAGTCATGAATAATGCTTGCATAATGGGGAAAGGAATGGGGAAAGGAATTTAAGGAGAGGGTGGGAGCCAGAGTGAGAGTCAATTGGCTGATTAAGGCAGAAATGTATCAGGTTTGTACATGTAGCCACGGAAAGCTGAAAAACGGTATGACCCTGATTTATAAATCCACGTCATTAGAAAGGCTGGATGGAACTGTTTAACAAGCTGGCCGGTCCGCTCGTCAGATCTGTGCTTTGAGTTCATCTGCTGCATTCAGTCAGAGTCTTCAGGGGGTAAGGATTGATCTTAATGTTTTCTGCGGGTCCTCAGCTGAGCTGAGATCTACAGGTCTGGTGCACTGCCCCATGAAGCTCCCTTGCTCTGCATGGAAAGAAACCCTTCAGTTAAAGTGGACAGTATCCCTGTGCTCTCTTTAGCTGCCTGCCTTTATGCTCTTTGTTTGTTCTGCTCTTGATTAAAAGGACTAGCATCGGTCAATGTTCTACCAGGTTATTGGTTCACTTAATAAGGTTGACTGTGAGTTATATTCCCCAAAGTAAAGTCATGCCTCATGGCACAAAACAACCTTGACTTTCTTTTGTGTTGCTACTATGAAACACTTAATAATGTGCTGACGTTAGTGAGGAGACGTACAAAAATATCATCAAAGTCCAAATTCTGGTCCTCCTGGTACATTGAAACTTGGAACTCACCAATGGAGTCGTAGCTGACTCCACCGTGACTGTAACTTCAAGCTTATTACGCTATTTGTGGCTTGGTAAGGCGTGTTTGTGTGCAGATGCAAACAACGTTCCAACGTTCACAATACATGTTGTCTATTTGTGTGTGTTTGAGTGTGTGTGTGTGTGTGTGTGTGTGTGTGTGTGTGTGTGTGTGTGTGTGTGTGTGTGTGTGTGTGTGTGTGTGTGTGTGTGTGTGTGTGTGTGTGTGTGTGTGTGTGTGCGCGTGCCCTCTCCGTGGCCCACTCTAAGCTGCTCCCACCTGCCCTCCCACAATGCCGTACTTTGCCTCCAGCTCCTCCAATGCCCCTCCCAGGTGCATGTCACTCAGTCTGTCCAGCAGCTGCTGCATCAGGGGGCGGTGCAACACACCGCCTCCCCGGCCCGCCTCCCCGCCCCGGGAACCCCTCTCTGCCCACACCCGTAGCATCTGGTAGTGGGCCTCCTTGCAGGTGTGGTAGTCAATTTCCGCCCGCTCGATCTCCAGGTCGGTCACGCCCAGGCAGCGCACCAGCTCCTTCACCCGGTGGGCGGGCACCAGGCTCAGCATGGAGTAGATCAGCCCCGGGACTGACGGGAGGAGAGGCCGGGATGGGGAGGAGGAGGTGGGGAGGAGGAGGTGGAGGGAAGGCCCGGCGGGAGCGTGGTGGGGTTCAAGGGGGGCAGGGGAAGAGGGAGAAGGAGAGAGAGAGTTAGTACAAAAGGGGCTCTGTGTTGGTGGCACATACCACCGGCTGGATATTGTGCATTCACTCCCTCTATCGCATGCTCAATAGGCTTGGGCACACACACCTGCACACACACACATGCAAAGGCACACACACCTGCACACACACATGCATTAGCCACACACTCTCTCTATCACACCCTCTCTCTCCCACACACACACACATACGAACACACTGACACACAGACACAGACACAGACACAAACGTGCAACCCTCCCACACACACAGACTCAAACAGTCGACTTAGACGCATCGGCGATAAGAACACACTGTTGATCTCCAGGGGGACGCAGTCAGGGAGCGTGGTGTGTTCCTTCTGCTCCTTCTCCTTATCCAGGATGCAGGAAGGCTTAGCCATGTTGTCCCCCTTTCTCAAGGGATCCTCATTGTGGATCAGGATCTACAGGCCGAGGCAGGGACAGGTGTTCAGAGACTGGCTGCGATCCCCACACACATGGGCCGTGGCGTAGGGGGTTTGGGGAACTGTTTCCCCCCCCCTGCTTTGTCTAGACTCTGCAGGGAGATAGCCTTTGGTCTCATTTGTTGTGCAACTAGGTCAGCTTGGTTTTGTGTCTTTAACTTCTTTGACAGTACTCAAGGCTGAAGACCCGGTTGCACATCTTGTGTTTATGTTTATTGTAAATAGCTCCTAGGTTTTTTTGGCAGCTCTTCACCTGCACCTGCTTCTGAATCATTAATAATATTCAGTTACAATTTGCTCATGATTTCCTCTGTCTAACATTTCACAAAGGTTTACTCCCCCAGTTTGCGCTGGACAGAGTTGCTGTGCATCATGCATCTGGACGCTGGTATTGCAGAGCACATTTGATGTAAAACCATTTGGGGCTGAGGCCAAAAGTGAGGAGGTTGTCTATGTTCCCCCATTCTTTCTTTTTCAATTTGTGTTGCCCTAAGGGGGGTGTGCTTTGTTGAACAACAACGAATGATTGTCTCTAAGCCGTGATGTCTCTATACTAATGATAATATAAAATGATGAACCCCTTATAATGATATAACCTTGTTTAAATCATTACTTATCAATTGGAAATTCTGTTGTATACATTCTTCTGAACGTAGAGGGAAGTGTACCATGGCTGATTCCTCATGCACGGCCTCCGGGGGGTTAGCGGTCGACCTCCCCATCTGTGACCTGGTGTGGCGTTTAGTAGTCGTGTAGGTGATAAACCCTACCGCCAGCAGGAGAACTACCACCACGCACAGACTAATCATCACTACTTGAGTCAAATCCATGTCCTTGGGATTTGCTGCAAAACACAAGGGAGTACAGGTGGAAGTGAATAGAGGTTTCTACACACAATGCACACATTTGAGTTAGATCATTATTGCCCATTATGTACATAAAGTGATTATTATATGTTTACATACACACAAACACAGACCCACACAGACCCACACACACACACACACACACACACACACACACACACACACACACACACACACACACACACACACACACACACACACACACACACACACACACACACACACACACACACACACACACACACACAGTTTTGCTTATCACTACTTCAAAATTATGAGGGTAAAATACTTACTTATGACAGATAATGGACAGTGAGGTTGGCAATCTTCTGTACAGCTGTTAAGGAAAATTAAGGATGTTTAAGTTTATGATTAAGATGATGATATGGAAATATATTAACTAAAACGAATTGACGATAAAGGGTCTGTGTACAGAAACAGATTGAAAATGTATATTTTGGATTAGGATTTGGATTATCAACATGGATAATCCCAAATAATAACAAATGCAATGCAAATAATAATAAAAATATTGTTTTTAGCTTTTAACACAACAGGCCTAAGCAATTTCCTGTTTCCTGGCATGTGATTGGACAACAATCAGAAAGATGAAGCAATTTGCTAGAGGTTTCGGTTCAACTTCCCATTATCACGACTTCCTCATCAGCATCTTGAAATACACTCATCCCAAACACGATGATACACACTTGTGTCAAGACAGATATGACACACACCCTCTCCCCTCTGCATGTATATACACTCACGTTTTACAAGGAAGACACTTGTTTTTCAATCTGTAGAAGTCCCTCTCACACACACACACAGTGTCCTGTTCGAAAAAGCCTAGAGACAACAGCGAGTGAAATGCAAATGGAAATAAAATAAGGGGAACAGTACAAAAATGACCAACCAAGATTTCATCCTGACAGAAAGGATACAATTTCAATGAAGAATATTTTAAGTAATGTGTATAGGCCTATACAGTGGGCTGTGATGCAGTAGCATAGCTAGCTTTCATTCATCAAATGATCTTTGCATTTTGTTAATGTACTTTCTTACCGTTAACAATAAAACTACTATACCAGAAAAAAAGGATGATGCATATTTTCTCTCTCTCTGAATAAAATTACATTTTTATTTAGAAAAATGGTAATTACTCGGTCAGACTCAATGGTCACGTTCACTCACATTTCTCTGATTGGTGTTCCCCGTGTCCACACTTTGAACACTCGAGACACTGGGAGGTGCTCGAGTCGATGACATCTTTGTAGTAGCCGTTTTTACAGCGACATTTGGTGTTTTGCCTGGGATTGCATTCGGTAACCTCTTCTTCTAAGTCTGGAAGGAATGGAATACAGCAGAGGCAGGGAAAGAAGGACGACAGAGAGGAAGAGAAAGAGAAAGACAGAAAGATAAAGGAGGAAAGAAAGAAGGGAAAAAGGGAATGAATATACTTTTCAATTAGGAAGGAGAGAAAGTTAGAACATAGAAAGAAATGTAGAAAGAAGGGCAAACAGAAAGAAATACAAAAAGTAAAGGGAAATAAAAAGAAAAGGTTAGAAGGAAAGAGAAGAGATGAAAGAATGATGAAAGAGATAGAAGAAAGAAAATGACGGGTGGAAAGAAAGATAAAAGATGGGTGTAAGGGCGGAAGAAAGAAAAAAAGGAAGAAAGAAAGAAATTGAAAAATTGAAAGAAAGAAAAAAGAAAGACAGCCATAAGCACAACAAATGAAAAACACACTAACAAAAATGATGGCAACGGAGAGCAGCAGCAATGTGAAGCTGAAGGGCCGGTGGTGAGACTCACACCGGCAGGTCTGGCAGCTCCTGCAGTTGTCGCTGTAGTTGTCGTGCTCGTTGTACTGTCCCTTGGGACAGCGGGTACAACTGGTCCTATTGCCAACAGCCTCACAGTCTTTCTCCCGCTTATAGCCTGCAGGACATCAAAACGGTCTGAGCCCCTTCAAGGTAATGTCAAAATAAACCTTTTTCATGCAATAATATGTAAGGGATAATGGCAGCCAGCTGGTCATTATCACCAAAGTAACTCTGATAGGGCTATGTAGGACTTGAATCTGCTTATTGCACACGGCTACTTAGGCCAACAATAAATCAATAATGAACCAAAAAAAACATGTTTATTGTTTAAATACTCGGTTTGTTAGATCTGATAGTTGAAATAACGTCCATAGCAACGGCCTGCTATTAGCACTGGTCTGCTTTACATAATTGCAGACCGCTGAATGCCGAGATTGACCAATCAGAATAGAATTCCAAGCGCTACACGCCCAGACCACCAATGAGAAGCACATGGTTACTATTACAATAATAAACAATATGTAGCAGTCGTAGTAGTACCGATAGTAGTGGGAGTAGAAGGATGCATCCAAGTAACATCTCAGGCATACAAAGGTAGGGCATCAAAACCAATTGTTCTCTGAAACTAAAACCACATTATACACCTGTATAATGTGTTTTTTTGTTATTATTATTATTGTATTGCCCCCACACTGACAAGTCCCTGCCTTTGCATTATCTGGTTGGACTACTAACTGCATTGCATGGCATTGTATGAAAATAAAGTGGAAATGAATCTAATCTAATGTTGTACATTGTGTGCTAATGTTAGGTGTGTGTGGGTCTACCTGGAGGGCACTTCTGGCAGCAGATCCCATTCTCACTGAGATAGTCCCCATATGGACATTCAGAACGCTTCTCTGGAAGCCCCGAGGCCCCTGACCCTAGGACGCACTGGGGATAAGAGAGAAGGGAGATGGCATGTTGAGTTTGGACTGATTAGCTGATGAACCTCACAATTATACAATAAAAAACAATAATAAAATTTACTTTGTATTGCACACTACAATTGGCTGATAAGACAGCGACATAGATTTCGAAGTAGGCCTACAAGGCAATAATTGTAGTTGCTTTACAACGTGTGTCTTACCAAGAGCAGCAGGGCCCCGAAGATCTCCGTCGATCTCTTCCTTTTTTCTCGAAAAAAACTAAATCCTACCATTCTGTGGCAGTGGGGCTATCATTCAATCCATCTGAGATAGACGCTGTAAAGTTTGCAATTAAAAAAAAACTTCGATGAATCTCTGTCTTTTAGGCTGGTCATCTTTACTGAATGTCCTGGGACAGGTCAGGCTGAAGGTACACACTGAGACCTGACTACACGTCCTCTGACAAAGCATTATTTATGTTGTAGCGGCAGCCGCCCTAGACTATACATTTCATATTAAATTATTAATTTGGGTTGATTTATTGAGTTGTTATTGTTTTCAATTTGAACGAATCTCTCGCACGTCAATCGCACGTCCCCGCGATTGACACGCATTAACGCTTTAATGTACAACTTCAGTTGTCTATCAAAGTTTGAAATATTTTAACTTCATCACCGGTCAGACCTGACGCTATTCTGAGGTAAACTGGATCATGTTTCTGTTGTCTCGGTTCAGCGGTACGCCTACCTCACATGGTGACACAAACAGGGCTGATATGAGTAAGCTACCTACAACAGGAACCACAAAGTCACGGATTATGAGTTACTGTCGACTCGGCCCGGTCCCACACACCGCTTACCTGGACCATCAAGTCAACGATATGTTGGTTATAGCGCATTATCCAATCCATTCGGAACCGATAAACTATTAAAGTATTAAATACTATTAGAGATCCCCTCGAGAAACGCACCGCAGGCCGACCTGAGCTCGATAAGAGGCGGACTCAGTCTACGGGAAATGCTCGGCGCGTCACTGAGATTTAGAGGAAACGGGAGCCTGAAGTTAGGCAATACTGAGAGACTTTGGGTTTGGAGTGGACTGACTGTCTGAGGAGTTAGGAACAGCGTGACGACCTGGTGACTCAGTGCAGAGGCTTCTTGTAATGGTAGGCCTAGTCAAGGTTTTTGGTCTTTTGTTTAGTGATAGTCTTGGAATTGTGACGTGCATAAACAACGTTTTCATTAGCCTGGTACAAGGTGTATTCACTTTTATTTAGGGTTTTACTAGCCTGGGGAACTCAAGTTGTATTGCCCTCGCACGTGTCCTGTTCAGCAGACATGGCGGGGGTCGGCTAATCACAGCCGTTCATCTACTATAAGGCGGGATCTGCAGGACTACTTTTGTTTCCTCTTAATATGGCGGAGTAGGCTACTGCGAACAATGATCCCACGTTGCATTCTGATGAAAAGCCCAGTGGTGGGTAGTACTGAAAGTCTATGCTCAAATAAAGTCCAATTACTTCCTTAGAAATCTACTTGAGTAAAAGTAAATATTCCAATTTGAAAACCTACTTGAGTAAGAGTAAAAAAGGACATTGTTATAAAGTTACTCAAATAACAAGTTACTTTACATTTTTTATTGGAGTGCTTGGATCAGTGAAAAGGACATAACGTGTGTGAGTGATTGAGCGAGTGAGTGAGAGAGAGAAAGAGATGCACTTTAAAACATTACTTCACAAGTTGCTTCATTGTGTGTATTGTTCATTAAACATACATAGGCCTACAACAATACATACAACAACAAATGTAATTTAATTTCAAACAAATTTACACTAAAAACGTAAATTAATTTCAGCTCTGTGCATATGACAGAAGGCAAGATTTTTGTAGGAACACAACCAATGAAACTGGTTTGGTTAGCTGGCTTGGTTAGCTGTCCCCTCGGATATGGAATCGCGACAATTTTGCAACCTAGGGAGGGTGCGCGTCGCTAACGTGGTGTACGCTTGTATTACAGTCAACAAAGAAAATGTCTTTATCAAAATACTCATTTTAATGAAGGCGCAATGGAAAATCTAATTGAGTAAAGACTAGAATTCTAAATCGAATATTTACTTGACTAAGAGTAAAATTACAGACTTAAAAAAGGAACGTGAAACTTTTTTACTCATTTGCGTTACTTCTAACGCGTTATTACCCACCACTGGAAAAGCCCTTATAGGTAAAGAAACATATCGGTAAACTCATATAATAATAGGCTTTATTATTGAATACCTTATTTATAAGCGCCTTGGACAATAATACAATTGTAATTCATATAGATGAACTGCAAATCATCATCCTCATCAACATCAGCAGAGTAGTAGCAGCAGTAGTAATTATCTATAACAGTTGAAGTTATGCATTAGTCTAAATATGAAGTTATACAACTTATCCCCCAGCACACACAAACATTCATGCACAAAAATGCACACAGGCATGCACATATACCACACATAGACCAGACTGCTTCCCCAAACAAACAAACACACACACACACACACACACACACACACACACACACACACACACACACACACACACACACACACACACACACACACACACACACACACACACACACACACACACACACACACACACACAAGCACACCACTTACACTGAACTTGCGTGCACATTTTTGCACACACACGAACACGCTTTAGACCACTCCCCCCCCCATACCGACACACACACACACACACACACACACACACACACACACACACACACACACACACACACACACACACACACGCACACACACACTCTTGCACATGTCCACACACACAGACACACATGCTCACTTACAGACCCTAATGCACAGGCATATCCACACACATATACTACACAGTGTATTTATG
>NC_082392.1:7584037-7711722 GCF_031168955.1 Gadus macrocephalus
CTTTAAATCGTTTAGTTAAATTTCTTTATATAAAGTTTATATAAATCAATATCTTTTAAAATGCAAAACATTTTTGCAGTGACTTCCATATCAATCTTTGCTACACTTGACTTTATTGAAGTTCCGTCCTGACCGATGTCCTCTTCACATGTTGTGTACGGCTCTACAGGGGGCTAGCTGATAACGCACTATGCGGTATTAAACATTTCTAATGGATAAATCTCATAAATCTTCCATTTATGCTGGGTTCTAGCTTTATTAACAATAACCCAGTGGAATCCACATTGATCATTTCACTTGCACAAGAATCTCACAGGTGTATCTTTCTTTTTGTATCAAAGATGACTATTTTGTGGTTGTGGAGATTTACTCTATTCACTTTGGGTTTGTTGTTTCGGCAAAAAAAAACTTTGTAATTCAACTAAGTGTACTTCAACAACTGTAAAACCGAGGGCCTTAATACAGCCATGGTTAAGCTATGCGTGTCATAGTGCACTTCTCAACCATTTTAGATAAGTGGATGGCTGGACAGAGCAATAAAATCCCTGGCAGTGAGGGGCTCTTAAATATATAATGAAAATAAGTACAAATGTGGAGACAATCTGACTCAGTGAAGCTGTGCGCTTATCTAAATAAAATATGAATGCCGGTAAATATTTATCCCATAGCTGATAAAACTCTCTGATGCAAGCTTTTACACTTTTGAACATTCAAGACCATATACCCCATACATAGAGCCACATAAAGCACATACATGTAGGACTAAGCAGCATTGTGTTGGATGGAAAAACACATTGATAGAACAGAAGTGTAACATTGAAGGGTGATGCTGTTATACACTAAAGTACTGCTTGCATAAGTACAGAGAAAGGAGTGAGGGTAAGGGAGGCATGGAGAGAGAGACCATTCGGAATGAGGGGACACTTGGGCACGGTACAGATGGCCTGGTGTGAGTGCACCCTCACTACTAGGCCATCTGTACCGTGCCCAAGTCCGTTTCACACCTGTACCGTGCTGAAACGGGCAATCGTACTTGAGCACGTTACAGTTGTGAAACGGACTTGGGCTCGGTACAGATGGCCTAGTAGTGACTGACAGAGAGAGAGACGTCAAGACACGTAAAGCCATTTAAGAGATTACTCAATTTGAATCAGAGGCCTAAACACTAGATCAGAGTGAACCAAGAAAGTCGCTGAGGGAGATGCAATTAGAAATAGAAGGTAGAAAAGGCCTTGCTTATCCATAACTTTTACATGCCTACCAGGTGAGCATGCTGGTCGAAGCTTTCAATCTGCAATCGTGTAGCACCACCAGATCCAGAAGAAAGGAGATTGTTATTTATTAATCCCAGACAGGAATTTTAGATGATCAAATTATCTATTTATCTAACACCTTATCTTAAAAAAGACTGACATTTACTGTGTCCTACTAGTCACACACACACACACACACACACACACACACACACACACACACACACACACACACACACACACACACACACACACACACACACACACACACACACACACACACAAACAAACACACAGTAACAATGTAATGGTACTTGCTATAACGTTTGTTTTATTGTGTAGTGTAATATAACTAGTACATTTTAAAGTAATATAACTGTAGAACAGGAAGACAAGAGCGAGTAACTCAGTCCCACAGTCTTATTGCTCAGCTTCTCCTTTATTTCTCCTCAAACCAAATAGCTTTGCAACTGAAGGTTCAGCCATACCTGCTTCATAGTATATTTGTTTGTATACTATACTTCAGTCACACACTCCCAGTACCGCTTGTCCAAACAAAACATTGACAAAAGGTGCTCAAGTATTTACAGTATCAGACACCAGCGCAAGGTGAGACTCTAGAGATATTTAATCAGACCCCCCTTGAAACCCCACAGCAAGATCCAAGGCAGACACATAGGGGATCAGTCTGCTGATTGGGGAACGACACATTACATCACCCTGATGTCAGTATGTGATTGGTCAACAACTTCAATCAATAACATCTCAAATCTGTCAAATGTTTGAAAGTAATGTGGTGCCAGAAAGGCAAATGGAAGGGTTGTTAAACAGGATAATGCAGCTCATGGGTAATGCAGTCTTTATTTTGCTTGCCAGAATAAAGACTACATTATCCTTGGTAAAGGTTTACAAAAGGCCTACCGTTTTTCAAAAACTCCTGTTAGGGCAAAGTACAGAGCATGTAGACAATATCATTTTTGTTTACATCAATAAAGTTATTCACTTACTCATTGCAACCTAAGTTTCAGATGGTAAAACGACATAATCAGCTTATCTTTCCACTGAAACTGGGTACAGGCCGTTGTAAGTGTGTGACTGAAGGCATATTTCAATTTTTTATCTTTACATAAGATCCAAGATCCAGCAATTTCCTTTGCATATCATAGCCAGCATACAACAATATTCATAAGCATTTGCATTTTCATTTTTTTTTACACTTTTGAGCGATTTTTAAAGGACTTTACAATGCACCCACATACACATTCATGATTTATTTATCACTGTATGTACATGATCTGAAATTTTGAACTCTCTAATAAGACACTTGTTTGACTGCTTTGTGAAGTGAACAAGTAAAAGTATGTGTAGCATAAGTCCTCTAAAAAGCACTCGTGGAACATTCAACCTGGCACATGCATACAGAGACTGCCTCCCTCCGAATAGTCAAATAAACCAGAAAATGTCTTAAAATGGTACGAAAGAGTATTAGAACCATGTATGTTGAAAAAGTATGGATATTTTCTTGATATGTTTCAGTCATGACATTTTCTTCCTACATTGTTTTTCTGTTATTCATTTAGTTGGAATATGAAATAAAATGATGGTGTTATAAATTCAACTTTATAAAAAAAAAGCTTTTCTAATACATGGCGGTAAAACTCTTCCGTAATATGCTGCATACACTCTCGCTGACGACTTTCTTCCTTTTCAACCAAGCCGAAATGGACACACAACAAATATCTAGATTTTTCACCCTTCAAATCAACAATCATATTGTTTGTCCTTGTTGACACGGTAAATGAGTGCAGAAAGCAGTAGAAGAAAAGTCCCAATTCACAGATTGAGACACACAGATGTGACCCGGTATGAGTATGAGTATACTTCAGTATGCAATTCATTTGTGAATGTAGTTAATAAGTATTATGGAAAGAGAGCATCTTAATGAAGTATCTAAAAATGTTTCTACCAGTATTCCCATATTGAATTACTCTGTGTTGAAGTTCCAAGGGAACGCGTGTTTGATAACAAGATATTAGCAGATGATAGTGAGTGTGTAGCTATCACATGTCAGTGATGATTCAGTATTAATGCACTCCTATACCACACCCCATAAACATGTAAAAGATAAGTGAATTGAACTACATTTTCAGTTACCCATTCATTCGTTTCTGATACCTATTTTTCATACATAAATACATACTTTACATTTTACGAGTAGTAGTGCTGATTATATGTTTTAATTTACATTTTGCTTGATAAGTGCAAATGTTAACAAGCTCCCAAAAATAGGTTTAGTTATATACAGTTAAGCACCATTGGTGAAGTAGCTTTATGCAGCATTTTATAGTTTGTAAAATTCCCCCCAGCAATTAACAGCTCTGGTTAACTTATTTTGGCACTACATTTTGTATTTCATAGCCCTCTTCTCAATCCTCTCTCTCATTCTCTAGGGACACTGCTCCAGTTGTTTTGAACACATCGAATGGCCCCTATTGTCCCACCAGCAGTGAGTTTAATTAGACATTACGGGCCATGTCAAAATCGACCCTGCCCCTGTGACTTATTGACATCTCAAGTGGGCGAGTCCACCCAGATGTATGCTGGATAGATCTGTCTACAAGCTAACCCAGTGGACTGTGTCATATCACTTTGTCACAGAACAGGGCAGATGAACCCGGCTTGTACTGTCTAATCACTCTCACAGCCGGTAGTCAGACAGGCCCTTTACCCTGCGGCTCAATCCAAAGCACTCCACATTCAGCTTCCTCTCCACATTGGAAACACCAACAACAACAAGGACATCAACAACAAGGACATTTATGTTTATACAGCTGTACAGAATATACGACTCATGAGTGTCAATGCCCTTCTCTTGTGTTTTTTTTCCCAGCTTTTGAGTCTGTTGCCACAGAGAGCAGATCATGGCTTCCTGGTGATCGGACTCAAATGAGCAGCAAGGCAGCATTTTCTACCACCATTCATCGGCAAAACTGACACACAACAGCTTAGTTTTTATAACTTTAGACAAACATGCTCACTTAGTCAACTTAGTCCACACCCCCCAGTTGCTTTAATCTTCTCCGGAATCTAGGTACATGCAGGCTTTGAGCCAACACCTGGAGATGTTTTGGACAATCCAGTCACTGAAAGAAGGTTCACTCAGGGAAACACCGGTCCTAGTGAAAGGATGACTGTTGAAAAAGGGCGTGGGAATTGAATCAGAGGAAGGTAAACATAGTCGCTGTTGCACAAGCAGTTCCTCTCTGCCTCTGTTGTGGTGTTGTGGTTCTCCTTTCGGTGTGTGTATATAGGTGTGTACAGCAAAAACTTTGGATAGTTATAGCGAAAGGTCTGCGTTACGTTTGAACCAGTTATCAGCCATAGTTTTATTTCTGAATACTAGTAGTTTATCTATAACACAGTCTTACATTATTATCCAAATCATAATTTCCATCCCTTTTAAATATCCAAATCTATTACCAATATTGATCACATTGATCCGCTTAGAAACAGCCAATTCTCAGAACTGTGAAGTTGCTGTGATCCTACAGGTGACAGTGACCGTGATTGCGTTTGTGAGTTCAGTAAATATTTGACCGTTTCACCAGCTTCTGTAATGACACACTGGGTGATGCACACTTTGTGATATGACTACTTCGAAGTAAACTACGCATCCAGGTGATGTTACACAACGTATTCCAATAAATACATAAGACAGCGTCTTTATAATACAACACGACCGCTACTCCAATCCACGACATAACGCTCTGTTCTGCAGACAGACAAGAGACTGCGACTGAGGCAATAACCCACCCAGACTCCTGTCCCTCCATCAGGGCAGTGACACCGGCCTGGAAAGTAGGCCTAAGAAACTCACACGTCTACCATTATATCCACAATCGATGCAGCAACAAATCGCCTCTGTAAACCGACGTTGTGTCTGAAACAGAAACGCCAAAACCAAAAGGCTTAATCAAAGAAAGGGAAGGAGCTAGCCAGAAGTAGCGATAGCGCGGCGTCACCGTGTGTGTTGCAGGGGCGGAGTTGTTACGGTAACCAGGGGAGGGGAGGGGGGGGGGGGGGGTCATCCTGGGTGTGGTTCCAAGGGGGAGCCGGAGTCAGGACTTGGCAGTCCCAGAGGATGGGGGCGATGGCGGAGACGGGGGAGACGGGGGAGACGGGGGAGAGGCTGAAGTCTTCTCCGGCCCTTTTGGGTCTCCCTCATCACCAGAGGCTGGAGCAGGACCGTCACTGAGAGGGAGAGAGGAAGTGGGCAACGGGGTGAGGGTCCTACACAATACAGAGGGCAACGAGCCTGTGAAACGACAAACAATATTTACAGATATGGTGAAAGTGGTGACATCCCAGACCAAGAAGCCAAACCTTTGCTCCTTAATGAAATACATCTAAAAGAAGGGGTTAGTCGCTTTGGATTGAATCATGTGCCGAGTCAGAAGACGCTCTTATCCTACAGGGGTCCTCATGAGTCTAACAGTGACCCACGGGCTGCTACATCGGGGTGGCGACGTACGTGTCTCCGCTCTGGGTGATCAGCCTCCTGCAGGTCTCCATCTGCACGTCCAGGCCCCTCTTCATGGAGCACATCTCCATGTACTCATGCAGGTGGCGGTTCATGTCGCTCTTCGCTGTGGCCAGATCCAGCTGGTAGGGGACAACACATACCGTTGGTAGACACGCACGCACGCACGCACGCACGCACGCACGCACACACACACACACACACACACACACACACACACACACACACACACACACACACACACACACACACACACACACACACACACACAGTATACTTGCGTTCATTCAAAATTAACCAATGAATGCTTCCCTTAATGGTGGCCAAACATATTCCTGTGGAGGTACATGCCCCTGAAAGTGCCACACGCACGTGGGCGGTGTGCAGGGGCGCACCACTGACCTCGATCTGGTCGATGGTCTCCTGGTACTCCTTCTCGCGGGACTTGAACAGACACTCTGTGTCGTTGATTACCTTCTCCAGGCTCTCCTCCTGCTGCTGGAGGGGGAGGAGAGAGACAGGGGAGGTTGAGTACCGCACTGGGTTTATGGGATGATGGAGTATAATAATCATACTCCTCCTAATGGCATTACCAGTCCGTCCCTTAAAAGGATCCGGAAGTGAAGGGCAGCCCTGGCAATGAGGGGACAATGTGTAAGTGGGGTGAGAATCTCATAAGGAGGCAATATGGAAGGACAATGGCACCGTTGATGGAACAAGGGCTGGACATCATTCAATTGGACCAGACTCCACTGACTACGGTCATTACTCTCTGTGAGGTGGACAGCATGGGTGGTTCCAATGTCACACAGACACACGGTCGATTGGAGCAAACAAATACGTGTCTTGGAAAATGGAGCGCGTTCTCACTAGTACCGATTTAGACTGCGGCAGATGCTGGGTTTATGTATGGGACACACACACACACACACACACACACACACACACACACACACACACACACACACACACACACACACACACACACACACACACACACACACACACACACACACACACACACACACACACACACACACACACACAGAGACAGAGAGATAGAGAGAGAGAGACAGTATTTCATAGTGGTGTTTCGAGTTATGAGTCATGCACCAATCCAGCCTGAACAGAGAAGACCAGTCAAGGTCATCTAAGGATTCGATTGGCATTGTTCTGGTGACCTTCATGGGAAACAGAAGCCTTGTTCAAATCACAGGGGTTCAACTTGAAATGGAGCAGAGGCAGACTGTCTGTGTGTGAGGTCAGATTTCTGTCAACACCATTAGTACATCGCTCGATATGGACATTTGACATCCTTTTTTATGGTTCTACATCTATGACCACACACGCGCATACACACACACACACACATATTCAGAGGTTATATACTATACTGTACAACTACCTAGCTGTTTGGAGCTACTTACATCATATGTATCTAAGCATGTATCTAATAAATGACCTTCAATATCAAAAGCATATTAATCATTTATAATAAAGCCTATTTCATTAAAATGTAACAACCGCAATAGATGACTTCAAAATTATTATAAAATTCTTCAATGTATATTAGTCTACATATTTAAGTGCAATGTCAGCAACATAAATTGGTTGGTATATTAAACCAAGTCTGAGAAACAAAGCTATCCAACCAGGTGGAGCAAGTCACCAGCCACCTAATCCTATTAGAAGGGATCCTGTTAACCACAGTCGCTAGGTGCAGCCTACGGTTACCTCTCCGGCATGTTGGATGGGATCAGGAGGCAGAGTGCACCCTGGGAAATCCTCCCAAAGGAGGAGAGTCTCTTCAGTTTCCTCCCAGGCCAGACTGTCGCAGTCGTCCTCAAACTCACACTCCCTCCTGCAGTACAAGAGCAACACACACACACACACACACACACACACACACACACACACACACACACACACACACACACACACACACACACACACACACACACAGTATATAAATACTTGAAAACACATTACATTGCGCCGTTTTCTAAAGGTACATTTTGTGTATGTAACACGTACAGATGATTCAGCATCCTCTGCATCTCCTCATTGATTTGATTGGCTGAGGAGCTGCAGTGTTCCTCCTCCTTGGCCGAGGCGTGGTCACTCTCCGAGGTGCTCATTGGCTCCTCGCCCTCGCTGCTGTTGAAGGACAGAGGCGTCTTCCGTCGAGAGGTCAGGGACGGCTGGGCGCTGGGCACCTGGGGATTCAGGGACATTCACCACTCAATCCACCGCTTTCCAGAGGACTCAGGGCACTTAGTTTGATTGAATGAGTGAAGACCTCTAGAAGACTGGATCAGGGCCGTGTCAGGACAGACGCAAAAGAATGTGTTTATAACAATAATAATTATTTATAATAATATAATAATGAACAGATGAATACAGGCTCAGAATAAAATCTGACTGCATCTTATCTTAAAGCAGGGAGGCAAGCAGGGGCACACCTGGTACATCTGGATCACGTCCTCACAGTTCCTCTGCTGGGCCAGGTCACACAGCCGGGCCGTGATGTCAATCCTGCGGCAGATGTCCATGTCCACCTTCATGGCCTTCTCCTGGATCTTACTGTCCAGCTCCGACAGGTTCTGAGGAGGAAAACACGTCTCCGTCAGGGACTCACCCTGTCGGTCGTTGGCTGGCACCGGGGAGGTTAAAGGTTAAATATCTAATGGGATGGGGGTGTTTTAAGGTGGTTTTCTTCATGGTTATTAAATCAAAACCTAGGTTTATTCTGTATGTGCTAATATGTGTTGGCCCCTTTGCAGCCATAGCCCCTGTTAGGTCTGTACGTCATGTATGTGCTGGGATGCGCTAAGTGTTCATGGGGGCTGGGGGGCTCCGCCATTACGATCAGAGTGAATTATATATGAGCAGAGAATCGTTTTAAAATGACATCCACAGCCGTGTGCAGCACCATTGTAATAGCCAACAGAACACCCAGATTGACTGATGATTCATAAAATAAACGTCATCACGCCACATTTCCTTTCAACGGGAACTGAATGAGTCAATTGTCTCGTGTCCATAACACAGAAGCAGGTTTACAGCGGGAGGCTCCACTCACGCTGCTCATGAGGCCTTTGAAGAGGACCAGCTCAGCCTTCAGCTGCTGCACCCGCACTGCCAGCTCGTCCTGGCAGCCCTCGCTCTCCTGCAGATCCTGCACACAACAGCAACAACATCCACAGCAACATCAATAACAACAACAACAACAACAACGACATCCACAATAAGTTATTGTGGATGTCGATGTCGTTGTTGTTGTTGTTGTTATTGATTGTTATTGTCAATAACACAATAACAGAACACATGCACACAGGTAAACCCCGCCGCCATGTTGTTTTGCCTTGATCATTTCACACTCAGCTCCCTGACGTAATAGCTTAAACACAGAAGCCGATGTAAGCTTAAAAGTTAAGCAACGCGGGCAAAATGGAATTTTGTTGCTTCACACCCGATAATTGAGTGAGGTGGAAATAATGACTCAGGCCGAAGTCAGAGCTGTCACTCCTGGGTGAGGAGCTCCAGGATACTGCACCACTGGCCCCATGCCTGCCCAGAGCAGAGTCCACACACTCTCTCACACACACACACACACACACACACACACACACACACACACACACACACACACACACACACACACACACACACACACACACACACACACACACACACACACACACACACACACACACACACAATATACGTGTCCCTTTGCATATATTAACTGTTGTTTTTTACTTCTTGTAGGTCTCCAATCTTCTGCTGCAGATCCACTCTCATGGTGTACTCTTCCTCCCACCTGCAAGGCAGGACACAATCATTAGTCAAACAGGCAGACAGGCAAACTCACAAGAAGACAGACTGCCTGACTGTGGTTAAGGAATAAGTGGCTACAGTCAGCAGGTCAGTGATTTAAGTGATTTTTTTTGGCTGACTCATGTATTTGAAGTTATAGATTCATTTTAAAATAAATGTGTATTACTAGCATATAATTGGCCTGCAAATTAAGAGCCAGGGATTATACACAGCTGCATAGAAAGGAGACCGGCTATTTAATAGGGGTGGGAATCTCTTGGTACCTCACAATTCAATTAGATTCCGATTAAGAGGTCACGATTCGATTATATAACGATTATCGATGCATCTCGATGCAACACATTTTTTTATGTACATTTCCATGCGTGATTTTCAAAAATATATATAGATCTGAGTTTGCTACTCAGAGATTGCTAATCACTTCCTACTTTTGTGATGATCATTAAAAGACATCAACAGATGAATTAACTTATCTAATATTTTATTAGAGAAAAAGCTTTTGTCACAAATATGACTCTCTATGAAAAGTGCAATAATCAATGCAGCTTGCATTAAAACACAATATGGAAGCATGTAAGAAATAGGGTTCAGTTTTCTTTTCTATGTCATTAAAGAAAAAGCTGCTCTTGAATTAGAAGGAGTTCTTGTGTCTGGCTGTGAGATTGCATGCATGCTATGCGTAGGCTGAATCGCAATCATGGCCAATACACACTGAAAATAAATTAAATCATTTTAAAATAACTAAAATTATCCCTCTCTGGCGAACAGAATGTTTTTTTTTTATCAAAATTCAGATTATTAATTTATCTGCATCGCGACGGAATCGTTCTATAGATTATCGCGATGCATCGACGAATCGATTATTTTCCCACCCCTACTATTTAACATTTAGAATAGCTGTGGGAATGCAAAACACTTCAATAGAGGTGGGAATCCTAAACACTGAAAGCCGTTCACTAATTCGTAGGCCATGACGTTAATGTTTTGAGATCATAATAATAAATCGTTCTCAGAGGAGAGCTAGCCCCTGAGAGAAATGAGCGAAGTTCCTTCTGCAGGCCCCCCCGCCCCCTCCCCCCCGTCCCAACACAAGCACCACCACGTGTAATGCTGCATTGCAGATACTGAGCCAGGGAGAGGGAGATACGCAGTAGAACCAAGAGGGAGAGAGAGAGGGGCAGCGAGAATGAGAGATGAGAGAGAGAGAGAGAGAGAGAGAGAGAGAGAGAGAGAGAGAGAGAGAGAGAGAGAGAGAGAGAGAGAGAGAGAGAGAGAGAGAGAGAGAGAGAGAGAGAGAGAGAGAGAGAGAGAGAGAGAGAGAGAGAGGCAGCGAGGCAGCGAGAGGCAGAGAGAGAGAGAGAGGCAGCGAGAGAGGCAGCGAGAGAGAGAGAGAGAGAGGCAGCGAGAGAGGCAGCGAGAGAGAGAGAGAGAGAGAGGGAGAGGTTGTGTATTCTGACGAGTGAGTTGGTGTGCGTGAGAAGAAGCAAGACATATGTGCGTGAATCAGGGAAGAATGTGGAAGAGAAGAGATGGCGAAGCAAACAAGAGGAAGCATTGCACAGTGGCAAGGGGAAGAGAGAGGATAAGAGGGAGAGAGGGGAAAAGAGGGAGAGAGGGGAAAAGAGGGAGTGAGGGAAATTAAAAAAGAGGAAACGCTAGGTTTGAGTCAGCAGGAGGGGGATAAGAAGGGATCCGAATCGACAAGGGAAATGCGATTGGCTTTGTGTTAATAGGCATCCGATTTGCCCGATTTCCTGTTCAAAGTAAAACTTATTGAATGACTTAAACAAACAACATGAACAAATTAAACAACTCTAATATGTGTAATCTGTGAGCTTCCATCAAACTGGGGTAGAAATCACTAGGTATGCTTAGGGAGAGCATCACAGAGGTTCTCTTGGTGGTAAATCTAAAGCAATGAGACTCTACACCTATTGATGCGTCCCAGCCCGCGAGGATCCACTGGTCACTGCAGGAGGGGTGTTTAGGGCTAACTCCACAGCATGGGAACATCCTCTTCCATTAGAGGAGCCATCATAATGTCCCAAGGAGCACTCTCTTGTCTGTTTATGGACAGTCAAAGTGTCCTCCCACTAACAGTTACCAAGAGTGCACTGTTCTGTGGCCAGAATACACACAATTTACTACAGATTAGCAACATTAGCAGGGATTGGCCAAACCTAGGTTGTGTCAACTATCTTGGCGTTCGCAGGTCACCATTCCTATCCCTGTGTTTGGTGTCTTTATTTAGCAGTGTTAAAGTGTGAACGTTATGATGTTGTATTTCTGGATGCAGCACCTGCCACTGTGGCCAGACATGAGTTGAGGGGGTGGCGGAGTCAGGGCCTAGGGGGGAGGGGCTTTGTGCTGACTGCTGCTGCTGGTGGAGACAGCTGGCCTCCCTCTCTCTCTAGCATACGGCTGCCTAGCCCTTGCCTTTTCTTGCGTTGGCTTGAGGTGAATTAAAACATCATGCGGGACCTGCTCAGCATTTCATACCTTTACAGTTGGATCGATAGTGAATAAACGTGACTTTGCTTTAGAGCTGCTTGTGTTAAACACACAAGCAGCATCACGTGGCCTCATGTACTGATACGTCCCCTTCAAGTTTAAGAGGAGGCTTCATAAAGGATATGGCTCCTCTCCAAATCACTCATCCTTCCAAAGAAAAAAAACAACAATCACGGAGGGTTGTCCGAACTCTGCCCGTGTTACTGGCTGGGTTTTGTCATCAGATCTTAGAGAGAAGCAATCAATGAGTCACCACAGAATGCTCACAGTAGCCCACCAACGTCCCCTTGGTTTAGGGGTCTTGGTGGATTCAATGCTTGAAATAGAAACAACCTAATTTAAATTTCCTGAGAGGTATCCCATTATTTACGTTGCCAAGACAAACATCTTTGTACACATACATACAAAAAGTGGTTATATTACCTTCGTTTATACTCGTCCCTCTCCCTCTTGACCTTAGCCAGCACGTTGTACAGGGCCCTGATTTCTGGGGTGATGGTGTCAATCTGGACCCCGACTCCATCCGGGTGGGACCAGGACACCCCAGGGCTTGTCACCCGCTCGACCCCGGAGCCGTACTTGCGAGTGTGGTTATAGGACCAGATAGTACCGGGCAGGAACCTCGGAGGGGGGTTGGTTGAGGTGCCACAGCTGTTGTTGTAGGTTTTAGAACCAGAGAAACCACCACCACCACCAATTCCAGGGGAGAGCGCGGTCGGGGTGCACTGACTGACGGTGATTGTCGGGTTGGCGGTGTTGTTTGACTCGGTTCCGGGATTCCACGGCGGGTGTTCTTCGGTGTTGTTTGGCGTCAGCGCCTGCGGTGTGAAAAGTGTCGTGGGCCTCCGGGCGGAGTTGTTGGTGTTGTGGAAGGGCAGAGAACCTGGCCGAAGGGGTATCGTCCCCACGAAGCCCGTCTGCACCGCTGTTTCCTGGGTATGCTGGGACCTGCTGTCACTAAAGCCTCCGTCCATGCAACTCTTGTTGGCGTCCAAGGCCTGTTGCAGCTGTTTTTCCAGAACCTTATTTCTTCTCTCCAGTTCGTGCACTTTGGCCAAAAAGCAGCGGAATCTCAAGTTGAGCGTCTTGAGGACACTGATGTTGGAGCCCAGGTCGTTCCTGAGAGCCATGGCTGCAGGGGGCGGCGGCCCGCCGCGGCGGTGCAGGGTGTGTGGTGGCTGCTGGCTATGTCGGTGCTGTTGTAGATACGTGCTCTGCGGCGACAGAGGAAATCTGGATTCAGGTGACTCGGGCCCAAACCCTGGGTGGTCACTGAGCGGCAAGGACGTCTGCTGGTCCTGTGCGCCAAAGTGGCCGTGTGGCAGTAGTCCCGAGGGGGAGTCTGGGTGGAGGGGGACTTGGCTGTGATGCTCTGGCAGTTGGGGATGCGCGTTGGCCCCCAACAAAGGATTCATGCTATGATATGGAAAACTAAAGCGCTGCAGATCTGGCATGAAAACAGACTTGCTATAGGCTAAAGCTCACAGATATTGGAATTAAATAAAAGGAATGCCGGGGACTAGCTTCTCGGCGATGAAGGCCTAACCGATTTTAGTACATGGTCGTGTATTCTTCAAATAGGTGGGTCTTACCGGTGAGTGACAGGTGCTCGGTCCGCGTTCACGGTTCGCAATGGGTATAGAGCGCGTCAGACTTCCAAGCGATTAAAAAACGGTAACACATCAACACCACTGGATCTGCGGCTTGTTTCGATGATTCCTATGAGAATGAATTAAATAAAGATGGAATATGAAGCATTAAAAATGAAGTCAGGCGGCGCCATCACAGTTAAACACACCTAGAAGTGTCCGCAGAAAAGAGCAAGTGTTGCTGGAGAGAAAAGCTCTACCGTAAGTACTCGTGTAGCAAGGCGGCTCGTTCAACCAATCAGATTCTCCTGCACTTTTTCCTCTCCTGAAGAAGGCAGTATAATCTGTTCTTGGATGATGGGATCGACTTTATTTACACAACAATCACTGTGTTATATAATATTTCGCCCTTTTATAGAAAATATAAATTATTTAATGGTGAATCAAACTTACATGTTTGAAAGGTTTAATAGTCCTCTATATTGAAAATAAATGTTTTTAGAAATCTTTAAAGTATTCTCAAGAAGCTTGAGGTCTATTCATCAAAAATATAATCAGTGAGGAGAAACATAAATACAATGGGTAAATGTATGACGATGCCCAAAAGATTAATTGTGCCTATTAACACAATTAATAGGCCTAATTGTGTTACGAGGCCATTGTCGACTTATTCAAAATGTTTTTATTCATTTCTTCATTCGTCATCTCACCTCGTATTTTCTTACTCATAATCTGTCTCCTGTCATATGTTAATACAATTAAATAAAAACAAAAGATGGCATAACATAGTAAATATAATACAATTAAGAAACTGGAAAGAGACCGCTAGGTGTGGACCTCCAGTTTCTCCAGATTTCTTTGCGTGTCGATCTGTGTGTCCAAGGAGCCCAGTTCCAAGGCATCTCTCTCTACTGTCAGCGACCAGGCTCCTCCTCTCTCTGGCTTACTGCCGGGCTCCCCCTGCTGGCCCTCCATCTCCACCGAATCCAGCGAGTTGCTCCTTCTTCTCCAGCTGTGCCAGGAGAAGAGACCTGTGCATAGTTATTCCGGGGAAGAGACAAGACAAAATATAAGAAAGATAGCCATGGCGGATTTCTCTTAGTTTGATGTAGTTGTTTAATATAAACACTGCATCTCTAAGTTTCATAGTTATTTAATATAAACACGGCATCTCTAAGTGTAGCTATTTAATGTAAACACTGCATTTCTTTGTTTCATAGTTATTTAATATAAACACTGCATTTCTAAGTTTCATAGTTATTTCATATAAACACTGCATCTCTAGAAAGGCAAATTCCATGCAACCCCCTAGTGACCACTCAAGCTGTATTAAGAGCCTACTGTTTAAAGCCTGTACAATTGACCGTCCTCAAGTTCAAGTCTTTATTTTTGCCAAACGACACAAATCTTCTGGAATTAATTTGGTGATTTTGGTGACACTCCTCCTGACCATTATTGCCTCTGGTTTCTATAATCATCTGCACGCTTATCCCATGAAGACAGTCCCAACCCACACCGTTAGCATTTCCGAGACTGACACGGCGAACAAAGGCTGAGACTCCATAGAAAACAAAGATGAAGCAACGTCCCAGGAGAGAAGTGCAGCGCTGCCCACCCTCATGGGTGAACCCCTCGGTCACCAAGCCTCTCCGGGACCCGCGGCAGAGGAGCACGTTGCGGGCGCCCCGCCGGAACTCGGGGTTCATGGTCTGGTAGATGAAGGGGTTCAACATGCAGTGGGACTTGGCGAGCATGACAGGGATCAGGCTGACCAAGGGGAGGATCCAGGGCCCCTGGGAGTCCTCCGTCTCCGGCCCCCCCCTCTGGCTGAGGGCTAAACTGAGGGCGGAGGCGGCAGCAGCGTGCGGGCTAAGGTCGGGGGTGTACGGGAACACCAGGGAGCTGGCGTTGTTCCAGTCCTCCCCGGAGCTGCTGGAAGGGCCGTCTCCGCCGGGCCACGCCCATGTCCTGTTCAACAGCGAGGGGACGCCCAGGAGCTTGGGCACCACAGAAGCCCCGGCCCCAAAGAGCCCAGGGGTCTCGGTCTGCAGATGGCCCCAATACCCTAGCTCATCCTGGGACGCGAGGACCAGGGCGGAGTAGATAGAGCCAGTGGCGTACGGCGTCCACGCCACCAGGAAGCTGGCGCAAACCACAGCAGCGATCTGTAATGAGAACCACAACCCAGACGGTCTGCTGCTTTATTCCCTGAGTTCCCTTGGTTAATTCTTTCTCTTTCACTGGCTCAGCAGAGCCCTCTCTTTCCAGGCAGTACCTTGGTGATTCTCAGGTCCTTGTTGCTGATGTGGCTGACAGAGGAGAAGGGGATGGAGGCCAGCATGTGGTTTGATCTGTAGACCTGTTCAAGCAGACGTCATTGGCGCATCTACTTTATCCCTGGCACTGCATCATGAGGCAGGCTTCAGTGATAGTATAGGTACATGATACTTGGTATTACACAGAACTAAATTCCTTTAATGAGCAGATCAAGGATTTTTGGCTCACCGTGATCAGGATGGCCGAATAGGAAGTGATGATGATGATGGTGGGGATCCCAAAGCACAGCATGAGGATCAGGAGGATGTAGATTCCGTCGCCTAAACACGACCTCATTCTCCACCTTGACATCAGGAAGTGCACAGGCACAACATCACGAAGGTTATCACGTCTTCAGGAACTTTTGACCTGAAAAATGGACCTATGCTGCGTGCTTCATTTAAGCAATATCACACGAGAGGGAGTGCTGTTGTACTGAATATCAGCCGTGCTGATATTTGGTACAACAACACGACCTTGAGTGTGATATTGCTTTTATACAACAGTTCTACAAGCACCATTTATTAGTTAACAGTAATAAGCAACAACAGATTATGACACAAATAGATCCGGAACTGGACTTGGACTAAACTGTTGCCAAGCTTCACATAAACACACTAGTTTGCTACTTTTCGTACCATTCGTAATTCAACTAAAATGTTATGTCTGTAAACATGTTAATCTTTGCGGGGCAAAGTTTGCTGCAATCTAAGCAACATAAAGTGCTCCCTGTTATACTCTATATCAGCACTCATGAAATGCCTCTTGTCCAATTAAATTACTTGGTCTGAACTAACTGTTGTATAATCGGATATATCTTTCAGCCATGCTGTACCACTCTATGGTGCAGCTGGTTCCAAACGGCTCAGGCCCGTATTTCCCGAAGCCAAAGACGGGCAGGGAGGACCAGAACAAGGTGTAGAGCCACACCAGGCCGATGGCCAGGGTGACGTGGCGCCTCTCGATCCACTGACCTGGGGGGCAGAGAGAGACACTCCTCAGCAGGGCATCAACTATTCATGCAGTGTTGGGCTTTGAGTGTGCTCTGCAGGTCTATTTGGCGTGGCCATTTTGTCGACGTATCGTTACAATGTATATTTCGTGTTTCCGGAACTAGGGCCTGAGAATGTTTTACAGTGGCTTTTTGTCATTACAGTGAAAGCCATACATGATCACTATGCAGTGCACTCACTGACCGTATCGCACGCTGCAGATCTTCAGGCAGCGGTCCAGGGAGATGAGGCAGGTGGTGAGAAGGGAGCCGATGCCAAACAGAAAGCCCTGCATCCCGTACCATAAGCAGCCGGCCTCCCCAAACACCCAGGCGTGACACAGGCTGGCGCGAGGAGGAAGAGGGGTCAAACACCATGAGATCAAGTTCTTCCAAGCAAGGATTAACGGCTTCCTCTAGCCTTTAGTCTTGGATCACTGTCGTCCATTGTGTTTGACTGCGTAATCACAATATTCAAGCAGCAGAGCTGTGACTTTGTGCCACACGGCTTTTTGTATTTTACATCACCATTAATTAGAGGCTGACAGCACCTTGAAATGATAGCAAATGGCGCCCCCAGGAGGCTGAAGCCAAAATCGCATATAGCCAGGTTAATGGTCATCAATTCTTGGGGCCGGAGTTTTGTGCGCTTCCTGAAGTAGACCAATAGCACAGTGCCGTTTCCCAGCATGGACATCATTCCTGGTGAGAGAAGTTTCATCTTTTACATCTTCATCTACATCTGCATTTTTATGGCAAAATTATCTCTATGAAAAAGGGTATCATAAAAAATGGCTAACTGCCTATATGTAGCCTATGTCCAGTGTGTGGTTGGCGGCCGGGATTCGAGGTTGAATTCAGTTGAACCCCAAAATAATAGTAATAAATCAATGCTATTGTGAGCAAGTGGACTTGAATCCCCTTCCGCATCGCAGGAGATGTATTACCTGGAGGATACGGCCGCTCGAGTGCAACGGGCCACCTAATAATAATAATAATACATTTTATTTATAATGCACTTTATATTGAAGAATCTCAAAGTGCTTCAGAGAAAAAAAAACTATTAAAAGGGGGAACCTCAAAGAAAGTTGAGCTAAATGGTCTTTTAAACAGATGGGTTTTGAGGTTCCGTTTAAAAAGAGCTGTAGTCTGTGGAGCCCTCAGGTGGTCAGGGAGGGCGTTCCATAGTCCAGGGGCAGCAGCAGAAAAGGCCCGATCACCCATGGTGCACAGCTTCGTATGTCGGGTTTGGAGGGTATGAGTGGATCCTGAACGGAGTGTACGTGAGGTTGTCGGGGGGGTGAGGAGTTCCTGAAGGTAGAGGGGGGCAAGTCCGTGAAGGCACTGGTGGGTGAGGAGGTTAAGATGATCTTAGAAGAGTATTGGACTTGTTAAAGCGAGAGGGGGAGCGACGTGAATATTAATGTAGATGAGTCCTGCTTCATGAGGGGAGTTTTAGATAACTAGTGTACATCCAAGAACGTAAAAATAATCAACAGAAATAGGTTTATAATGCTTTTTTGTTTTGATGGTTGATAGAAAGTTAGTCACTGTCAACAAATTAGTTAACACAATGGAGATGGAGCCTGGCCAGCTGATGAAAGCCCTTGCATTTGCAGTATAATGAAGGGGGTGTCTGTGACCATACAGCATATTTTCCGGCTACACTACAGGGAAGTCATGGTTTGTCGTCGGACCTCCTGGCCCACCAGAGCTGTCTGTTGTGAACGGGAGGTCATACCAGTGATGATGAGGAACACAGCCACGGCCAGGTCCGCATCCATGGGGAGCTTGGAGTGGAACCGGGGCTGGATGGAGGAGAGGACGAACCACTCTTCCATGGGATAACCGGTGTCTCCCCTATCAGGCTGGACTGCTGTGCCGGGGATCGGGAGCCCTGAAGGGGGGAGGAGGGGAGCAGGATTTGTCAGGGATCCATCCCAGTTCAAAGTTTGTGGGATAGAACCCAAATTGCCACAGTATACCTGTTTGCATCCATGGGCAAGATGCCTAGCCCCTTTCTACGCTTTGATGTATGATGAAATCAATTAACTGAGTCGCTGTAGAAGTCAATTGAGTTTGCAAGCACACCAGGTGAGATCCAGTGCATTTGACAGACAATATGGATGATCCTGAGAGGATGTTTACCTCAGGGAACAGCTGCAGTCTCTCCTTATCTCGCTTTAGAATAGAAAAATGCTAAATATGCAGTTGAAACCTCCAGAACCTCTCTTTTAACGTCTGTGGATGCCTATCAAGTCAACACCTCTCTCCAAGGTGGGATTATTAATTGCTGCTTATGTGAAGTGAGGATCCTTACATGGACACACGCACATTGATTACACATTCCTCCACAGTCTTCCAATCACACTCTTCCCGTTGCCTCAAGCTTATATTAATGATTTATTCTCACTCTACTTGTATTGTTCTCACTATTCATTGTCTGTGGTGCTTCCTTCAGAGAAACACATGCACAGCACTCAAAACCCATGATTAGAGACTGTCATGAAGCATGCACGCACGCACTCACGTGTGCACAGACACACACACACCACACACACACTCACACACGCACACACACACATACACACACACACACACACACACACACACACACACACACACACACATAGACAGAGACACACATATACACAAACACACACACGCACAAACCATCATCATCACACACACTATCAGACACACACACACCCTCATCATCTCATTTACATACACAAAGTGAATGAGATACATTGTAACTAACCTTACTCTGGTTAAGTAGTTGGTCCGGTCGGTATTGGGCTCCCTTAACTCCGATAGCCTTACGGTACACCGTGTTCACGTTGGTTTGTCGCCTGATCCCATAAACACTCCCACTGCAGACCGGTCTGTTGATAATCTGGCTACCAAACAACCGGTGAGCAACAGAGCTTGAGAGACACAGGGAGAGAATGTGTGTTTGCACGGGGAGGGGAAAGGAACAAGAGGTTTCAACCTCTGCCCCTCCCTTCTCTCTTTGGTTTATCAATCACATGCTAGAGGCAACTATCTGCCCCCAGGAGTTCTGCAGACAGCCACTTCCAGCACGTTATTTGTATTTTGTTTCCCATATGTATATGTCAAGGATGTGACGTCCACTATGATAATTATATTTTCCAATCAAAGAAACTCAATTGCACTTGAATTACCCTGAATCCATTTCAACTCATTCATAGAGTCAGCACAACATATACGTGTGTGTGTGTGTGTGTGTGTGTGTGTGTGTGTGTGTGTGTGTGTGTGTGTGTGTGTGTGTGTGTGTGTGTGTGTGTGTGTGTGTGTGTGTGTGTGTGTGTGTGTGTGTGTGTGTGTTTGTGTGTGTGTGTGTGCGCATGTGAGTGTGTGCGTGCCTGTGTGCATCTTGACAAAGCATGGGTTTGAGTGCTGACCAGGCTATGGATACAGTCTGCCCATGAGAGATTAAATTAAATAGCATTCAATAAAGATGCAAAAAATATCATTAAAATGTAGGCCATGAAAGATTTGGTCACTTGTGAAAGGCTTTCGGAAACTTGGCTTCTGCCCATCATCAAACATTAGATAATGAGTAAGTAACATAGCAGTTATCAAACAAGTGTTTCAGCAATATATATTTTTACTAATATGATGCAAAATATGTTATATTTATATAGGATAGGAAAATTGATATCTGAAGCAGTTTACACTCATACTTGGTGTGCAGGGGTCTTATGGATGCTGGTCTTAACACTTGGGGGAGCTCTGACCAATTCCAGGTTCAACAAGCGATTAGGATCAAAGATTTATGAAGACATCCTGGGGATGTAGGTATGTGGCCGTTGATTCACAGAGCCCAATGACTCTATGAAACAATACCATCACCAGTAAACCGAGGCTGCAGCTGAGACGAATAAAGATATGGAAATACTTTTTGATTGATGGAGTAGATATAAAAAAAATCTCCACGTTTCCATGTAAATATAATCTTCATACTGTCACAATAAAAGATTGAACTGCTAAGGTGAGATCCATAAATGACCTACAATCGATGTGGTGATGGCTACGGCCCACTGCACACTCCCATTCTGTTTGTTCAGTAAATACCATCTCTACTCCTCATTGATAACGAGCTAGGATAGAATGGCATTTGTGTGAATGCATTGATGAATCCACCGAGCTACGTTAGGCTATGCTAGCCAGCCTAACTGAACTGATATTGGAGAGAGCTCGATAAGGCTGAGAGGCTGGAGAAAGGACAACAAAAAAAACATGTTATTTAGTAAAACAGGTTCATTATAGTGGTCTGGCACCTCTTCTAAGGTCTTTACCATATGGCAATCGATGTGCATCAATCCTACTCCACAGGAAATGGCATCTGAAATCCCTACAAAGGCTTTTCGTCTCTTTTGTGTAATAAAGGCTACCCGGCCACAATACAGTTTCATATAACAATCGCATTGTTATAGATACCACCAATTTGTGAACATCCGGACCATATCTATAGGCGGAGGATTTCTACCATGTAATGGCGCTACATACTGTACAGTACTGTCGTCTACTGTTGAAATCAAATGTTGCAATGATCTTTGTTCTTTGTTCTTTGTTAACCCTTTTCTAAATGCCTCAATGTTATCCAGATTCAAACTTGATACAAAATGTGTTTGGGCAGCCTTGAAAAAATGCCCTGGTCAATTGCACTGTTATACACCAGGGAGAAAAACACTAGTGCAGGGGCCAGCACTGCTCTGTGATGAATCCTGACACAGGCACCTGGGCTCCCTCCCCCCTCTCTATCTCTCTATCTGCATTATGTCTAGTAACCGCAGCTATCCTTAGCCTAAAACACAATTTAATTTTTGGTGGTGGTGTGTTTGTGTGTGTGCGAGAGTGTGTGTGTGTGTGTGTGTGTGTGTGTGTCTGTGTCTTTGTCTGTCTGTGTCTTTGTGTGTGCGAAAGGCAGCCTCAAGTCATGGGTCTTGTCTGCTGACCAGGCTATGGAGGCCGTTTAACCTTTAGGGATAAATTAAATAGAGCCCTTAAAGGTCCCATGGCATGCTATGTTATGGATGCTTATATATAGATGTTAGTGGGCCCTTAATACAGTATTTGAAGACGTTCAAGAAATTCTGCCTTGGTGCAAAATTACAGCCACTACAAGCCAGTCCCACAATGAGCTTTCCACAAACTTCCCATTTTTTAGAGGCAGGTCAAGGTGGAGGGTGGGGGTGTGGCCCTGAGCAGCTTGCGGCTACGGTACCATGTGCTCTGTTTACACTGGATGTATCGCAATGGCGGGGTGCACACAGCTTTTGGCCGTGTTCTGTAAATATTCTAGAACACTCCGGGTGCTCCGGTGGGAGTCCTGGAGCTCTATATGTAAATAATATTATATTATACATAGATATCTATATCATATAATATATATTATCACGGCGCAAAGCTGTGTGCGCCTCCAGACGATATTATGAATCTCAAACGACTGCGTCGGGTTCTCCGACGTCTCTTGTTCTTCCACTTCAACATCAATCTGAAGTAGACTGAACCGCGACATGGAGGAGAAAGGGATCGTCGCCCGCGATTGTCTCCCGCCGGAGCCCCGCTGCCCGCTGCCACGAAGCACCAAGGCCGCAAGACACCACGGCCGCGAGACACATCCACCGCGGGACACCTCCGCCACGGGCGGTGGTGCCCGCTGCCGAGGCACCATCGCCTCCGATGCCTCTGCAGCAGACAACGGGCAGCGGGCAGTGGGGCTCCGGTGGGAAACAATCGCGGGCAACAATCTCTATCTCCTCCATGTCGCGGTTCAAGTACTTCAGGGAGACAAAGCAAAATTCCTTTCCCCCAATTCCTGGTAGATGAAGGGGTTCCTCTCAACCATGGCTGAGATAACCCCCACTACGAGTCTCGTGGAAGTACCAGAGACGTCAGAGAACCTGACGTGTTATGCGCCATAACACCAACAGCAGAACGGTTATCCAAATAACAAAGAAGTATACAACACAGTGTGCTACAGTGTGTGTATTCACACACACACACGTTTGTAGCTCATTGTATCATTGGCCGGCCAAAAAAGGGAGAAAAGGGAGATAACTTGGCCCCTTATGACGACATATGGGGCAACTTTCCAAATCAGCCTGACTGAGCTTTAATTTTTCCAATGCAGAGCAGGATACCTAGTGCTCGTTTTACACCTAACATAGCTACTGAGGGACCATCGACAGGCTAGGGAACTCATATTAATGTTAGAAAACCTCATTAAGTGAATTTCTCATGCCATGGGGACCTTTAAATGTAGCCTAATAAATTGGTGGCTTGTGAAGTGCTTTGTGACACTTGAATGACCTTGAAGAATCAGAGCCTCCACCGTCAGGACCCATTAGATAATGAGGAAGAAACACAACAGTCCTTGATGCATCGTTTCTTAATCTATTATTGTAGTATGATAGAAAACAGTCGATTTAGGATGTAGGCTTGTGAAGCAGCAGCCAGGCTTTAGACGCCCTAGGTGTGTCGTCCGGGCTCCTCCGCCACGAGACACGGGTCCATGTGATGCGGCGACAGTCTATTGGAGCGTTCGGCATGAAGAGCAGTTGTTACTGACTTGTCAGAGCTCCCCAGGCTCTCCTGGCGCTGTGCTCTCTATCCTTCCACTGTTGTTTAGGCAGCCAGTTTCTAAAGTCTTTCCTGGAGGCATTCTATAACTTACAAATGTTGCATGGTTGTTGTTGCTTTGTATGACAGCCTTTTCTAAATGCCATTTTATCCAGATTTAAAATAAATAAAATCAGCATGTGGGCAGCCTGGAGGATTCCCTTGCCATGCCTAACTCTGCACCTCAATGCATTTCGGCTTCGTCAAGCCTTTCAATAATATTGACAACAAAAGACACCATGTTATGTGTTTCTCACAAACCGAGGACTTTATTGCACATCTGAAAGTGGCCACATGGTGCCACAGACAGGCGGACATGCGCTCCATCTGTCCACGTTGGAACAGAACGCAGGGATTTTACTATACAAAAATAGATTGGTCATTAACGTAAAACCTTTCAACCTATCAAGTGAATCTGACAGAGCGATAGGCCACACAGTTTAGCATGAGGACGTATAAGGCTCGGAAGTGCTTGATTTACTCCTTGCAGGACATGTGGGCCATCAGGTCGATGACGCGGTTGCTGTAGCCGAACTCATTGTCGTACCTGGGGAGACAAAACAGGAATGTGGAGGTCAGCTATGCGCTGGGTTTAATCCTGACGAGGCCCTTTGCTCTCTCTCCCCCCCTCTATCTCTCTCTGTGTCAACATTCTGAGATCCACATTCCATAACTAAATGTACATCGTGTGTGTGTGTGTGTTTCTGTGTGTGTGTGTGTGTGTGTGTGTGTCTGTGTGTGTCTGTGTGTGTCTGTGTGTGTGTGTTTCTGTGTGTGTGTCTGTGTGTCTGTGTGTGTCTGTTTTGTTTACGAGGCCAGATGTGGAAGCGTACCATGTGACCAGCTTGACAAAGTGGTCATTGAGGGCAATGCCAGCACCAGCATCAAAGATAGAGGAGCGGATATCTCCGTTGAAATCTGTGGACACCACCTAAGAAAGAAGCAACAGAGTTAGTTCTGCTTAAGAGATCATTATTGTGCATTTCTGTCCGACATCTGATTTGTTCAGGCTCCTACCTGGTCCTCTGTGTATCCCAGAATTCCCTTCATGGGTCCCTCAGAGGCAGCCTTGATGACCTTCTTGATGTCATCATATTTGGCCTGACAAAAAGTACAGAATATTTACATGAACCTATTGGTATGTAAATATCACATATAATATATGTAAGTGTGTGAGATGTTATAAATGACAATCATGTTGAAGTGTGTGAGATGTTATAACTGAGGATCATGTTAAAGTGTGTGAGATGTTATAACTGAGGATCATTGTGTAAGATGTTATAACTGAGGATCATTGTGTGAGATTTTATAACTGAAGATCATGATAAAGTGTGTGAGATGTTATAACTGAGGAACATTGTGTAAGATGTTATAACTGAGGATCATTGTGTGAGATTTTATAACTGAAGATCATGATAAAGTGTGTGAGATGTTATAACTGAGGAACATTGTGTAAGATGTTAGAACTGTGAGGATCATTGTGTGAGATGTTATGCATGATGGGCCTTGATGCGGTCACTCACAGGCTTCTCCAGGCGGACGGTCAGGTCGACCACGGACACATTGGGGGTGGGGACGCGGAAGGCCATGCCAGTGATCTTGCTGGAGCACAGACATCAGACAGGATCACACACCTAACCCAGATACTGTGCTTCTGTATGTTGTACCAACCTCCTAATATAGTTCACGAATGGGTTGCTCAGGCTAGCTTGGTACTGACCCGTTGAGCTCGGGGATGACCTTGCCCACAGCCTTGGCGGCTCCGGTGGAGGCGGGGATGATGTTCTGGCTGGCGCCGCGGCCGTCCCTCCACAGCTTTCCGGAGGGTCCGTCCACCGTCTTCTGGGTGGCGGTGATGGCGTGGACTGTGCTCTGATGGGCAAGGGAGGGAGAGGAGAGAGGAGAGAGGAGAGAGGAGAGAGAGAGATGAGGACGATAGCGGGCCAGAAGGCGACGGCTGAGCACACACGATGGAAGATAAGCCGTAGCTTTAGCATTCCGTCAACGTGGCGTTAGCTCCCCTCAGTTAATCCTCACCATCAGTCCCTCAACGATGCCAAAGTTGTCGTGGATGACCTTGGCCAGGGGGGCCAGGCAGTTGGTGGTGCAGGAAGCATTGCTGTGTGGGGGAAGGATGGGGACATTAAAGAACTGGTGTGTCAAACAGGATTGTTAATAATACAAAAAGGAGATGCCCAGATCACTTATTTTATAAGGAATGAGCTCTCCGTTGCTCACACATTTTTAATCACACATAAAGCATGATATCATGTAACATGGGTTACTTGTGTCAGTGCATCCCGTATAGAGACTCAAGATGTGTGTGTGTGTGCGTGTGCCTGTGCCTGTGCGTGTGCGTGTGTGTGTAGCTGCACCCTCACCTGACAACCTGCAGGGAGTTCTCGTACTTCTCGTGGTTCACTCCCATGACGAACATGGGAGCGTCGGCACTAGGGGCGGAGATGATGACTCTCTTGGCGCCTCCCTTCAAGTGAGCCTGAAGAAGCACGCACAGAACAATCAGTTTGGTGCTCTCCTGCTCAGCTACTGATCCCATTAGCAGGAGGAGAACACTGAGCTGTGTCAGGGGGCGGGAGGGGGACGTACGGACGCCTTCTCGATGGTGGTGAACACGCCGGTGGACTCCACCACGTACTGGGCTCCAGCATCGCCCCACTTGATGTTGGCGGGGTCCCTCCTGGAAGCACACAGGAAGGAGACGCAGGAGACAGTGTTAGCGTGGGGAACACCTCGCTGTGGTCCTTGAAGGCATTGGGGAGGCTATTGTTGATAGGGTTCACCAGGCCTGGTGGACAGGGAGGCAGAGGGGGGGGGGGACTCACTCGTGGAACACGCTGATCTTGTGTCCGTCGATGACCAGCTTGTCACCCTCGATCTTGACCTCACCGTGGAAACGTCCGTGGGTGGAGTCGTACTTGAACATGTAGACCTACGGGAGAATGAAGAGGGGAAAGATAATTAATTAAAATTACACATATTTTTGTGGATTCTGTTTTGGTGGCATGGCAACAGTAAAGACAACATTAGTTTGTCATCAAAACAACTCATTTAGTGAGTGAAGATAATCGTTAATGGTTGCAGACCTACCATGTACTCCAGGTCAATGAAGGGGTCATTGATGGCTACGATCTCCACCTTCTTGGACTGGAAACCAGCGCGGGTCACCAGACGACCGATGCGGCCAAATCTGGGAGGACATAAAGGATTCAAATATTAGTCCCACCACTAGGTGGTAGTATAACACCGTGTTGCTGTAGTTTCTACAGTTTGTAGATATAGGTCCCACTTATTGTAGAATTTAAAGTATTTAAAATGCAATCACAGTTGCATAGATTGTTCTGTTAAATGTCTTGAATCAACTTTGCCCGGACGTTATCTGATACCAAGGCAACGTAAAGGGCAGAGTTCAGGAGGCAGGACAGGGGGTGTGTATGCATGCATGTGTGTGTGTGTGTGTGAGTGTTTATGTGTGTTCAAGAACAAGCATACAGCTGTTATTTTTGCCCTCTTGTCCAGCGGACTAAAGTCTAAGCTAACACCCTGATGAGGCAATCCTCTGCCGAGGACAGTTCCCTGTGAGATAAGCGACAGGGTTACTGTTTAACATTTGTCCCCAGAGGCCTCAGCACCCTGCCTGGACGTCAGAGGATCCACAGCTAGTTTACGACATCACCTCACAAATGTGGCCTTGCTGTGGTAATGTTAGCCTAGACTAGTAATCTGATGTACTGAGATATACAAACCTATATATGTCAATATTTATGAGCCTAACATGACATACAGCAATCCTGCACTCATTGAAACTGTCTCCTAGCTTAATGTTGCAGTTGCTCCACTATATATTGTAAGATTGGGTTAGTGTTCCCCATCTCACTAAGCCTACTTAGATACCAGATAGTTATGTAACATTTAATTTGTACAGCTATCTGTTTAGCACAACGTAACAGGTTCTATTTAATACACACAGGCCCTCTTCCACTTGTTGGAGATAACAGCTGAATAACAATTCCTTATTAAGCCAACTTCGTGTCAGAGGCATGCCCACATTGCTATCTGCTCAAAGTTCAAAGTGCGGCTGTGTGTATGTGTGAATGTTTGTATACTGTACACACATTGTCTCTGTGCAAAACTAGCTTATTGCATCACTAGGTATTGCATCACTGTGTGTATGTGTGTGTGTGTGTGTGTCTGGGTGTGTGTGTGTCTGTGTCTGTGTCTGTGTGTGTGTGAGTTGTGTGATATTTTAAAGATTTTTCAGAGCAGATGCCCATGCAAGACAGAATCTTCGAGACACTTGAACCTTAATCCTTCATTAAAAGGTTGCGTTGCTAAATATAGGTATTCCGTCCAGTGAGGACAGTCAGAAGGGTCAGACATGCATAGTTTCTACCTCTGCAACAGATTCCTCTCAGTGGCCAACAGGCTTTTTTATTGGACGATGTCATGATTTCAATGAGACCCCAATAGTGTCCTCTAAAGGTCTGTAAGAAACAGTAGAATAGTAGCATTTTGTGGCAACACAGCACCAAACTGTTGCAAAATGTATATAATGATTGAGAGAAAGTGAACAATGTGTTGTTATGTTGGGTTATCAGAGCACAACAATACGATAGCAACAGTCTATTTTTAAAGTGCATAAAAGTCACGCAGCTAAAAATACCTGAGAGGCAAAATGTTAAGCTTTCCAAGCTGAACACAGATAGTGTTACACTTCAACAGACAAAAGACCAACGGGTCACAATACTATCCTCCACAGCGTATAGGAAGGCGCACAGGTGTTTCGGCTGGTCATTAAAGTGTTTGGATCTGTTGTGGTGCTCTCTAGTTGTTGAATATAGAAACACTCACCCATTGATTCCTACTTTCACCATTTTTTCTGGGTTGGATAGTCCTCTGGCAGCAGAAAGGTCACCGATAGCAAGAGATGAGAGTGGAAAGAGGGCGGAACTATTAGTTTATAACATGATAAAGTGTCGTTTATGAGTGCCATATTTATAAATTGCCTCTTATAGTTAATTCTTTACAGCATTTCCTGAGAAGATAACATAGATCCTGCTGAAATACAGAGATCAGTGCAACCGTGTTTTGCACTGCATTGCACAATCGCAAAGCCCTCTTGGACTCAAAGGGACATCCCTACATAAATGTCCCATATTTAAAGGAAGAATTGAATATGATTTAAAGTTTACATTTTGTTGAAAAATACAATTAGACTGAACAAAGATATTTCTGAACAAATGCAAAGTACTACTATCAGAGGTTTGTATTGGCATTTAAATATAAAGCCTAAGATAGTTCACAGACAATTAGGCCTACCGTTTGTGAGAAGCGTCAAACTATCTTGCGACTCCGGGTTGTGAGTGGGGACGATCAGCGAAACTTGAAACCTATTTATGATTGACCGGCTGCTGGCCACTCCCATCCCCGTGATGACGGTGTTCGGCCCACCCCCTCTAAATGTCAAGGTCGTTTGCCAACAATAAGAGCTAGCATGTCACTTTGTTTAGGTCCTAGGACAGAAGGAAAACTCCTCTCTGCCTTCAAATTAAGTTTTTATATGTTGTTGTTATTATATTATTATAGTACTTTTTTAATGTGTTAGCTGAGTGTTATACAAGTTCACAATTCCCTATTGCGTGTGTAAACCTATGATGTAAACTGTAGACCATTGCCAAACAAAGGTTTATATGCACGGACCGGTCATTGACGTGCTATCTTGCATTGGCTTTGCACTTTCGAAATCTTTAGGTCTATAGGGCTATGGATTTAGGGTCATATACAAATACCAAAGTCCTAAAACTAAAAGAGTAGAGGGTAGCTCATGACCTTCTCAGTGTAGAAAAAGACCAGAGTGAGAGGGCCAGCCACGGATCATATCTCGGTCTACCTAAGTCTGACATTTCACGTCTAAAGACCACGACCCTTCACTTTCAAACTCCCTCTTCGCCCTGTGACTGGACTGGGTTCATCATGGTACCATTTGATTTCTCAAACTGGTGGACAAATGATTGCATCACCTAGAAGAGATTTAGATCAGCTACACATATTGATTTAGCTGTCGATCAAAAGAAAAGTTTGAAAGCTAGACATGTACTTAACCGTGGCCTTTCGGAAGTAAAAGTCTCTTACAGAAAAGGCAAAAATCTTTCTTTGAATAGCTCTATTTATGGCCTTAAAGGGACTACTATTCACACTGATGCCCAGCCATCCTACTCTATGCCAAAAGGCCTCTCGCTTGTGCATGCTGGTGAGTCAATCGAAAGCTAACACACACAGGCATCTTATTACCACATAGAACACCACAGATGTGTAACATGTACACTGCCCATTAATCCACATAGCAGCGGATGTGGAGGAGTGGCCCATACCTCGCCTTGTACCACTGCCAGCAGCACAATGTGCAGTAAAAAGCTCTCTGCACAGTCTAGTCAGGCAGTGCACCGATGGCTGTTGGGGTGAGGGTCTGCGTTTGGCCGCCCGCCCACTCAGCATACCTGAACTATCAACAGGCGGCAGGGAGCGGAACACACTCTGGGGCCTTAGTTCGCAGCTTAAGGTCAAAGGGTGTAAGTAAAGGTCAGTCTATGATTAGCTGCAGGGGCATCACCATGGTCTCTGTGCTGTGCATGACCTGTCTGTACTGCTACATATGATCCACAGGGAATCACATAGCATGTGACTCCCCCCCCCCCCCCCCCCTCAATATAAATACATATAATATATATACTAGTATAGTGCAATTTGTGTAGTGTGTGATGTTGGATTGTTATTACTGCTCTACGCGACACTGCACTATTTATATAAACCACAATGCACAAGTCCGATGTGAGACAAATCAAGAACAAGATGCTGACCCGTTCAAAGTTTCAAAGTTAAGGGGCAACTAATTCAATACAATGTAATAACGGAACAATACTGAGCTCTAGCGGCTTGACGGAGGATCACACCTTGTTTTTGGAAATCCACCTTGCGCGATCATTAATATTATGTAGGCCTTTGACATTATGCAAGATTATGTTTTGACACATATTTTGTGATACACTCATATGAGCCATTGCACACTGCTCAATTAATCAGCGGGAATAGGGACAGGGATCTCATTACACAATTCTAGATAATATCCCTTCATCATTTAATTGTGCAGGGATTATTAGGCTACTTCATCGACTACAACACGGATTAAGATGAACAAACCGTAAATGCAGGGACACTGTATGTGTCTCCTTCGTTATTTCATTTGTATTTAAGTTCATTGACACAAATGAATTAACTTTTTTTTTTTCAGAACAATTCTACAAGACTATAAAGGGGCGGTGAGTAGTACCAACGCCTGCACCGGCCGGGCGTTTTTACTCTCGTTAGTCGTAAATATAAAATAGCCGCTGCACGATGTGAAAGCGGGAGAAGTAGATCCGATAGGGCTCAGGGGCGGCTGGGGCCCGGAACCCCAGAGAATAACTCAATTTCAGCCCTCATCAGGACTGTCTGGCGGGCATTCCGTCGTCCCACAATAGGGGTTCACAGTTTACTCCCTTCTGGTAAATGTAGTTATTTTGACCATTTCGGTTTTCTAGATTAACTGAATTCACACGACGTCATGATGTTCCGTCATACAGCAGACTTTGCGGCGTGCCGTGATCTGAAACTTTGGGTTTCTAATCCAAGAAGGCTGGTAGTCATCTTTCAGCATATGGCTGGACCAACATTGATTTATAATGGTTATCTATGGATTGATAAAACCCCTATTAAGTTATGTATCACAAGTCAACAAAGTGCATTTCCACTGTGTGCGATGTGTGGAAAAATAAACGGAACGGCAGAAGTTGCCGTGCGGTGCGGGTTCGGGAGGGCTCCCCCCGGACGCAGCGCTGCATCCGCCCCGGGGGACGCTGGACCACTGATCGGTTTGGGCAAGTCTGCTCCGGCACACGCACGTCTTCCTTCCGGTATCTGGTGTACCTTAAGCTTTCTTTGCAAGCTTATCTTTCCTTCAGAAACGCAGCACTGAGAGGTAATGAGTTTACACAGAGGTGGAAACGGGTTTTGAAGGTACTTTTGCACACTCTGTGACAAGCAGATAAGCTATTGTGCAGCAGGTTAGAGCGCTTCTTTCAGCTGTGAGGAGCCGCAGCCACAGATACATTAATGCCGACAGGCGGGTAAGCATTTTCTTGTTGTGAGAGGGGAAGCAATGATGGAGAGGAAGGGAAGGAAAGGGAATTAAAGAAAGCTTCAAGAGGAAAGGAAGGGGAATTAATGAAAGATTGAAGAGGAAATGTTCGAGGAATCGTAAAGCTATATTGGATGCAATCTGTGTGATGTTTAATACATTCAATATATTTGTATGACCATTTGTAAATGTCAAATATGTTTAGTCATGCAAATAAAAATTAACAATACAGATCAACTCTGGAGAACATGAAATAAATGCAGTACAGAAGTCATAATACGATCAAATACCAGATTCAGATACAAATATTTGAATTACAAACTATTCTTGGCCTATTTACTTAACACTTGCAGACAGTCACACACAGTTCTTGGTTTGAAAATACACATGGTAGGCTAAAGATGAAACATGATCAAATATCAAAGTAATAGTTTGATGCAAATGTAGCATGACTTATGATTTAGTTGTATACATTTTACACAGACAAAGTTGGAATTACAGCAGCCTCTTTAAGTCAGCAGCGTATGTGTAAAGCACCGGCTCTATGCTAGATGAATTCACATTCGCAATACTATGTGCTTAGCACTCACATAAATACCATTTAATGCAATGCCTATTTCAATGCTTTATTTTTTTTTTTAGTGGTCATAAATCACGTGGCCGCTCCGTCAGTCTCTTTCCTCGGCGGACCCCCACTAACAGCCCAGTCCGCTCAGCGACCCGATCCGGTCCAGCTTCAGACCGAAGCACCCCCGGTTCCATCCCCTCCGTGACCTGTCCGGTTCTGCTCGCTTCTGATTGGCCAGGGAACCCTTTAAGAGGCGGAGCCAGGGAGTCTCACTCTGGGCGGCCGGTGGGTCGGCCCATTTGGGGTTCCCCGCGGCTTGGACCCCAGCAGCAGCGGCAGCGGCGGCAGCAGCGGTCTCTCCAGCCCGGCTGCTCAGCAGGTTCTCCAGATCGTCCAAGGTCAAAAGGTCGTCGTAGCGGTCGAGAAACTGCTCCATGAACTACAAGTGCAGAAGAAGAAAGCCAAGTGGAAATGTAATTGAAAGGCACGACGAGTCATTTAACAGGTAATTCAATCAGCGATAGTTCCATTATTCCATCCTTTCCTGCTTCTACCTGACCCCTCATCTCTAGTCTCTGCCACTTGCTTCAATCCCTCCATCGACCCCCCCTCTCCCTCTGTACCTGCACGGCGTCGGCGGGTGGCTGCAGAGCGCGTGCCTCCGCGCTCCCCAGCGGGGCCAGTAACAGCAGAGCAGCGTAGAGCAGTGCAGGGTACAGCATGGCAGCAGCGGGAGAAGCGCGAGCGAGTGACTAGTGGCGAGAGAGAGGGGACAAGTGCCGTAACACGACCTCATTCACACTGGCTGCACTCATACCCATGGTGGTGGTGGGGTTGGAAGGGAATGAATACAAATGGATGTTATGAGGAACAGCTCGACAAACATGCGGTGTGATGTGATTTTGTTTAAGGATGAGGAAGTATAAAATATAAAAAATTAAAAAGAATATTGATTTCAAATTACAAATGCACATTAATGTACAATTTGTTGAAACAAAAATAAGGCTAAATACATTCTTTAACCTATCTATTCAAAGGCATGTTAACTTTAGAATTTATACTTTACTAACACCAAGGCAAAATGGAATTTTGGTGATTAACTCTAACGTGTTACAATTTAGTTTTAGTCCATTAATTGACACTACTTAATGTACACACCTACATCATGGACATGCATGCTCATTGAAAAGACATGGTAAAACAAAGTCCCCTCACCTCAGTTCTGTTCCTGTTAACTTGTGTCTTGTTGCGGTCATAAGCTCCTCTCCATCTCCGTTCCCTCTGCGTCTCTTCCTCCCCTCACTTGTTGGCACCTGTTTAAGGCTTCAAGCATCACTATCTAGCCCGCCTGGCCCCGCCTCCCACCCACGCCCATCACACCCCCTCCCTCCCAACCCTCTAGGGAATTGAAAGGATGGATTTGCGTCTTGCATCTTTGTTCCCTTGGTAGAGATTGGCTGTTTAGGATTCTGCAGAGGTAGAGTTGTGCCAGTCGCCCAACCCCCCCCCCGCCTCCATCCCAGATATTTTTTTACTGGAATGATGTCATAGCCGTGAAGAAAGCCACCGCTGTTATCAAGGTGACCAGAGCAACGTGGATCCTAAACATCTTAAGATGGATGCCAATCCCGTTCCGTTCCAGTCGTCCCAAAGTGGCCACTCGCAATACATTGTCCGCAAGAGACAATATCTTCCGCCCACCTTGAAATGTAGATTGTAAACTCAAGCTGTGACATGTGGAGGCCACAAGACGGACTGAAATCTGTTCATACCCTTCGACAATGAATTCATGTAAACTTCAACATTGCAGCCCTAGCCTGCTTTTTCATTCCCCGGAACACTTTTTCCCTGTGTGGTTGTCCCTCTTTTGTCTATAGGGTCTTTCATTGTGGAATGACCTCTCCTCCGCTGGGTAAGTTACAGTCCGTCTGTGCCATCTGTTCCCCTTACCCCCTGCAGTCTCACTGCCAAGGCACTGGTGGGTAACCCACAATGGCTCCAAGTACAGCACGCACACTTCGCAAATTTTGCTTGATTTACCACTGTCAAATAATAACAATGGCATTCAGGCCTGACCTTTTCTCATGTCAGGCAAAACATGTATAAACAATATAGGTTTAATACAGGCTCATGGATTAATTAAATACCCTCCTTAAGAACTGAACTGAATGTGTGAAGGAAAAGCACCATCCCAAGTAAAGACCAGGTATTCCCAAAGGTATTCACTTGTTCCAACACAAATAGAAAATGGTTTTATCATTTGTAAGTCCAACAAGTTGCCGTGGGGTTCTCATAAAAAACAAGGCAAAACTACACCATTGTGCTCACCCCTCATCTTTCAGGGGAGGCGAATGTGTGGGAGAGTGGGCGAGAGATTAGTAAGAGGGGGGAGGTGGGCTGCTACACATGTGATGTCATCACAGCGAGCGGAGAGCTGTAGGAGGAGAGTAGGCAGCGGAGAACAGAATAGGGAGGGAGGTGGTGTGCTCAAGGCAACAGCTGAGGTGCTGGTGGTGAGGGGGGCTGTTAACAAAAGAAAACTAATTACAGAGCAGAGTGGAGGGCAGCAAACAACATGCGAGACTCAGACGGAGACTGATGGAAAACGACCATGCAGCCGAGCTCGGGGAGAAGAGAAAGAAAACATTTGGAAAAGAGCGACGCAAGAAAGAAACATGCAGACAAACATGAGACTAAATAAAGAAAGAAATAAGTAAGAGCAATGGAACACTCGGCAAGCTGTGACAGCCTATAAAACCACAACTGTCCAAGCACTTAAGAATGGAGGTTCAGCGCTCCTGGTAATGAGAGTATAAATCTGCTGCCAGTGACCTACAGGCAGCTTTCAGCCGTCACATGTACACGGGCAGGGGACAACGGGAGATCGAGGGAGCCAAGCAGAGACCAGTGTGAAGCTCTGGAGAAACCATTTATTTAAAAGTTAGGTTGTTCCTCAGCAATGCTTACAAATAGGTTGGGCGCTAAAAAAAAAATTGACATTAAAAGCATAGAAGTATACAAAATAATCAAACTTTTAAAAAGCTAAAATTCCATTTTGAAGGATTAGTGCCGGAGCCGCGTCCGGCGGGGCGTGCGGGCGATGGGCGTGGTCACGCGGGGGGTCTCGCTCTCCACCATCACAGCATCTAGTAGAAAGAGAAGTCCAGTCAGGCCTTTGTGTTCAAAACCTGTGAAGCACTGAGGAGGAGGGAACGCACACTGGGTTTGGGGCTGCGCTCAGAAGCCATCAGACAGCCACACACAATAATAGCTTTCACCTAAACGGTTCCTACCCGAGGACGTCGGCCCCCGACCAAAGAGAGACTTTCATTACACCACTTAAATGGGCCAATTTACAGAAAACATTGCTTTTCTTAAACCAGGGATTATCCTTTCGGAAGAAAACAAAAAAAAAAAAAAAAAAGCGTTTAAGCTAGGCAAATTTCACTCACCCTCTTCCTCCTCCTCCTCCTCATCACTGCTGAAGGTGATGACAGGCATCTTGGATTTGCGGCTGGCCTTCGGCGTTACAAAGCTGTCATCAATACGACTCAAAACCGCCTGTTTGGATTGACCTGGGAGAACAGAGACGTTTTTTATGTTGAGGTTGGGAAAATTTCCAATTAATGCAATTGGGGCAGGATACAGTTTAGCCGCTAGGGGGTTCCACCCCCCAGCCGGAAGGCACCGGGTTCAATCCCCAGTGTACGCCGGCCAGATGCCCAAAATTCCTTCTGATCATTAGTGGGATCTCACTTCAGATGAAGGGCTAAATAGGAGTGAACATTTCTATGCTCCATGCTTGCAGTGGGACTTGCCTCTAGTGGACCTGGCCCGGCCCCTGGCAGGCTGGGGGGTGTGCGAGACATTCTCTGCAGAGCCTCCCTCCTCCACCTCGGGGCTCTCCACGTTCTCCAGCCCCCGTGTGTGAACAGCCGTCAGCCTCTTTTCAAACTCATCCAGCTGGGCCTGTGCGATACCAGAGAAAACGTTTTGTAAATCAAAGGAAAAAGTCGAACTCTGACTGAATCGTTATAAGTTGAGTTATATCACGGTCATGGCGGACAGACACAAAATCAGCGATACCAATTTAATGCTTAAGTGCAAAAAGGCAAGTCTACATATTCAATACAGTATTAAAAAGTCCCAGGTAACAATTAAATCGTGAAATGTTTCTGCACATCATTAAAGTTGAGGTTGATCGTTGGCAATGTAGCAAGGTTTAGGCGTATCTCCTCTTTATCTACCGTTGCCGTTTTGAGTGCCTCTCAAACATATTCACATTTGCCGCACATTCATGGGGAGAGCTTGTCGTGCATTGGTTCTTTATACAGTAACCACGGTTCTGTCCAATTAAGCCCAACAGTCTTGTATCATTTTAAATAAAAAAATAAAAAAGTTCCATCCATTTTAGAAGTAATTTAGACCATGAATCACGGCAACCTGGATACATTCTTAACTTCAAGTCTCTGTAGTCATTTAGTTTTTGGGTGTGCGACGCATGGAAAACCAGAGTATCTCTCTTTTTCCTCATTGCACTGGTAATGCCAATTGGGGAAACCGGTGGGTTTGGAACAAGGGACACAAATGTGTGATTGGTCAGCATTGTGTTGGTGCATTGTTCTGGTAAGAAGCAACGGCAAACAATGCAGAACTAATCCCGCCCAATTTTCTTTCAGAGCTAGAGAATTTACATATTGTATAGAAACAAAAACATATTTTATAAACCTAGTGTGATTCCACCTCTGGGTTGAGGTTAGCTGGGACTGTGACCATGAGGTGCTCAAGGTTGTGCCAGTACTTGGTACCCAGAGGCGGTACAGGAGGACGGGGTGTGCGGTACCTTGAGCTGGGGCTTGGCGCCGCGGCGGAGCTTGGCGGGGATGGAGAGCAGGGGCTGGTAGACGCCAGGCTCTGTCAGCTTGTCGCTGTAACACTCCCAGCACTCCTGCAGCCTCTTGAGGCCTCGCTCACACATGGACAGCAGGGACAGAGACACGGCCAGGTCGCACCACTGGCGCTCCGTCCTGGGGGAGAGGGATCAGAGGTCAGGCTGTAGCAAGAGGACCGTACAGAACGAGGTTAACACAAGATGGATTTAAGAGTGAAAAGGCAGGAGGAGGTTATTTATGGAGAGTGCTCCGACCTGGCATTTGGGACAAATCTCATTATGGGGAAATGCATGCATGTCTTGATTCACTTTGCTTGTGTAATACGGAATGTCCTTTCTATGGGAGTGTATGGATGGATGATTCAGAGCAGGGGAGGCAACGCAAGGCTTTTGAATGAGCCCCTCAAAACCATGGTGAAGTCCCACGCGGTCTGCACTCCCGAGGTGCACACGTGGACTACGAGTGGGCAGCTACCAGACCGCGGGCTGAGGACACCCAAATGGTATGCTTGTACTCACTTGGCCGTTCTAAAACGTTGGCACAACTTCTCCACCAGCGATTCAGTCTGCCTCTCTTTGGTGATGTACGAGAACAGCTGTCTGGAAGCAGGAGCACACGTACATATACAATCAGAAACCAATCCCATGGAATACACCAACAGTTATTTATCAACTAGTGAGCCAAACGTCATGATCAAGTGGAACCTACTTCATGATAACGTGGTAGTCCTCAGCACTCATGCCCCTCTCTGGGTCAGACAGCCTGCTGACTATGTCTGGCAGCAGGTTGTAGATCGCATTGTCCTGCGCAGCGGGAATAAACAAGGGATGAGACAACCACCGAAAACATCTCTCCATACCTCCTGGTGGGAGGAGTAGTCGGTCTGTGAGCGTAGCATTAACTCACCTTGGAGGCCAACTCGTTGAAGAAGTTGAGGGCCAGGCTAGTGATGTGTGGCTCGGGGTCGATGAGGAGCACCGCCACCTCGCCCACCTGACCTTTGACCTTTAGGACGTCTTTGAGCACCAGCTGGGTAAGGACCGTCACGGCCGTCTGTCTGACCGAAGGCACTGGGTCCCTTAACCTGGGGGAGGGGAAACCAAACCAGGGATAAACACGTCAGCCCGTACCAACGTCACATATGGCTACGCCCTCTGTTAACGCCCTTTTTCCTTTTGCCCAGTATGTTGATCATCGGGAAACCCCCCATGCTGTAGGATGGAATGGACCAATTTGTCCAGGGCATGGCAGTTGACATTTTGAGACTGATTTAGAGTCACCGGAGCCCAGGAACCATGACACAAAGGAAAGTAATTAGCGCCTGGTGTTACAGGGCAGGCCTCCGGGCAGAGGATCACACGTCCAGTCACTAGCTGCGACTGGTAGAAGGGCTCCTGGCTTCATTTTAAGCTGTAGTTACATAACGCTGCATGCTAATGCTGGGGCTTACGGCAACAATATGGAGGGTAATTCATTCTCAACACCCTTATCAGGATGCTCCAGGAACGACCAGTTTCAGAAGCATGAACATGGTGGAGGTAAATGCATGAGGGGGGGGGGGGGGGCAATTAGAGAAAGCCATGGACTTCAGAAGCACTGCCAAGCTAATGACAGTGTAGACCGTTTCATATACTCGTATAAAACCTGAGTGAGAAGCAGCAAGAGATAAAGAAAAACCCACAAAACAATAGAGAACTACTGCGTGAATAGAATGCTGACTGTCCTGCGTTTTCTTTTTTTGAACTTCACTTGCTGCAATGCAAAAAGGCTGGCAGGACCTTCGACTTGAGCAGAAATTATCCCTTCTCCTATCCATCATTTCCACCAGCAGCCCACTGGATCAGATCACGGGGTCCCAACACACCAGCAATTATGCTGTTGGGCTTCTCAAACTGCCCCTGTGCAAGGGCCGAGGGGCCACTGCCTGGTTCAGGTAGGGCTGCTCGATTATGGAAAAAATCGTAATCACGATTATATTGGTCAATATCCAAATCACGATTATTCTAACAATTATTTTTGAGTTTGAAATTTCGCCTTAAAAGAATACACAAAATGGTCAAATAGAAAACGTTCATCTAAAATAATCTACAAATATGTATCCAGCTGTACACTTTCTATATGAAAAAATAAACACTTGATTCAACCCGATTATATTAGTTTTGTGAACGTTGGACGCTAAAATCGAAATCACAATCAAAATTTGATTAATCGCCCAGCCCTAGGTTCAGGGAGGGGAGGAGAGGGTTGTAATCCCACTCAGCGCTTGCGTCGGTTGGACAGTTGCCATGGCAACAGCCACAGAAGAGGGGGTCAGTATATGAAAGCAATGACAAGAGTTTGCAAACAAAGATCATGTCAAAGTTTGCCTCCCATTTAACAGTTCGAAGAGTGGAGGGATCCAACATTAACACAAACTAAGAGCTAGAGGAGAAGGCTGGGATCAACCAACTTGCCAGACTATCAGCTGAGGCTTGTTTCCTTTAATTACAAAAGAGGGGCGGCGAGGGAGCGCTGGGTATTATAATTTAGCATCTGAATGGCAACCAGACCGTTACAATCTGTAGAACTGGGTATGATGAAGTGTGGTTACTTGGTGCTGCTTGGCAAGGATTCCTTGTGTTCAACCACACTGAACCTCAGTGTGGCAGGTAACCCCAACCCAAAACCCCTCTCATTAAGCCCTCCTTTGAACAGTGTGGGTTACTACTCTCATTAGCATCATTAATGTATAAGCAGCGCTCCACCCGTCCATAGGTCACGTGGCGTTGGGCGTTACCTGGCATAGAGGTTCTGGGTCCAGGGCTCCAGGATGTTGGGGAAGCGAACGATGAGGTCCCCCAGAGCGATGATGGCGTTGGCGCGGACCACGGGCAGCGGCGAGCGCTCAAGCACGGTGAACAGCAGACGCGTGTGCTCGTCGCAGACCGACGGACTGACGAGGAGAGTTAAGGGAAAAAGCTAGTAAGAGGGGTACTGCTGTTTGACACGCTTCACATGCAGCCCTATAAGGTAAATCATCAGCAGGTAAACATGAGAAAGAGATTTTATGGCATAAAGCCACATGATGAAGAGAAACTTATTTTTAGGACGCGTCGCAAAATATTTGATTTAATATTGGAGCATGATCATTGGAAAGTACAGGCAGCAAAGTTACCAAGGATACATTCAGTGAGACAATGGGTGAACAAGATTCTTATAGGGAAACGTTTGCATTGTGGGTAGGGAATGTACAGTTAACAAGAGGTAAGTGGGAGTGACCATTCTGGAGCATTTGGGATTGGCAGGAGAGGCCAAATTAAAATGCAATAGACTATGGTGGAAGTGGACATGTCTGCAAGTCTGTAAGACAGGGTTGCAATACAGTTAAACAAATCTACACAACAAAGAAGTCAAGTCGATTGGCCTGGCCTCGGTATCAGACTCAGTGGCTGCAGTGGGAATGCAAATCTGAACTACCTTAAGCTCTCAGTTAGAGAGGAAGGGTGGCATCTTAAGGTCCAAGGAGAATGTAAACAGCTCCTTTAGATTGACTAGTAATTATATAAACAAGGTTAATGTAAGGTTTATAATTGTGTATTATAGTTATGATTAATATTTCCACGACACCACATCATCAGATGTACTACCAGAAAGCCAAACAGGTTTCATCTCCTCCGTAAATGCAGAACTGCAAACTCCTCAGAGTAAAAAAAAAAGGGGGGGCGGGGGTCATCGGCCCAAGGACTGATCGGTGTTTCGAGATATATGGCTACTCGAATCAAGAGCTACCCTGGGCGGGATTTAGCGTGAATATTCATTACGGAGGTTGTAGCACACAATACAATGGAAAGATTTCAAATGACTGCTGTTGGTGTATTAGCCTAGGACAACACCCATGCCAAATTATTTATCTAAATAGCTGTCTAAATGTTGTTAGAATTTACTAACTTTATGCAAGGTCTACGTTCGTGCAGTACTCGCCGTTGACTCGTTCCTAAAATACAATAATATTGTAAATTATATCACATCAAAATGTGCAAATCTTTTTTCAAGTTACTTCCATCTCTGAAAAACACTAATGTTTAATGGTAGGGATTTGTTTCTCCACTTTCTTGCTGGCCTTGCCGTATAGTTTTGACATCTCAATTTTGCTGAAGTGTGTGCAGACAAGTAACGCGTTCCTGGGATCCAGTTTTGTGACAATCTCTTAAAAGCCCTTTCTATCGACATTTTGAAAGGGAACCATATCCTTACACAGGTAAACAGTGACGGCGTTTGTTATCTCGTTCCACCGCTGGCATTTTGTCGCAATGACTGGCTTTGGAAAATGCCTGCGGAAGCAATGTCTGAAATGCAGAGACAGCTTCACGCTACCAGCGTCTGTCTCGTACGGTGTGAAATGAGAGCTCCTGAAGGGACTATTGCGCAAGCACTGCTGCGCACCTGCACAATAGCATACTGCCTGAGAAGGCAGTATCGCTGTCAAATCTGTCCTTGGGAAAAGTAACGTTGCGCCGAATTGAAATGGAACTATGTTTCGTTACCATATTTTCAGCAGTTGCCCGTAACTTTACTTTTTACATGAAAAAGTAGTTAGGTTACTGTATTAACGCGTTATGCGTTGCTCACAACACTGTCTACCGGTCACACAGTAACGTTAAAATCCATACCATAACGCAAATTCGCACAGGTGTACTTTCTATACCGTTTAAATACCGTACACCCCTATTTCAAATTGACGTTAAGAGTTTCCATCTGACTCGCGTGGTAGCCAGGCGTCTCATCCAAAGGTGAGCTCAGTTGGCGCTGTGTGCTTCAAGATTCTGAAGCAAGTGCTGAGATTCCGATTGGCCCAGAGAAATGTAAATTATAAGTAGGGTTGAGCACCGAAACTCGGTTCCAGTAGGGAACCGGTTCCGACGTAAACAGTTGTAACGAGATCGAATAAGAACACACATTTCGGTTCCTCATAACGGTGCCTGATGTTTTTTAACTTCCCCTGCCCCGCCCCCATGGTGTTGCGGCGTCAACTTGTGTTAGAGCTGGGCGCTATACCGGTTCTCACTGAATAACGGTGTGTATTTTCGTTAGGATATGATTTTTTTTATATAGCCTACCGCCATACCGGTGTATTTGATTACACAACGTTCGGAACGCAGCGCTGCGCGACTCTGTTTCAGACGGGACCCTTCTAAATGTTGCGGTAAACAAGCATGGTACGACTACGACTTTCTTTGTAGGTCCATGACTGCGAGGCGTGGTATTTCAGGCCAACTGGTAAAAGAGTGTGTCACGTTGCATATTTAACATGTACTTCTTCAGATCGTTTGGGGAGCGGGCCGAACAGGAAGTGTTGGTACCTGATCATCATGAACTGGGAGAGGGCAAGGCAGGCGGCGGTGGTGAGCTGGGGGTGGGCGTAGCGTCCAGGAGAGCTGCACACCTTCACCAGCAGGGGGAGAAAGCAGAACAGCATGTTCTCCTCTGAACCAAGGAGAGGACAGCAGGTTTAACAAGGCAGAACGGACCACGTAAAGTCAAATCAGCAGGAATGGTTTTGAAATTGAATGCGGTACACTGGTTGTCAATGTGCCAATTAAAATGTGTTTTATATATTTTTTTTTACCCGCCAGTAATTCTGTCTCGCAGATCTTTCTTATGAGCTCCGCCTCCGTGTCGTCAGCCATGGCACCCATCAAGCCAAGCTCCTCCTCCACGGCACTGTCATTGGCTGCTTGCTGTTGAGATAGCGTGTGGGAACAGGATTACCTACATTGGTCGTTCCCCAGTTTAAGGACAGCTTCTTGGGCTCTTTGGCAGACTTTATTAAAGGGTTTCTGTTATTGGTCAAACAGTAACTGACTGATCTGAAAAGGTGCAGTGTGATGGCTTTAATGGGATCTTGCTGTGATGTGGCAGATTTGAACTGAATGAATGCCTGCCACCCCTTATCGGCGGTGCAGAAGCTACTGTTGCCTGTACTGATGAGGTTCCTTCATAAAGAGCATAAAGTTAGACTGTGAAACTAGAGGTCACATGTAAAAGTAACTTGGCTCTCTAGAGCCGTTGGTCTTTGCTGGGCTACAGTAGAAACCAGGTGGTGCACCATTGCTCAGTGGAGAGGACCCAACATAATGTTACCAAAAAATATCCAAGTGCAACAAATTACCGATTTAAAGAGACATTTATGGTTGCAGATTCTGCAATGTTTAAGAAGTTACATGTACCGACTTCATTACACCTATACTGAACCACCTAGACTAGGACTATGACTACTATTCAGAGAGGCGTTTCACTCAAACTAAAAGAACAAGCCGTAAAGTTTCCAGGTGTACCTTAGATTTCGAAGGCCTCTTTTCCTTCTCCTCCCTCTCCTCGGTTTCTCTTCTCCTCCTCCGCAGCTCGGCACTGACACTGCCCTCCAGATGGGACACCTGCCAGAAGGCCACACAGCCGCACAGAGACAGCAGCTGGGCCAGGCTCACGCTGCTCACTACAGCCACAGCAAACAGGAATACAGGAGTTACTACCGGGGAACCGGCAACAGCTGTCCAGGACCGCAAGGAAGAAGCAGCAGCTTCTAAGGGTGCACTCACACTAGGCCATCTGGCCATGGCCGTTTTCACACCTAACCGTGCTCAAATCTGCCAGTGAGAGTGTGGCCAGTCTGGCCAGGCCAACTTGGCCACTTGGGAGAGGTGTGCTGCTACGGTACGGGCCGCCACGGTACAGATGCTAATGAGCCAGCACGCGCACACGCACGGCTACGCAACCTGAACTGGATGACGTATTGTCCATGCGACGACCATGGACATAATAAAGGCGACGAGCCTTATTTCCCATTAAACGGTAAACATCTATCCAAATAAGCAACAGACTCAGCAAAGTGCGTACTGTGTTCTGTGTTGCTGTCCATTGTTGTTAAAACTCTGACTGGCGGCAGACTTTATTATGGTCCATGCAGTGGACGCTTCGTGATGACGTGTTACGACGTGATGACGTATGCACAAGAGCCTAACGTGGCCAGGCCACAGTTGCGACGGCCAACGGCCTAGTGTGAATGCAGGCCAGAGAACAGTGGGGCCAGTTGAGCACGGTTAGGTGTTAAAACGTCCAACGGCCATGGCCAGATGGCCTAGTGTGAGTGCACCCTAACTGTGTGTTCACACCAAACACGATTTTTTTGTCGATCATAATCTGTCGCTGTGCAAGTTTCGTCGAATTTGTCGCGCCACAACAAGATAACCACCATTGCATGTCTTTACCTTTTGTGGAAGAGGGAGAGAGGTCGGAGGACCCGACGCAGTATATTCATAATATTGTAATGACCACGGAAGAGGCAGTGAATGAAGTTTTGAATAGACAGAGATTTATTAGATAGGCCTACCTAATAAACCACAATACCGGAAACATAGCAACGCCGGTAAACAAACCCCGAGAAGCCCAATCCCTATGAGAGCTCCCCGCGCTACGGCCATCCGGAGGCGCACAGAGCTTTTGGCCGTGATATTATGCATACAAATATTATATTATATACTATTATATTATAGCTCCGGGAGTCGCAAACGGCAACATTCACTTTCTCCTCCATGCTGCAGTTCACCCCGGACTGCACTGCACCGAGTTTGACGGTTGAACCCTGATTGGCTGTTACGTTACACATGTGACTCAGTGGCCAAGCTGTTGAACGCTGATTGGCTGTCATCACGCGTAATTCGCGTCAAAGTTCAAATATTTGAACTTCAGCGAATTTTCCGCGCGACAGATTCTCGTGAACGCGCTCGCCTGTGCACGGCAAAAGTGTGGCGCGACAAATCAAAACTTGTCGCCCGTTTTCTCTCACGAAAAATTCGCCTGAAACGCGTCTATACGTTCACTTTGTATGGGATCCTGTCGCCCCGTCGCGTTTGGTGTGAACACAGTAACGGGCATCTCGAGGAATTCATTTTAGTGCTTTCATTAGGACTGGATTTGTACGGTGCATAGAAACTTGCTGTTTTAGGTTTCAGTCGAGCCTTGAATAAACAATGTAAAGAATTTATAATATACTGGTTATAATACTTATAATCAAGTTTAGATGTACTGACCACTGTTGCATTGGAACTGCAGAGTGCTTTTTTTCTTTTCAATTGATAAACCTACATACTTTGATACACAGCAACTAGTTTGGGCAAATCTCGGACTCAACATCATAACTTGACAACAATATACGTCAGTCTGAGCCCATTTGCAGACCTTGTTCAGCAGAATCCTGAGAGTCCTGCGAGTCGCCTTGGGATTGGACAGTCTCCTTGGAGGCTTCTGCTGTTCTGGTGACCCGGTCCAATAAGAGCTGGGTGCTCTTCTGCATTAGCAGCGAGCAGAGCTGGTCGGGGCACTCGGCCAGGAAGTACAGAAGACGAACAGCCTGCTCCATGAAGCTCTGCCAGTGAGGGTCCTCCTTCACCACACCTTGGGAGGGGAAGTGGAGCAGGAGTCAATGAATGTATCATTCGACAGCTGGGTTAGCATGTGGAATCTTTGACTCAAAGCAGTCTAGTTTTTCAGAAGGAAAAGGATTTACCTTCTGCGATAGCCTTTGTTAGGCAGGTGAACAGCTGGTGGTCGTGGGGCAGTCTGAATGGGGCGTTCTTTGATTGCTATAAAAAAAGGTTTTGGTAGAAATAAAACTAGTTATGCATTCAATCACTGGTGATTCCTAAATCGCAGACTAAACGGACCATTTAACTGATAATTGGGCTTACCCTGACGTGATCTGTGATGCTGCTGATAGTGATGACCACGTCTCTGGCCAGCAGGAAGTCCTCTGCCACCTTCTCCCCCAGAGCCACGTTGCAGAAGGTTTCCACATTACTAAGCACCACCTCCCTCTCAGCCCTGTTGAAGCCACAAAGAGTCAATTGATTGGAATAAAGATTATTATAGGCTAGACAGGGATAGGTAGAGGCAGAGGCATCATCAACACGCCAACTGAAGTGGTGTGAGAAATACAGACTTTCTACTCCTCATTCACCTATAAAGGTAATTTACATTTCCTACGGAGAAAATACGACCTCAGGGGTAGTATAATTCAGGAAATTTTCAGGATATGTTGTTCACACAAAGGGCCCATCAGGAGAATAGCAGGAGAATATCAGGACTTGCACACATGTCTTAAATCAGCTAGTGTGTGAGCATTTGATCACATTATAAAATGGGTCAATTTATGGGTAACGGGGATAATTGTTCAATGGAAAGTAGTATACTATGCATGCAAATTAGGGCTGTAACGATATGCGTATCGAAACCGAAATCGCGACCATCAAAGCCACAAACCTGTCTCGCGGTGTGAGAAGGCAGAAGCGCGATACGCCCTTTCTAACCCTCAGGTCAAATTGTCAGATTGAAATTTGCTAAGGATTTGTCTAAATAATAGTCTGCTGACACCACCCCCTCCTATCGATGCCGTAAGTCTGCGACGAGATGCCCTCTCTGTGATGACAGCACTCCGTGGTTACGGAGGATTGCATTTCTCCACAGCCGTCGAAGTCCTCATATGTGATATGAACAACATTTACCCAGAGTGGGCCAAGCGCGAAAAAAATAGCCTGTGTGATCCCCGTCTCTATTGTTTTGTGTGATTTGACCGCCAGTTGGTTTGCTTATAGTTCGGAATGAAGCGGCCACCAATTATTGACAGGATGGGTACTTTATTCTACCGGACTCGTTTGTTTCTTCACTAGAGACACACACGCTACCGCACGCTCTCCTCGCTCGTCCACTAACTCGCTGACGTCACACACACACACTGCCATTCTCGCGCAGACACATACGCTACTCGTAACACTGCCTCGTTATTGCGACATTCATGTTAGACGTTCATGTTTTTTCCCATCTATTTGAAAGTTAGGCTATTAAACATGTTGCATTCTATACGGCCTGATTATGTCATTATTGAAGCTACATAGCCTATTAAGAAGCGCTAATAGGATGTTTGACTAAAGCACCAAACTAGTTGAGGGTTTTTGCCTACCTGCAAGCATCCTCCAACTGCAATCTTTGGTTTTTTATTTAGCTATACTTTAATAGTATTCTTTCTGTTCAAATCTGTTCAGTGTTCCAAATAATTTGTTATTAAATGTTACATTAAGTACATTTTTATACGTTTGTTATATATAAGTGTTTAAATAAAAGGCTTTTTAAAATTAAAAAAATTATGGGATGTATCGAACTGTGGGTCAAAAATCGTGATAAAAACGAATCGTGAGTTGGTATATCGTTACAGCCCTAATGCAAATCAATTATTCAATAGCTTTTACTTTTATTCAGGGCTGAATATTGCATTGACATTTTAAAATGCATGGCAACTACTTTTGGTTGGTTGAAAATAGTAATCATCATTGAGATTAAACATCTCTTCAGATACATACAAACATACATAGATAAAGTACAGTCACACATAGGATACATACAAAACATTAGAAAAATAAAACTTAAACAGTCCGCAGGGGGGAGGGGGGATATCAATATCGCAAGACAATTCGGGAGGCTCAAGGAGAAGAGTAACATTAAGTTTGAGCAACAAAGTGTAAAGGCATTTCGGGAGGCTCAAGGAGTAGAGTAATATTACATTCGAGCAACAAAGTGTAGTCTTGTGGTGGACTCTATAGACATAATTCACCATAACGTGTCAGCATACGCGCGTGGTGTATGTGTGCTTTTGCGCATGCTGTGTGAGCTGCAGGCCGCTTGGCGTGCGGTGTATGTATATGGTGCCCTGCGCTGCCTTCGTCTTGAAACGTCTGCGTCAGCGCGCTTGTATGTTTGTGTGTATGTGCGTGCAGTGTTTGTGTGCGTTCGCGCCTGATGCGTGTGAGCAGCAGGCTATTTGCCACATGCGCAATGACCTACAGGCCTGCCATTATATAGTAGTAAGATATGTAGCCTCTGACATAAGACCATTGTGTCCGAGTTTAAGTCTCAAGTCGTATAGATGGACTGGGTGAACTGCAAATGAATTAAAAAAAAAAAAGCTGTCTGAAATAGGATGATTGACTATGCGCTTTAACACATACAATTCGAATATTGTTGTGATTTATGTGTGTGTTGGATGAATACCTAAAATAAATAGTACCCTTTTAAATGCATTTCGAGAGTCAAAAATAAAGTTTATTCATAATTATATATTATTCGACTCTTTACCGTCTAGCTCGCTCTTCCCTTCCCATATACCAGATCGCTGCTACAATGTGGGCTGAGGGCCAAGTCTTTAAATGTCATGCAGATGCAATATACAGTTTACGAACGTGAGACTTCTTGATCTAAAATAAATAAACAATTGTGACTGTACATGGCCAGCTACACAGCACAAGTTACAAGATGAGGAAACGGCTGGTCAGTTTCCTCTATTCTGCACCTGGGTCCCTAATCAATAAAGATATTAGAAACTGGAAGAACCGTCTTGACGCTTTCCTAGAGGCAACATGCCCAGATGGACCGCAGGCTACCAAGTAATATCTCTGCACATTGGCCCTCCTGCTTAACTAGCTAACCTCAGAGGCCAGGCCTGCCTGCTGTCCACATAATGTACGTGGGAGGCAGGGTTTGCAGAAGTATGCAGGATTCAATATGTTCTGAATGCTCCGGGCTGGCTGAAGAGAGGCAGCGTGGGTGGACTGCAGATAGACTCTTCACCCTCTAGCTCGCTCTTCCCTTCACAAATCCTTAGAGGTAGATTGAGGAGAAATGTAGTAGTGAGCTACATTCAGCGCATCACGCTGGCAACCAGCCAGGTGTTATGTGGTCGTGACTTGGGGGAGCCTTGGTATAATGCTTATGGTTCGACGACATGCTTAACTGTATGAATTTTTATTTAGGGGTACTAAGCATGTACCATTTTCTTAACTTGACTCATAACCAACAAGTCCACATCCCTTAGGCAATTAATGTTCTAATCAATGTTCACAGAAATAGCACGTATTGATGAGAAGAATGTGTCACCCTCAGATTAGCTGGGAACACATCGCCAACTGTTGGGTACCTTCCCACTGGGGATTACATAGTTTAAAGCATTAGATTCACTGTCACCCTCTTGCCTTGAAAACCCTCGATCTATCTCTATGGGGGGCGGGGTAGGCAGGTGGATACACACGTTTGCTGTGGACTGGATATCGTTAGAGCCATCCTCTGCTGCACTTTGCAGACTACCAGGCAGGGAAAGTAGTAGTGATCCGAACGGATCAACCCTCAAAGGGCGGGATGCACGTTATCCGTGGATCATCTGACAAAATAATATCTGCGCGTTCACGTGATTGCCGCATGCTTAATTAGGCTACTGAACATTTTAGCGTGGCAGCATGGCGAGCGGCGGAGCGCAGGAGTTGGAGAAGCCTCCTGCATCATTTAAATCAGCTGTATGGGAGCTGATTTAAATGTGCACTATTATGAAAACGGGGTTGGTGGACAAAACGGCCACGGTGTGTTGGCACTGTGGCACCAGAATGGCCTACGAACACGGCAACACCCGAGCATGGGCAGCCACGTGAGTTGACATCATAGACGACTGTGGCGTCAAGTGGCCCTTTTTTCTTGCCTCATGATAGACCTCTGATCTTTGTAACCCCAAACAAAAAAAAAAAAAATCACATTGTCTTGGGCCTACACCGATCGGGGGGCCTATCATGAGCCAGTACTATTTTATTTATTTTTTTATTACTGCAGCTCATGGTAGGCCCCCCTGATCGTCGTAGGCCCTGGGGCTTCAGCCCAGGTAAGCCCGTGCATTAAGGCGGCCTTGCAGATAATGCCAAAAACCAGGTAAGTGCAGTGAAGGAAGCTGGACTGGGGCCACAGACAGGGTGCTTTGCCCACGTGATTAATTTAGCATCCCAAAGGGGAATAACAGTACACAAGATGGACAGACTGCTTGGGAGGAACTGAAAAGTTGGTTTCATTTTTCCACCACAGCACAACAGCAGCTCAGGTGCTTGAAACAAAGCAGGAAATGCTACAGCTGCCTACCCACAAGCTAATACAGGATGTCCCAACAAGGTGGAACTCCACGTATGTTGGAGCGCCATCTTGAGCAGCAGGCAGCTGTATTCTCTGCACTTACTGAGAAGGCCCTGAAAAAAAAGACATTGTCACCTTATCTGATGATGAGAAAATGGCAGAGGAGGTCCTCCAGGTGCTCAAACCACTCAAAATGGTCCCAAGCCTATTTAGCACTGAATCTGATCCATCTGTCTCCGTGGTCCTACACCTAAAAACAAAGATTATACAATCCATGTCCCCAAGTGAGGGAGACAGCACCATCAGCCGAGATGTCAAAGCTGCTATTAAAGCGGACCTGAACCGCAGATACACTGATCCCCCCGATCTACAGTACTATCTACAGTAATTTTCGGACTATAAGCCGCGCCTCTTTTCCCATTTTTCGATTCTGCGGCTTATACAACGGGAATACTTGGGAATACCCGGACAATATGTAAGGGATAATGTATAGAACGCCGGTCATTTTCGAGAAAATAAGCCCCGACAGGGCGAACAGGACACCGACGCGCAGCGGAGGCGTCTTGCTTCGCCATGAAGGGGCTTATTTTTCGATAATGACCGGCGAAGTACTATACATTATCCCGCTTATTACACGGGTACTTACCAAAACGAAACAATTTATTTACAATGTATTTGTTACCAGCATTCATAGTGTTGATCTGCAGAGAAATAGTCCGCCCAAGACGTTGACGTCGTCGCTTAGCAACCGACAGCGCTTGGGTTGTTGATACATATCCCGCTTATTAAATTGACAAGTTACCGGACTACGTGCGGAGTGATACCAAAGGCAAAAAGTCCTTTTGTTTACCTTGACAGCGGTCATTATTCATCCGTTGCCAATGAATTATCAAAAAATAATTGACCGCCGGAAGTTGTGAAGTGCCCATGCAAGTGAACGGAACGTTGAAAAGACCCGTGTAATAAAACGGATATAATATGGACACATAAGACAATCAATATTCGGTATTCGTTATGGATTTATTGTACAAATTCCCTGAAAAGATGCACGTACCAGGATGAATTGAAAAGCTCCCGTAAGGACTGAGGACAGCTGATTTGTAACGGAACAACAGCTGTTCGCTTTCACGGGGAAAAACTAAGGAGCTTCAACCTACTTAGGCCTAGCTATTAAATCTTCCAACAAAATATGCAGATACTGTCAAAATCGGTTCCAGGGAGTATATAGGGATTATTAATGTTGTTTTTGATGGAGTTTTTTTCTGGAACGAGTATTCGAATATTTGCTCGGGAAAAATGGCATTCGGGCCAGCCCTAATGGAAATTAAACATTAAAACACCTGCGGCTTATAGTCCAGTGTCGGCTTATATATGTACACATCATTCAATTTAGCTGCTGCGGCTTATACTCTAGTGCGCCTTATAGTGCGGAATATACGGTACATAGATCGACTGCACTGGACCCAAGATTCAAGTCCCTGTGTCACCTAGATCCTGCCCTGCGTCAGAGAACATACAGCAATCCCACCACTGAGATTGTGGGCAGGCTGGGCACTGAAGAACATGAAGAGGTAAAAACTATTTAAAAATATGAGTGAGTTAAGCCACTTAAATATACTACATTCCAATCTTAGGTATTTTGCTATAAGAATTGTACGTCTTTTATTTTAAATTAATAATTGAATTATTAAGTTATTGCTGCAATAATAGTTCTGTGAAAACTGAAAAAAATAACGATTTAACATATCAAATAATTGTTTCTTGCAGGGTCGAGCCACAGAGCTGATGGGAGGAGGCACAGGGACATCTCCACAAAATAAGTCAGCCATGGAGGCGCTTTTCAGGGAGACCTTTGAAGGCAAGGAGGACACAGGCAAGAAGCCGTTTGTAGATGCCATTGAAGAGAAAGTGGCATACTACCGAGCAGCAAGTTGCATTCAAGTTGATGGTGATCGACTGAATTGGTGGAAGATCAACGAGTGCAAATACCCTCCTGTTGCCATGATGGCTAGATGTTACCTTGCTGTGCCTGGCACTTTAGTTCCCGGCGAGAGTCCTTTCCACCACATAGTGATTGCAAAAAGGTCTACACTCTCCCCAGGCAATGCAGACATCTTCATCTTTTTGGAAAATAATTTAAAGTTATAAATCCAGGTCTGCTGTGTTTTTTGGTGCACTTTATTTTGTACAGCCTGTTATTCACTGTTCAATGTTGAAAATAAAACAAAAAAGCAATTGAAAGCTAAGTCACATTCGTCTTGTTAACTTTTTTGTTGTTGATGCGAAAATGATCCGAGACTCAAAAACCATAACCCGATCAGAACCGTGAGTTTTGTGATCCGTTGCACCCCTACAAAGTAGTCAATCAGCACAGTAAGCTCACATAGGCCTTTGCTGCATTATAGGGCTCCACAATCCTTTTTTTTAATTATAAAAAGATTTATAAAAAGAGAAGCCAGCAAGAGGAACATTGTTTTTATATTGGAGAACATGGTGGTTCATTGCCACAAAACATCCCCTTATTCGGCCTCAAAGAAGCGTATAAATACCGAATTATTCATTCTACAGGGTCCCCACACTTTTCAGCTCATCAACTTCCTGTTATTTTCTAACACCCGTCAATACTCAGAGGATGAGGTTTCACTTATGCCACGTTTCCACTGCAGGGTGCGGTACGGTTCGGTTCGCCTCAAGCCGGTAGGGAGGGGGCGGTATAGCCCAGCTCAGTTCCGAGGTCGCGTTTCCACCGCCGACAGTACCGCTTATGGTAGGCCAGATGTCGATCGCCGCGGCAGCTACGTAAACATCGTGACATCATAGCAGCACTACAGTGTAGAATGCAGAGGAACTTCTCCACCTCCTTGTTCGCCCAAGCAATCGTTTTACACGACATGTTCATTGTAAAGAATAATACCTCGAGGCTACTGTTTGTTTGTTCTTATCCCCACATCGCCCGGAAGTGACGATTCTGTCGACCAATCAACGGAGGGGGTGTGTAGCTCGAATTATCCGGCACCCTTTCAGGCGTCTCAATACCCCAACGGAGGAGTACTGAAGACGAGGGCAAACCGAGTACGGCTCACACCCACTTTTGGCGGTTGAAACGCAATCCGTACCGCACCTTTGCGAGCCAAAACCGTACCGCACCCTGCAGTGGAAACACGGCTTTGAAAAGCAAGGCCAACCCCTATTATACACATCATTAATACGTCAAGTCAGTCATTTTATGACTGCAATATGTACAATAAATTGGAGGTCTAGGCACCAATGCCACTGCACTACCAACTAACAAATATTTTGACTCCCTAAAAAAGATGCACACAAAAAAACACCACATGTCTATCATTTTGAGTGCAGATTGTAAAACATAACACTGCACACACGGATTGGAATAGTGTCCTGCCTTAACATCGGCATGCAACCATCGCGTGCATAGGAACAAATGGCTAACACCCAACATGCTGCCAATTTCCCGACAACCGCCCTGTCACTCACGCTTGCTATGTTATGCAGCTTAGTTAGTCAGTAATGGCGCTTTTCGTACCGAATGGTACGTTTCGGACCCAGCACGGTTCAGCCTAGTAGTCAGGGTGTGGTATTGCCCAGCTCAGTTATGGCTATTCAGTTATGGTCAGTTATGGCTTTTCTTCAATAAACAAAGCTTTTGCCGTTATACAGAAATACCTTGCAGGTACTGCATTTGTTTGTTATTAACCCCCTGTCGCACGGACCTGATGATTCTGTCGACCAATCAACGACCGGCGAGTGTAGCTCGAACTTGCCGGAAGCTTTTCATACGTCTCAGTACCCCAACCGAAGAGAACTGCGAGACGAGTCTCCTGCCGGAGACGAACACGGGATACGGCGGGAAACAATCGCAGGAAACGACCCCTTTCTCCTCCATGTCGCGGTTCAGTCTACTTCAGATTGATGTTGAAGTGGAAGAACAAGAGACGTCGGAGAACCCGACGCAGTCGTTTGAGATTCATAATATCGTCTGGAGGCGCATACAGCTTTTGGCCATGATAATATACATTATATGATATAGATGTCTTTGTATAATATTATTTAGAAATAGAGCTCCAGGACACCCGCTGGAGCACCCCGGAGTGTTCTAGATAATTACAGAACACGCCCAAAAGCTTTGTGCGCCTCGCCATTGCGATACATCCATTGTAAACATGAGGGCATAGTACCGTGGCCGCAAGCTGCGATGGGCCACATCCCCACCCTCCACCTTGACCCGCCTCTGAAAAACGGCACGTTTGTAGAAAGCTCATTGTGGGACTGGCTTGTAATGGCTGTAATTCTGCACCAAGGCTGAATTTCTTGAACGTCTTCAAGCACTGTATTAGGGGCCCACTAACACCTATATAAAAGATTCCATAAAATAGCATGCCGTTGGACCTTTAAAAAGCAAATAAATAAATTGTGGTATTGATTGCAAATGTAAAGAAGACATGTATAACTTGAAAAGCAATGTGCTCGGATAAAGGACAACAAGGCCGTACCGTGCAGCCATGCCAAGCAGGATCACTGCAGCCCTTCTGTGGAGCGGCGAGGTCTCCCGTTTGCCAGTGAAGCGCTCCCACAGCACCTGGACCACAGTTGACTGGAGGCTACTGCTGCTGCCAAAGAACTCCTGCACCTAGTACGGAGATGAGCTACTGGTTAGAGATCACCACAAACAAAACATCAAAAGAGTAGCGTTCAATAGTTAACCACATGGATTGGAGGAAGGAAACAAATCTCTTAAATCTTACAGCAAGATTTACCTAATTGGACCATACTTGACAAACTTTATAATTATCCCTTTTCTGTTATCTCAATACAGGTCATTCCTCAAAGAATAAGAAAATAAGGCTGATGACCAAGTAGTGCTTCATTTAAATATTCCCTTGTACATTCAAATATCCCTTGTGATATCCTGTTGTAGACCTGTATATCCACAAGTGCATGATATTGTCAGGTGGATTCAGATTATAAACTGTAGCTTTGCAAAGAGGGTTTGATTAGGGTGATGAAGAAGAACACTTACTATCTCCTCCAGACATTGGATGGTTCCAAGGGAAGCATCCACCATCAGCTCAGAGAGGCTGTCCACCAGAGTGTGGGCCTTGGCTCTGGAAGGGAAAAGGGCACGGCCATAAATTCATATTTCATGTAGAAATATCACTGCTAATATAAATGTAATCCATAATCAAATAAAGTAATGGAGTAAATTTGCGTATAACGTATTTGCTTTTAACTCAAAGCATTTTAATAATACAAATGATAATAATAACACTGTTAAATAAACCGTTTCGACATGCAACCATCAAACTCTAAATGTATGTTGTCACTTTTGGTTTCAGAAAAAAGCTGTTTCAGTAAAAATGACATGGCCGGTCATGAAGGACTACGACTAGCAAGCCATCCAGTGTCCCCAGCGTGGGCTCCCTACCTGGTGGAGTCTCCCTGGGGGTTGAGGTAGAGGCGTCTGTAGGCCTGCACCACGGCGTCCTTGATGGTGGGGTCAGTGGACCAGACCAGGGGCAGCATCCTCCTCACCCCGGACAGTGAGTTGGCCACGCTGAACTCACACACTGTCACGCAGAACTGCACCGCCTCCTGGACCACTGAAACACATCCACAAGGTCAGTATAAGAGTATACGTTTTTTCTGGCATGATCAATACACATATGGACACATTTTAATTTGTAGGCAATCGTTATTGATAAAAAAATGCAGATGAGAACCAGTTTATCAAGGAAATTACTCTGTACACTTTTAATAACTAAAATAAATCCCATCCTCATTTCAAATAAACAGCATGTAAAGTTCCCCATGATCTCATTAATGCCACCCATAACAGTCCCTCCGTACCCGAGGTGGTTTTGCAGTAGAGCATGGTGTTGATGACAGCGATAGCCCTCTCCACCTGCAGGGCAAAGCTTTGTGTATCTTTGAGGTACTGCACCAACATCTCCTGTTTCTTGAGCTCAGAGTCCTCTCCCTCCACCTCCTTCTGAGGGGTTGGGGGCAGGTTCTGACTCAGCTCGCGGGAGTCTACATCAGGCCCTGGTGGAAGATATTGATAGTCAGATGAAAACATCATTGGACACAATATTTATATGCCCTTCAAGCTTAAAAATATCTTTCTGAAACCCTCATATACTAAATAATATGAATACTAAGATTGTTTCAGCTCACCCTAATATATAGTCTGCATCCACTTAACAGCTGACTTGTCTTTCCTCTGTCAGATCACTACACTTTACTGGGAAATTATATTGAAAAGGAAGTGCGGTAGGTTTTCAATAGTGCCCGACTGCTAGTGGACTGGGTACGGCGGCTGCCCGTACTGATCAAGTGGAGTAAAATAACCAACCGACAAATCGTTTTTACTCCCGATGTTCCATTTTTCCTCGTTAGCATCCATTATAAAGCACTCATGAACCGTTGAGCTGTTAGACCAAGTTATTAGTAATATTTTTTATGAGAGAAGAGGATAAGTTAGCTTCTCATTCTAACACATTCCAAAATGACTTCTCTCACCGGGAAGTAGCAATGGAATGTTCATGTCTGCATAGCTGTTCATAGCAGAAAGCACCAACTCTTACTAACACACCAGCATATTTGAGAGCAGCATTTACCTTTGAAGAGCAGAGCCAGAGCCTCCATGACCGTCTCGGGGGAGAGATTGTCGAGTGCAGAGAACATCTCGGACTGGGGGAACCGGCCATGTGCTTTTATACACAGACGCACAGCATGTCTGAAGAAATCAAATAGAAGAGGTAAATAATAGTGTAATGTATTCACATGGGATCTCAGAGGTTCAATAATGAGGTTCGGGACAATATAGTTAAGTCATGGTTCAAGTATAAGCTTGAGATGATGCAACATAACCCTAATCACACCTGCCACCAGCCCATGGTAAAGTTGACCATTCGGCATGTGAAAATGTCCAACTACATATTAATAACAGTTGCTTGGCCGATCGCTTATTTTCCATGGCTGGTAAAGTATGATTGGGCAGTGGCATTTCTTGTTCAGTTAACCCTCAGACTTAAGAAAAGCTCATGACACATTGAACCATAGAGGGCTGGGTAAACGCCTCGCCTGACGTACACATAAATACGCACGCTGTTGGCATCCTCCACATCATTACCCGACTAAGCATATCTTTGAAAGTGGGATCATAGTGGGAGGAGCCTGTCACTGTAGGCCGGCCCTTACAGCCGAGCAGTAAACCTTCACTACACGGCCAAGATTACCAGCCAGTCAGGACAAGGACAACCCAGCCCCCTGGTTCAATGAGCTCGCATTCGCCTTGGTATCATCACTGGGCAAAATGTAGAATCAGTCAAAATTGTTCGGAAAATGAAATGGGCCATAATTGTATTACACAAAACTCACCTATATTTATTAACACGCAGTAACTGTGCGATCTGCACAGCTGTTGCCCTGTCATCTTGTGCCTCCTCCATCTCTTCCTCCACCACCACCTCCTCATCATTTTCTTCCTCTTCTCCGCTGGTGGGCTCCAACACAGCTGTGGCAGTGGTCAGCAGCTCAGGCTCCATGGCGTCCCACAGCTCTGACGCCCTTATGACTGCCACTGGCATGGAACAGCAGCGAGGAAAGGTATAAACATCAACATGCAGAACACAGGCTTGACCCAACCAAGAACATTTTTAAAGCCTAACAATTTGATGGAAACATCATTTTTTAATCCACACTTTAGGCAGGAATGGCCCTCACAGCTGCATTTTTTCATAAACATCAGGTAAAACTAAACTTTAGAAATAGTCTGTTTACAAAGGCCGTCGTTTGAATTTGATGAGGTCTCAGGATTCACATTCACAAGTCATATGGACGGGTTCTAGTGATTCAGCCAACATTTATGGAGACTTTATGGAATATGCAAGAAAGCATGAAACGCAGTGCACTCAAGACAGTTGGACATATGATAAAATAGTTGATAACTTAAATTAATAAAATCGCAACAACCAAGTCAACCTAGGGCTGCTGATAATGGGAAAAATCAAAATCACGATTATTTGCATTTTTTTTTTTGAAAACATGCTGTATCTATTCAGCATGTCTATCCAAAAAAATAAAATCGCAACCGAGAACTTTGAAATTTCACCTTAAAAAAATACACAAAATGGTCAACAGCAAAATGATCCAATCTAAAATAATACACAGATCCAGCTGTTCTGCCCTTTCTCTAAAACATTAAATAAAGAAAATCGAGCCCTATGTCAACCTTGCTCTAAATTCAGAGCTCGCCCTCAGATTACCAAAGAAGAAGCTCACGGCACGTGAACTACACAGAGGGCTGGGTAAACGCCTCGCCTGACGTACACATAAATACGCACGCTGTTGGCATCCTCCACATCATTACCCGACTAAGCATATCTTTGAAAGTGGGATCATAGTGGGAGGAGCCTGTCACTGTAGGCCGGCCCTTACAGCCGAGCAGTAAACCTTCACTACACGGCCAAGATTACCAGCCAGTCAGGACAAGGACAACCCAGCCCCCTGGTTCAACGTACTCACATTTGCCATAGTATCATCATGGGGCATGATGGATAAGAAGAGAGATGTATAAGACAAGTTAAAGAGTTGCTTTTGAGGCATCAGAGGGTTTGTTTACCGGGTGCTTTGCCTTCCACCTTCTCCTTCAGCTCTTTGAGTTTGGTCGCCTCCTTCTCCAGAGGGTTCTTTAGATCGGCACTGCTCAACTGAAACACAACATTCAACTCTAAGGACCTCAGCAAAGGGAACATCACATCGTATGCCATTCTGGGTCTTAATTACCTTGCAGCTATAGGGGTTATGAGCGATGAAGGCGGCCAGCAGCTGGATGGCACTCTTCACTACGTTTATAGACTTGTCCATCAGCCTCCCCACAGCCAGCCCCATCACCTCACTGTACCGGCACAGCGGCAACGCCTGGCAGAACACAAGCATCATTCAACAATACAGCCAGAACAATATCATGGCAGGGGCCTTCAGTGACGACAGGGCTGACTGACCTTGCTGTTGACCACGCGCGTGTAGACCTGCAGCACGCGCGCTCGCACATGGGAATGCGTGTCGTGCAGATGCTCCTGCAGCGTGTCGAAGAAGCGATCGCGGTCCGCTTTGCCAGAATCGTCCAGAGCGTCGCCGCACAGGACCCGGACTAGGATGTCTCCCAGGACCTCACACACCGCCACGCGCATGTTGTTACTCTGGGTAGCAGATGGTAGATATCGTTTGGTCATAGCACCATTATACAGAGTGATACATTGAATAAAGACGGAGGACACTCAGGTGTAAGTCAGGGTACGGCTGCTTGCTCGTGGATGCCTACAGATAGCCTGTGTCCATGTCCATCAGGGATCGAAACCAGTTCCTAATGGCTGGGATGTGAACACCAGGGCTACTGCATTATACCAAGTCAAATTCAGCTACTTTCAACCAGAACTGAATATTTGTTCCATGCATTTAACATAAACGTGCCATTCAAACATGCTACACTGTTGTACACCCAATGAAGGTTTAAATTGTAAGTCAACCACTGTTTCTGCAAGAAGGGAACACCGAGATAAAAAAACAAAATTATTTTTGGCCGTTGCACTCTAGGGAGGGGCGGGTTAGCCCCGTGTATACAACCCAAGCAAATAGTGAGTACGGTTGTATTAGGTTGCTTATGCTTCACACAGTCATTATAGCCAGGATTATAAGTTAACTATAACACTCTTGGATGCTAAAAACTAAATGAACCACTGCTCAGACAGGGCTTATGCCATTATTGTCCAAGAAGCATAAGCATCTCTTGGATCCCGCCAGCTACATCAACATACTGCCCAGACAGAGCTCCACTGAAGGCTCCGAGTTCCCTTCGCCAGAGAGTAGGGCTGGGCGATATGACCAAAATATCATATCCCGATATAGGTCATTCATATCCCGATAACGATATACAACGATATAGCACATTTTCTGTAAATTCAATGAATAAATACCGTATTTTCCGCACTATAAGGCGCACCGGAGTGCCGCAGCAGCTAAATTGAATGAAGCGTACATATATAAGCCGCACTGGACTATAAACCGCAGGTGTTTTAAATGTTTAATTACCATTAGGGCTTGCCCAAATGCCATTTTTCAGGCTTCGAATACTCGTTGGTTTTCCGAGCGAATATTCGAATACTCGTTCCAGAAAAAAACACCATCAAAAACAACATTAATAATCCCTATATACTCCCTGGAACCGATTTTGACAGTATCTGCTTTACTAACAAAATGTCATAGATAGGTACAACATAGGTTTGTTCATCTCACCTCTCCTTCCAAGTGCGTGATGAGGACACTGATGTTGGGGATAATCAATTCAGGCACAAGGGAACTCAATTCCGACAGGAAAGAAGAGAAGGCCTTGACCCCTGACCCTTCTCTGGCGAGCTCCTCACTGGACTTCTGACCAATCTCCCTTAATTTGTCAAAAAGGTAAACCGTACAATTATCCATTTGTATGACTCACAATAACCACCATATGTTTCAGTGAGTCCAAATGCACACCTTCGAGGTTTCTTCTATGATAATTAAGTTTCTGCTCACTCTTTTGGATAAAGGATATCCTAATGAGGCCTCTGATACTCTGAGACCAATTTGGATTAAGGGCTATACAAAAATTGAAGTAATTAAGAAAATGCATGTGAATTGAAGCATAAAAAAATGTATTACATCGAACAAACCCAAGTTAAAATGCATTAAAAAGTACAGAGCAAATATTGTCCCTTACCGTATGACCTCTCCTATTATTGCCCGGACTCCATACTCTGTGCTCCACACAGAGACGGCCTGAGCACACACAGAGGACAGCTGCTCAAAGTGCTGCAGCATCTGAATCACTTTGACACTTGCACCTGTGGAGAACAGCGAATGACAACGGGTGGGAAGAGGATACATGAGTCGAGTAAAAAGTCAGGCATAAACAGCCATTTATGTACTAATTTGGCTAATTTCCCGTTTGGTTTAGTTTTTAAAGACGTCTGAATTTGATGATAAAGTGGCTCACCCAGTAGGTGGTTGTACTTCTTTATCAGCAGCCCGAGCAGGTGGATGACTGCATCCCTGGTGGGCTTGCTCTTCACGTGGCTGATGGTGGGGTTCTCAAGGAGCTTGTAGCAGCAGCATGTCACACAGCTATAGGAACAGAGGTGCTCATTCTTAATGTGGTACCACCTGATAAGACCCATTTTTAGCACTCTTTATAATAACATACTATATTTTTACTAATGAACCAAGAAACACAAGGTTAGATAATTAATAGCTTAATATTATGTTAGCGTTTATCAGCAAAATACTGCAATACATCAATTATCAAACATTTGATAGTGTATAAAACAAATTGATTTGTTGCCTGCCTGCCTCTTGATTTGTTGCCTGCCTGACAAATTGACACACACACACACACACACACACACACACACACACACACACACACACACACTTGGGAGAAACAACTGCCATGCTAAACTACACATTATACAATCATTATTGCAGAATGCCGGAGAAACTTGTCATCTCCCATTAAACAAACAATGTTTAACAACGGTCTGGGCTGCCGTGCGAGACCAACAGGAAATTGCATTGGCCCAATTGAGCTCATTTAGCCGTGGCAGATCCTGCACTGGCTCCGGTGGACATGTGTTGGTACCTGATGAACTCTTCCTCCACCAGGGACAAGCTCCAGAGGGCGCGGATATCCAGTTGGAGGAGTTGTACCAGGGCCTGCAGCACCGTCTCCCTCTCGGTGTCCCACTGCGCCAGACCCTCTCCAACCTTGCCCTTTTTGCCTGACTATGGTTAAGAGTGAATATATAAATGTTACACACAAGAGATATGCCGTTTTCTGTATGCTACATACTAAATGTTATTTTTTTTTTCATTTGCCCTCAGATTACCAAAGAATAATAATAATCTTCGCTTTCAAAAGACCCTCAACAGAGACTTGCTTCTTGTCACCTGATACATTTACATTCAAAAACCTTTCATACAAAGACATGACAGACACACATTGTCTGAGCCCTACCACGTGTCCATCTGCATTTCTACTGAGGGGACAGAAAGTGGAGGGCTCTAAATGACTGTAGGTGCGCCCTTACAGCAGTGCAACAAGACTCCGTCACACTGCCAAGATTACCCACCAACCAAGTGACATAAGAGCAAGATCTCTTGGTCCGACAAGCTCATAAATGCCATGATCTCATCACTGGGCATTTTTAAGTACTATCAAAAGATACAAAATAGGGAGTATAACCCCTTGTACCCATACCTTGCCCGTTGCAGTGACGATACTTTGTCTGCAGGAGTCGCTTTCAAGCACCTCTGTAAGTTTGCAGAGTAAAAATACACCCATCTTCACTGCATTTAGCTGCTCCTTGCGGTCTGCGGCTGAGAGGTTAGTGGAGATGAGCAGCGCCGGCAAGGACACAGACAGTCCACTCACAACTGTAAAATAATGAAAAGGGGGCGGTTGAGAGCGTTAATTACTACATTGTGAAATTATATTTTAGATTCACAGATGTTTGTGCTAACATGCAGAAAATCTGACCTTGTATAAGAAATTCAAGAGTGTCCTCTTTGATGCTCAAGTCCACTGCGTTGCTGTGCCTTAAAGAGAGATGACAAATGACAATGAAAAAAATTAAATTCACGTTGAAACTACGTGAAACAAAAACAAAAGCCGATGTGGGTGACAAGACTCACTGTAGCACACTGTAACCAGTGTCGAAGTGCTCTAAGATACACAACGGCCCCTGGCTTCTTAATGCTGCCTTGAAACCTGTTTGAGAAATATCACGTTCAGAAACAAAATGTAAACAAAATATACAATTTGTAATGCATAAAGACCCCATAGTCTGCGCTATGGTACTACTTACTGATGAGGTGCGATGGTATGTGTTTAGGGGCGACCACATCTTGGACCACGTACTGGTTGATGCCCCCGGTTTTCACGAGGTCGCCCACGCAGACGGGTACAAAGAAATCCCAAGACATTTCTGTGGTACACCAACGTGAAGTTACTCAGCAATGAAAGTAGATCTGGCGCGATTATGACAAAAATGTGCTGGCCGCAAGCTCTCCACTCTTGGTTAAAAAGTTTAGGAGTTTAGGAATGAACTACACAATGCGGGTTGTTTGAGATACGCATAATTCAGCATTTAGTCAGCCAATATATCGGTAGTAACCGGCTGTAAAAACGATTACACGCTAACGCCCTATTATCATAGAAGTTTAGCCTAACGTGCTAGCAACCAATGCCCTATGCGTTAGCTTTGCTTCTTCCACTCTCATGATTAGCAGAAATTAGCAATGTCTGGTGAAAGTTCAAACCAAATAATTTGTCAAAGTACTCACCGGTGTTGTGGGTAGCCTTATAAGCCACAGTTAGGAGCACTAAAGACGGGACCTCTTGATTAGTGATTCACTGCCAGACGGTTAGAAACCAGTGTTTGAAATCCGTCTAAACATCGCGCCAAATAACATAGACCGTGACGTCATGAATGGTTCCGCCCCTACAGCTCCCGTTCAGAAACACGTTTTAGGGATGGTGCGCCACCCTGAGGAAAACCCCAGCACGACTGCACCAAGAGTGTGGGCCGACCTCTACCAAAACAGGTTGTCATACTGTATTATAATGTCGTTGGTATTCAGCAAAAAAGCCACGGTTTTAAATATAAAACAGACACATTGTTGAGGTAGTAGCTGTATTCAAATAATTGAAAACATAACCAACACCCTCTCCCTAGTACAAATGTTTCAGCTACAGGAATGGCAATACTTCCCTCATGAAATGTCTTATTTTCCATACAACACTCAATCAAATCTTTAAAAGGACAATTTCAATTGACTAATACTATCAAAATGCAGCATTGGTCTTATCTTTTTCATCCTACTCATTGTCATTCCAAAAAAGCTAGAGCTTAACATAGGCATTCATGTAAAATAGAAATTAAAGTTATTAATTGAAAAAGTTTTTTTAAAGAATTGTGTAGTCATACACGGCAATATTGATAGTGTTAGGGCATTTGTAAATGTCTAACTATTAGGGGAAAATGTAGTGTTTATTTTTCATTTGTATAACAAAATGTAAAAAAACAAAAAATACCTACAACAAAACATTACAATGAGCACCAAAGTAAATAAAAAAGAAAGTCAACCATTTCAAATATGAAATTTTAAATAAAGTTGTAACCATTAGTCTCCTTCATACACTGCATCAGACCACGGCCATCAAAAATGTTAACCAATAAAGCACCAAACATTAAGAAATATGTAAAACGTACTAATAACTAATGTTGAAAATACTATTCCAGCCATTTTCCATCTATTCAATCTGTTCCCGGCATTCCATTGTTTCACTAACAAAGTCATTTTATTTTCTCTTTCGGTCTTGAGAGCAGCGTGGACAGTACCTATGTGGAATAAAACAATAACTCTGTGTCAAACTGGTGTTCGTCTTGTTCATTTGGGAATCAATTACACTTTTAGTTAAAATATGAAACTGTTAAGTGAACAGCATCTCTTTCAGGTGAGGCCTTCTTACCATTTCCCACGTGGTTTGGTTGTCAGACCCACACAAGCGAAATGGAACCACTCGATAGAACACTGGAATCATCAAGACAAATGTCAAGCAAAATAAAATCTGGGGTCATGGCTTTAATTTCATCAACTGGACTACCATTATTATAAATAGTTATTGAATGAGACGCTTCAATTAAGAAGTCTCGCAGTGAAATAAGAGGGGAAGAGGAAATTAAGGAGCAGGTAGGGTTAAGGACAGCAGGGAAACGGTGGTTTGGTTTTGTAGGTACGATTTAAGAGCTATTATCTGAATGTAATTCATTAGAAATGGACCAGCCATCCTCAAATTAAATGTGCTCTCTAATCTTACCTACAACACCCTTAGAGCATGATCATGGGAAGATAGAGGCAGCAATTTAGCAAGCAAAAACTCAATGAAACAATGGGTGTACATGATTCTCATAGGTAAACGTTCACACTGTGGGCATAAACAACAAAAGAAACAAAGGTGAGGGGGAGTGACCATTGTTGAGAGTTTAGGATTGGCCATGGCTTAAATCAGCCGTGACGGGAGAAACTAAATTAATTTGCAATGTTCTAGTCTATGGGTGAAGGGGACCTGTCTGCAAGGCAGTTAAGAAAATCTGCACAACAAAGAAGTCAGTTGATTGGCATGGCCTCAGACCAATTTCGTGGCAATGAAAATGCAAACTATCCTTTCAACCCCTTACACCTTTCAATAAGAGAGGAAGGGAGACATCTCTTGGTCCAAGAAGAATGTGTAAAAACCCCTGTCCAATTGCCTAGTAATTATATAAAGAAGGTTTAAATAATTTGTATTGTATACATACATATATTTACGATTACTATTTCCACGACGGGTGTCAAGCCAAGAATTGTGCATGAGACTTACGTCAGTGTTGTCACAGCCAATCATCTCCCCATAGGAGACCTGGTGGCACAGGCAGTAGGTGGGCTCGTTGGGGTCCACAGGCATGTCCAACACATCTGAAGGATGCACGTTGCCAAAGTTGGAAGCTGGAGCATTGAACTCTCCTCTGGTGAATAAAACAACAGTGGTGGATCATTGAGACTTGAGTCTTATCTTGTGAGAATACACAATATCTTAAGTACTTGAATAACAGGACTACAATAATAACCATGATGAATGAAGACATTGGCTAGAGCAGTATGCGAAGAAGACTTATTCAAGATTATACGCACGGTTGGAGGAGTTTGACTTTCTTCTGTGCACTCTTGGGACTGCCATCCTCATCCGAGCTCTTCACTTTAGACCTAGTTTTAGCCATCTTCTTCTCCTTTTGCCTAGCGTCAGCTGAAAGTCCAAACAACAAGGCAGACGATCAGGTACCAAAACAGACCTTGGTTTTCAACTTTGGCTTAATGAGAAACGATTTGCCATGATTGTTGATTTAATCTCCTCATACCATAGACAGTTAGAAAGTATGGCTTGATAGTACTGTCTTACACATGAAGGAAGTGATTAGGTTGGGTTGGACCTCCGCCTCAAATATACATTACCAAACTAATGAGAGTGAGTTATCTCACTCCCATTAGTTTGTGGTCAGTTTTGAAGGGTTCTATCATGGAGAAACCCTTACTTTTTTTTCCCTTACTGGAGGTAGAGTCATAGTCAGTGCTCTCAATCTGTTTCTCCTTCAGATCCGCTTCGAAGCGGGCCAGGTCTGTATCCAGCCGCCGGATGTGCTTGTCAACCTTAATAAATCAATTGAAAAGAAAACTCAGTTTTTTGGTGGAACCTTATAGTATGTTGCCTGCAGTATGTCTGTATGTTATGGCACTAACTTGTACTCACCATCTCATATGTCTGCATTGCCAGCTGCACCTTATCATCACCAAACTCTTTGCATTTACTGTATGACTGCTGAATCTGTCTCAGAATGGAGAGCTTTTGCTCCGAAGAAAGAGTCCTGGCATTGGAAGTGTACTCCTTGGCCAGGGAGTCTATCTGTCCTTTAAGATCTGTAGAGCAACGCAGAATGGCAAAGAGTGAAAGAGTATTTGGACTGAATTGTAATGCCATTCCATTTAAGACATACACACCGTTAACATAACATGTTAATCTAGTAAACGTCAAGGGTTATAACCTGGATTATAATGCTACAAATCAACTTTTGTTTTCTTCAAACGAATGTTTCATTCTCGCAGTTGAGGTTCAATTGTATGAAGCACTACATAGTCGTGAATACGAAACCCACTCTAGTGTATTAGCTATGTATCAACCATACCTTCTGTCCGTTGGTCTAGGTCCCGCATCAAATTGAAGTTTCTCTGCAATTCGAATGGCAAATTCTCTATGCCTGGGGTTGTAAAAGAAGGGACAACATTAAGTTACAGGCCTTCTAATAAATCTGAATCGGGCAAAAGGCATTTATGTAAATTACAATTGCAATCGTAAACCACCAAAGACGACGTCTGCCGCGGGATCAGATGGGGGAGTTGGAAGAATCAAATGTACAAACAATAAATCACAGCAAAAATAAGAACAAAGATCACCAGTTGAAACCAAGAAGGAGTTAAATAGCTAAAAGCTAGTTAATATGTTTACGTGGTGTTTCCTAAATGCATCCATAATTTGGAGAATAAAAATTCCAGTAAATAGACTGTGCCCAAAAGCCATAATCGCGATGGGTCGCCGGACACTACTGCGTTTGATTCAAGATTCAGGCATTGATGATCGGGCCTATTACATTCTCAACAACGAGACAGCGTTGAATTATGGGGTATGAAATCCCTTCCCACCCACAAATAACTATTTAATGCTTACTGTCTAAATAATGTTCCAGGTACATTCCCGCCGCCATCTTGGAAAATGTAAACAACACATTTTCCGGCAGCGGAGGAAAGGTTTTGATTGGCTGCCGCCATTCTCTGGTGCGCTCCCTATATATGACGTGGTGTTTTTTTGTGTTTTTAAAGATACTCACCACAAGATTGAAGACATTAAACATGAAATGAATCCTGTTTAATAATAATTATGCATCAAACTGTGCAAAACGACATAAGAAAATAATGCACACATGAAAAAAATGCATTATTAAACAGGATGTGCAGCAATAAATTCAAATATTAACGTAGTTAATGCATTCATTCGAATACATTGCATTCTGCCATAGATGTCTGCATTTCTATGATCAGCTGTGTATATCCTCATAGTTTTTATTCAAGTCATGTTATTATTGGCTACTCTGGCTGGCACCTTCACTGAAAGCTCTAGGTAGAAAATGTGGGACATCGGGCCACACAAGTTTAACTTTATAACTTTATAACTATTTTTAGTATTTCTCATCTTTTGTCGCTTGGTTTTATAACGTTGGGTTCCACTTTCCTTGGGGAACCCATCATCTGTAGCAGCCTATAGCCCGATACATTATTTAATTAAAAGTTTGCATTGTTGAAACAAAAATACTTTGAAGTGGTCCTCACGTATGTTAAATTAATTATAAACCCAACCCAATTGGACATTGGAAAACTTTTACTTTTCCTGGGATGAAAACATTCCCATGTCCATGTGGAAGTGGTAGCGACCGCGGAGCCACCGGAAAGGGAATGGTCAGGGGCGGGATCTCAGCGGAGAAGCTAAGGGTTTATGGACATCGACTCATATTAAGGGATGTACCTAACTTTTTCATCGTAACAAAACAAAGGACAAACCTATATTAGCCAGGTAATATTGTGTACCACTGAAAGTCACTGGTAACATTGAGGGGGATACAGAAGGTTGTGCATCAAGTTTGCTCGCTAGCTCCGCTGGTCTGTAACGCTAGCCAGACAAAACGTTATGGTCACCACCATACACTTGGGTTTTCCCTGAATTTGACTGACCATTGTGCGGTAAATGCATGCACTCGTTTATTTTTCTAAAACCGTTTAAGTTGTTAAATGGCATTTGTAATGGATGCACACAGTGTTGTTTGGGATTACATACTCGCCAGTGTTGTTAGCCATAACCTGGTAGCCCCACACTTGTTTTTTCTGTCTTCCTGTTGCTCCTTCCCTCGCATTCATCTATCACGTTGACAGCCAGTCGGCCGCCTGCCGCTTATACCACCATCTATTGGTTCTGCGATTCTTGTGTCAATCTGTAACGTGTACTGTTGCCAATCTCGTCGTGGGCTATTGGCTAGTGTAGTTGTCTTACTCTCAACCATGGCAGACTTATTGGTGCATACTATACTATATAATTGTCTGCATCCAGGTATTCATTATCTAGTATATTGAGAAAACATTATTTAATACCATGTATTCTTTCCAGCATGGATGCAGGTGAGGATCAAAACACGAGTTCCACCAATGGAAATGCTCAGACAGGGGGAAACTCCCGCCCATCCCAGATAGCACACATGTCTCTGTATGAGAGACAGGCTGTACAGGTATGTCTTTGTTTGGGTACCTGCATTACATACAAATGCATACCTGTACTTGTAAATATTGCAGGAATACAGATTGTTTTGCTTCAAAGTAAGATGAATGAAAAACCCATGTTGACCTGTCCATTATATGTGCAACTTGTTGACCAAGGCTCTCCAGGCACTTCAGAGGCAGCCAAATGCTGCTCAGTACTTCCAGCAGCTGATGCTTCAGCAGCAGCAAATCAACAGTGTCCAGCTCCATAACCTGGCTGCTGTGCAACAGGTAGCACCCTGTACACGCATGAGACATTAAACATAATACCTGGGAATTTATTCATATGTGTGGTCACTTATCTTTCACATTAGGCAACGCTTGCAGCGAGTCGGCAATCAAACTCTTCCAATAACAGTGTTGCCACCACCACTGTAAGTCTTATGGCACATATTTTCCTTTTGTTAAAGCGAGGGCACAACAGCTGTTTTGATTGCTGAATCTATGATTTTATGGTTCCTTTTCAGGTCAACCTGAGCACCACTTCTGGAGGAGGGACTGTGACTAATCCCCGCCCCCTTGGTCCGGCCTCCTGTGCGACAACCACTGCTCTTAACCAATCGGTATTGTTGGGCGGGAACTCTGCCGGACAGGGACAGATGTATCTCAGAGTAAGTTAAAGTCAACATTGTTCTTTGACTATAGCGTATTAGTTTTAGCTTAATCTAACACACTCATTCAGTAGTTCATGTGCATAGCAATATCAGATGTTGCGTTTCTTTAAAAGGAATTTAACAAATTATACTTCTTCATTCAAAATTGTATTCAGAATTAATCCATTGCTTGCTTATTCTTACCACTAAATAAGCTATCAACTATATTGGGAATTCAAATGATTATTAAACGCAATTAATGTCACGATACCGTTCCCCACATCTTTGCTTATATGGTGGTCTTTGTGCCCAAACGGTCCTTTTAATCATTGCTCAAAGCACATGAGATCATGCTCTGCCACTTCTGAACGTGACTAATATGTCATCATTGATTCCTTAGGTGAACCGCTCCCTGAGAGCCCCACTTGCCTCCCAGCTGATATTCATGCCTGGTGGTACAGCCACAGCAGCTGTGGCCACAGTGACCCAGCAGCAGCCACAACATCAGCAGCAGCAGCAGCAGCAGCAGGAAAACAAGTCTACCTTTCCTAGCACTCCTTCAGAACATGATCAGGTGAGAAAATTGCACAATTGTTAGAGAAATAATGTATTTTGATGAATTGGGATTTTAAAAGAACATTATCCAACTCAATATGTGGGTATGTAAGTTGTGATTTAAATGATATATTGATTTAACATTTTGAGTTGTGGTACGCTTCACTTAACCATTGAAACTGTTGTTTATCGGTTATAGGGTGCATTAATCAGCCAGCATCTCATCAGGCTTCATTCTTCCAGTGTTTTTTTCTAAAAAAACATTATGTAGGTCTGCGCTAAAAATAGTAGACCAAGACTTTGTTCTTCACACATCCCCATGTCAGTTTAAATGACTGCATTATCAATGACCTGATAGGACATGGATGCTTCCCGTTAATTCCTTCTGCTTCAGGTGAAACTAACTTAGTGCTCCGCCGCTTTATTGGAAGATGAGCGAGAGCAACTCTCAAACTCTCTAAACGGAGTAACCGAAGCTTTACGTGAAGCCAAACGATGCCAGCGACAGAACTTTAATGTCAACATTGTTCCTACAATGTGAAGCAAAGGTTTTCTTAAAACCGAGACTTTATACCAGCGCTGTCCGCAGTAGCTGGACCCCCGGTCTGAGCTCCTCAGTGAAGCCGTAGACGGCCCTCCTTTTATGAGCACAGACGTCACAAAGAGTCGGTGGGTTACGCAAATATAGTATGCGCTTCCTTGCACACTGGTTATTTATATTTAATATTTTAATTCTAGTTATGGCTCAATTTATTCGTCCAAATGATACAGTTCCAACTTGTCCATTTCTCCACTCTCTAATTAAATGCCATTAATAATGAACCATAGGCTATCGCCGACTTGTTTGACTACTTAAAATCATAATATACAAAACCTTCAGCCTGTAAAGTGATCACAGGAAGCAAAAAATGTGCTACAAATACAAGCATCTCCCATTTAGCATGCACGCTAAGTATGTTGCCGTCTGTCATTATTTGTTATGCTAAGCTTAGTAGGATAAGGACAGCCGCCTCTTCACGGTAGCCCTCCTTTTTTCTTTCTATGAATATTAGTATGTGCATAGTGTATCACAGGGGATACTGTAACATTGGATCTTATGTTTGATTAAAGGTCCCATGGCATGCTACTTTATGGATGCTTAAATATAGATATTAGTGGGCCCCAAACACAGTATTTGAAGACGTTCCCGAAATTCAGCCGTGGTGCAGAATTACAGCCACTACGAGCCAGTCGCACATTGAGCTTTCCCCAAACGCGCCGTTTCGGTGTCTGTAGCTTTAATGCAAATGAGATGGAGAGAGGCGGGTCAAGGAGGAGGGTGGGGGTGTGGCCCTGAGCAGCTTGCGGCCACAGTACCATTCGCTTTGTTTACAGTGGATGTATCGCAATGGCGAGGCACACACAGCCTTTGGCCGTGTTCTGGAAATATTCTAGAACACTCCAGGTGCTCCGGCGGGAGTCCTGGAGCTCTATATCTATATAATATCATATCATACATAGATATCTATATCATATAATATATATTATCACGGCCAAAAGCTGTGAGCCTCCAGACGATATAATACATTTCAAACGACTGTTCTCCGACGTCTCTGATTCTTCCACGTCCACATCAATCCGAAGTAGACTGAACCACGACATGGAGGAGAAAGGGATTGTCTCCCGCCGGAGCCTCGCTGCTGGGAGCCACCGCCTCCTGCAGCGGGCATTGCCGAGGCGGTGGTCCCTCGGCAGCGGGAAGCGGGGCTCAAGCGGGAGACATTCGCGGGCAACAATCCCTTTCTCCTCCATGTCGTGGTTCATGTACTTCAGGGAGTCAAAGCCAAAGTTCCTTTTTCCCCAATTCCTTCTCAACCATGGCTGAGATAACCCCCAATACGAGTCTCGTTGTGGAAATACCGGAGACGAGAGTGACGTGCTATGCGCCATAACACCAACAGCAGAACGGTTATCCAAATAACAAAAAAGTGTACAACACTTACGTTACAGTCCAGGAGCTCGCGAATGTCTCCCACTTGAGCCCCGCTTCCCGCTGCCTAGGGATATTCCCGGCGGGCGGTCATTATTATAAAACTGGTTGAACGCGTAGGGAACTCCGCCTACCTGGGCCAGATACTTTTTATGATTTGCATGGTTGGTTGAACCCTCATTTTTAGAACCATCATCAGTTAGCAATCCTGTTCCTCCAGGTGCAGAACCTGGCGCTCCACTGTGCCTCAGCCCCCAGAGGGATGGCAGTCAAGTCTGAGTTTCCAGACAGGAAGGATGCTGCCAACTTCTCATTTGGCCAACAACAGCAACAGCAGCCTTTCCCACAGACAGCCCAGCAGCAGCAAGTACAGCCACAGCCGCAGCAACTGACCAAGCAGATATCCACCTATCCCCAGCAGGCTACCGCCACTTGTGCGGGGACAAAGCCCGATGGCCAGGCCAACATTAACCCTGCTGTATCTGTTGCTCCTTCCTCGACATCCTCCGCTGCCTTACCCTTGTCCCAGCTCCTCCTCTCCCCCTCTGCTCTTTGCCAGGCAAGAGCAGTAACCACGGTTACCCCCTCTGCCACGGTGACGCACATCTTGGTCCCCACCTCGAGTGTTTCTACCTCCACACAGGGCTATTCGCTTGGCTCCGTCACCACTAAGGCCAGCATCAACGCCCAGACACTGGTAGTGCAGCCGTTGCAGCAGACTAACGTCCCAGTGGACAAAGGCCCCGTACCCATCCAGCCCAAAACCACTCAGGGACACCGCCTACCAGTCCAAATGCCCCCCCGACACCCGACGGCCATTCTCCCGGCCCTTCCCACCCACAGCCAGGCCACCCCCGTGGGACACCACCCTCCCCATATTCCAGTCCAGCTGGTGGGAGCCCGACCCGGCTCTGCGGGGAACACGCAGGCCCTGGCCGTGGCCCAGAACCGAGGGAACACGGCTCCGGAGAACACGACCGGCGGGACTACCCACAGCGGGGCCGTGGCCATGGTAACGTTCATCACCTTTGTTTTTCCTTTAGGGGCTCTGGTGAAGGGGAGAACCGCCTTGAGGGGAACAAGGAGCTATAATGTATATTGTCTCCTGCTGTTAGACAAAGCCTGCCGTCGGCTCCTTGAAAAGGAAATCTGACTCAGATGCCACAGAGCTGTCCGACTGCGCCTCGATGAGAGAGGGGGCTCCTCCGCTGTCCCCCGCCCCTGCTAAGGACACTGGTACTACAGCTGCCCTCTCCACAACGCACACACCACATACACTTTTACACATTTTTAGCTTGATATGGCAAATACAATTAGTGAAATGTGAATGTTCCTTGTTCTTGTTTTTGACCAGCTCCGTCTGCCATCCCAGCCTTCTCGTCTCCCCCTCTGCTGTCCCTACTGCTGCCCTTATCGAGGGCAGGGCTCGGGGACAAGGACAGAGCTCCTCTGCCCCAGGCCGTGGTCAAACCCCAAGTCCTCACTCACCTCATCGAGGGCTTTGTAATCCAGGAGGGTGCTGAACCCTTCCCCGTAAGTACCGCCACGTTATCATAACAAGCCAATGACATTGTCATGTATCCATCTCCATTAATGACCTCGTCTATGATGGTGGTTGTTGTTATTTTGTTGGGTAGGTGGCAGGGCTCATGAAGGACAGAGAGTTTGCCTTGGTTGGGCGCTCAGAGAATGGATCTGCAAGTAAAGGTTTGTTATTTCAGTTTGAAATCGTTCAGCCCTTCAACACAGTCCGTTAACTTAATATGATGTAATAATACTGTAACACTATTCTGTTGGGTTCTCCCCAGTGTTGAAGTGTGAGTACTGCCAGAGCCTTGCTCCAGCCGGTCAGTTCAGAGGATCCAAGAGATTCTGTTCAAAGACCTGTGCAAAGAGGTATGGTTCATCCCAACCATACGCTATATTTTAAACACGTATATCGGTACATCATGTGGTTGTTTCAAACGTATGTACATATATGCACGCTATAATCGAGCTTGTTTAGAAAGCAGACGTAGCCCTTACAGTCACACAATCACGTACTCTGTGACAATCACGACGTTTGGTACAGTGTTCAATGCATACCATTGTGGTATGGCCTAAAGACTCTGGTGTGTGACCCCCTCCAGGTACAACGTCAGCTGCAGCCAGCACTTCCGCATCAGCAGGGGGCGCTCTGGTCCAGGGGCCAGCCCCCTGCAGCCGCCGCCTCCTCCTCACCTGGAGACCTCCGCCCGACGGAGGGGCCCTCCTCGAAGGAGCAGCTCAGAGATCGCCTCTGCAAAGATATCAGGCAAACATTTACCTGTTAAGGTGGGTCCTGTTTATAGACTCCTATAGAGGTTGCGCTCAGAAACCGACTTTGTCCGTGTTGTGTGACCAAACATCAGGCTAATCAATCAATCCATGGTGACGTCTGCAAACCGCAGGTACCGGGACACCTTGAGGGATTTAGTCAAGAAGCTCCCCAAAGCAACTCTTACTTATGAAAACTAGTGGTCAGCATGAAACTGAAAGAGTGGGATGTCGCGATTCACCTGTGTGCAGTGATCTCAGATCTGAATGTAAATTCTGCAAGTCGCATGCTTATGTAAAAGATATTGTCAGAAAATGGATTCAAACATTATGCCGATTGCAGAATCCCTAAATTGTTTTGTTATTAATAGTTTCTGTCTTCCAAAATGGCTCTCATGTACCCTATAAAAAGCCTCTCATTACCACTGGTCCAGGGTGCCCCAGCAACTGATCTACCAATCATCTGCGCTTCCAAGCACAGAGCCAGAACTTCTTCACTGTTACAGAATTAAAGACATTTCTGGAAACGTTAAAATGGTCAAATAGGTGTCCCGAAACATAACGTTGTATTTAACAACATATCGTGCAGTCGACCTGGTTAGGCCTCTTTCACCACTTGACATGTCCTTTTACGTACTGAAACAGTACCTAATTTCTCAAGTAACCGTGGTGATGTGTCTGGACAGCTGAAGGTGTTGTGTTTCGGTTGTGTGCGGATGGTGTCGCAGTCAGGCTCAACAACGCCAGCATACTCACCCGTGTTTCACGGGGTGGTTGTTTTCTTCTGACTATTATTATACTGTGCCATTACTGTTGCACTGATGTTTTACCAAGCAAGGACTGGTGCTTTTCTTTATGTTGAATTTTCAGTCATCATGTTGTACACATTACTACACATAGTAAATACTGATTCATTTATATTTATTTGTTTTTCCTTGTTGGTTTCATTAAAACTGGTGATTCCTTTCCATCCAAGTGACTGCTAGCGCTTCCATTGTGCATTTTAAGGAGTGTTCCCGGGTGATGTACCATATTGGTGAATACTTTAAATATGCAGAACTATCACTATTGTGATAAGAGTACTTTTATAAGTAAAGTGTATTGGCAAGTACCATCGTGCGAGTGCTTTGATTTTGGTACTTGCAGATGCACATCCTGATTAAATAGGATTTGTGGGCTTATTTTCTCTAACACGCATTCCTTCGTAGAATAATACGTACAGTATAACATGGTTATAGTGTGCTCCGTTCTCCGAATAAAGCTAATAAAATCTCATTCCTACTACTTACTTGCACGTTATATTACGGAGGCAGGTTTGCAGAGGATTAATAATCAGCCCAATGTTAGTAGGACTTTGACCGATGTGATTTCAGTAACGAGGCACACTATGAGAAATCCAGAGCAATATGGCTGGGTTTTGCCTATTTCAAATTTATTCAAGACTCATGAATTAATCTGTTTCCCATAAATAGTCCCAAAAAGTAATTCCACCCTCTATTTGCAAGGGTTCTTCCAAATAGCCTTGCTCTCTTTGAATCCGGCCTTCACAGCCATAGTTTGAATGATAAGTAAGTGATGTTATTCATATGACACTACCAGTTTGAACCAGTTAAACCACAGTAGGCTTTGCCTCACCAGACCCAATGTTGTATGTTTGGTTACTATTTACAAATCTCCTTCCGTCACAGTGTCAGTCAGAGTCCAGTCACTCGGAAGAGCAGTCCAGCGATGGAGAAGATGAGGAGGACGAAGAGTTTTCTCCCTCGCTTTCCCCAAGCTCCTCCCTGTCCTGTCCAAGGCCCGCCCACAGCGTCCCGCAGTCGGACAGCTTGGCCCCGAGCAGCCACGCGATGGATGCCTCAAACGCCTCCCCCGGGAGCCCCGCCAACTGGGGCGTGGCAGAAGTCTGCAGGTTCATCTCGTCACTGCAAGGTCCGTAGCCTCCCTAAAGAATGTGGTGTGGCCTGTTTCTGAAGGGCAGCGGGTGCAGTTGTTGGTGTGCTCGTTGATCTGGTGTATTTACCGTGTGTCCCGCCTTCTCTCTAAACAAAGGCTGTGAGGAGCTGGCCAGCCAGTTTCTCTCCCAGGAGATAGACGGCCAGGCCCTGATGCTGCTCAGAGAAGATCATCTGATATCCACCATGAACATCAAGCTGGGCCCCGCCCTCAAGATCTGCGCCTCGATCAACAGCCTACGAGACTGAGGTCTGTGCTGCTCAGACGCTATCAGCATGACTGGAGCAGACCGGAGGGGGTCTGGGGTTCACATGGAATCACATAACTGGGGTCTGAACCAGGGCTTCAGACTGCAGCGAGTGGTTGCGGGATGATGATCAAATCATAACAGTGGACCATGATTAACACAAAAGACATACACTGATGGTTCTGCTCTTTGGCTTTCATTGTGGGGCGTGTGGAAGGAGAAGGTTTAGGAATAAGTGCCCTGGCTTTGTCTTGGTAGAAAATTGAATGTGAAACATATTATGTGTTAACCGCGCTGGCCCTATAGGCTTAAACGTTACGTTATGTCCGTTAGAGAGAAACAGTGAGTGGGATGTCTCCGTCAATGTATGTAGCAACTGTAGCAAGAGTATAATCTCTGTGTGACTGACTGCATTCAGAGCTAATTGTGCTAGCAAATTAGTTCTGCTTGCTAGGTTGAGTAAGTCTGTTGCATTATAAGAAACAGGACTGTTGCCTTTTAAACTCTTAAGTGAGGGTGCTTTAACTGGAGTGGTGAGCTGGAGGGTCAAACCCCATATTCATTCATTCCATTTCTTTGACAATGTTCCTTTTTTTTTTAAGCAAGAGTATATCTTTAAAACATGAAACCAGGCTCCGTACATACAGTGAAACACATTTTGAGTCTGTTCTTTTAGTTGTTGTTTTTTATTGTACTGTTATAAAACACTTTTATACCTTGTCTGTTTATTATTGTTCATTTTTGTACTATGATCAAAGTTCTATTTTTCCAGGGCAGTTTTACATGGATGTTTTATGTAGTGAGTTTTAGCAGCTTTAACTGACCTAACTACCTGAATAGAGGTGTGGTGGTCTCCTCTGTGGAGGACGGACCCGAAGCGCCCTGTCGACCTGTATGCAGTAATAAACCAATAAACAATGCCTGTTCAACCTAATGCTGAAATGTCTTCAGTTATTCACTGCAGGTGAGCGCTATTATGCCGCTTTTCCACCGCACATGTAGCTCGACTCGACACGACTCGACACGACACGACTCGACACGGTAGCAACACGGGTGCTTTTCCACCGCAAATAGTACCTCCTGGACGTGGGCGGGGTCGGCTGCGCGAAAGGGCCGTGACGTATTTGTGTACGCGACGCAAACAACACATACGCAACCCACACATGGACAGAACCCACATAACAACAATGGAGGACATCGATCACATTACTATTATTAGCCGGCATGTTGAAGAAGTTGGAGAAGTGGAACATGTTGGCTGCGGCGCTGCTATGGATGTTACCAGCATGGTTGCCATGTCGCTCTCGTGACTTCGTCACACTCTCTGGCCAATCAGTCGCCGGCCGTCTGCCGACGTCACCTTTTAGCATCGGCTCAGCTCGCTTGGTACCTAGAGCGAGTAGGTACTAGAAAAAGCAGCCACTTCAGGTACCAGATACCATGGTACCGCGGTGGAAACGCAAAAAATGCGAGCTGAGTCGAGTCGTGTCGAGTCGTGTCGAGCTGGTACCATGCAGTGGAAAAGCGGCATTAGACTCATGGCTAACCCTAACACGATAACATCAGACATTGTGCAAAACTCCTGCGTACAACATCCTCACCTGGGATCCCCGAATGGAGCTTAAATAATCACAGTAATACGTGGGTGTAACAAAAAGTTCGGCCTATTCAACATTGCACATTCTTTTAATTTCTTCCTGTCCCTACTTCAACGAAATACGGACGTGTTAAAATTAATTTTACCTACCGGTATATATTAATTTATTTGTTATACATTGCATCCGTTTTTGCAAACAAATCAGAAATATACAATGATTTCACCTTAAAGATTCAATGCTAGATAAGATTTGGTCAAGTTTGCCTGTGACTGAAGCCATTTTAAACACATTTTAAGATAGTAATAACAGTGATATGCAATGAAGCTGGACATAGCTTCTGCCATAAATGACACTTCCAACACCATTAGGCAAAAGAGCTGCAGAACAGGTTCTCTTATGTCCCATAAGACCTCACGTGCACTCTGGGATCCATGCTCTCCAAAGTAGGCTCATTGGCTATCTCTCTCAGCAAAGTGCATTGTTCATGTGTTTTTGGCACACATACAATTCTAACACGTGTGTTAGAATACAGTGTAGCTGTTGGCTTCCCCGTAGCCGGCTTCTTGCAGGTACCGCTCAATGTTCACTGGCTCTGGCCCCCGGAGGACCTTGTCACTGGCGTTCTTCTCTGATGATTGGAGCTTACGAATTAATTCAGCCAATGAGGTTCTCTCCTGTTCCTTCCATTGGCAACAGCTCTTAATCATCGAATACCTGAGCGATAGTGAGAGAATATGGCATAGTGAGAACATGATAGTTAATATTCAAAAGCAATCAGCAGCTGATCTGGCACCAGGTGTGTGTGAGGTGTGAGCATTATATTTGGAAGGTTAATGGGAACCCACAGTGTGTTAGAGCAGTTGGAAGGTTTCCTCAAGGTTTTTCCTCTTTGGTGGAACTGCAGGAGCTCCTTTACTGGGATTTCAGCAAACGGGGCTTCACCTGTGGAGAAACAAAGGTAGGAAGACAGTGTTATAGCTCTTGTCTACGTTTTTGTATAGATTCAGAATGTATGGTAGTAATTTCAAATCTATCCTCTAGAGCAAGATCGATTTTTTACAACTTAAAATGAATTCAACATACCAAGTGTTGCCATTTCATACAAGAGGAGGCCAAATGACCACCTTTAGTGCGAGAGGGAGAGAGAGAGATGAGGGAGAGCGTCAGAGCGATATCAATTCGTATTTGATAATGGATGAGAATGACAAAACCTTGACCTGCATCCCTGCATACAATTTTCCTTAGCATTATTCCTTAGTATGTATTTGGTGAGAACTCACACATCACTGCTTTCACTGGCGGGTTTCTTGGTCAATAGCTCGGGGGCCTGCCACTTCTTTATCCCAGGGTCTTCCTTATGATTGTCCTCTTGGTTCTTCCTGGTGTGTACTCCCTGCAGGCCCCAGAGCTTGGCCGTGTGCTCCCGGCTCACCAACACACTGCAAGCCCGGATATTGCCATGGAGAAGATCTTTGCCATGAAGGAACTCCTAGTGAAGGCAACAATACACACATTGAAGAGGTCATTCATGGTTATGAAATTCAGATGTTTGCAAATGCAAAACACTGGGTTAACTTTGCTTTGCCTCGTTTCTTTGGGAACCTCACAATAGTATAAATATTAAGGGGAGGAGGAAGGGGAGGAACTTGTATTTCACAGAGTGGGTTGAGAACAGGTGGGGTTCTATGCTGGATTGAACTTTGACCTTTGTCGCCTTGCATGACATAGATTTGAAATGCAAATATGTGGTGTAAGCTTGGGTGTGAACCAAACAAATTTGCAAGGTAATGATTTATTTCATATGCGTCTGGCCTCGCTCCCGTTTACACAGACTTCCAGCAGACCTGGCCTGGGTCTGGCCACTCACAACACTTTAAAGTAGCCTGGCAAAGTCCAGCTAGTGTCAACCAGTAAGAAGATGCTGTATCGTAGAGGCTTACATACCAGCGCTGAAGCCACCTGTTTGCCCATGGTAAGGATTCGTCTCTCGGTCATCTCACATGGAGGGTCTGCATTTTCCTAAGAAACACACCCAAGAGAAATAGATCTTTACCCCTCATACTTCCCTCTGACCATTTCCAGAACAAGATGGTTAACATTTAAACACGCAGCTCTATTTTTATTTCTCTACATTGAGAACATGACAATAAACACCTACAAAAATGGGAATGAGCCAGTGTAGTACCCCTCCCCAGTGAAGTACCCCTCCCCAGTGAAGTACCCCTCCCCAGTGAAGTACCCCTCCCCAGTGTAGTACCCCTCCCCAGTGAAGTACCCCTCCCCAGTGAAGTACCCCTCCCCAGTGTAGTACCCCTCCCCAGTGAAGTACCCCTCCCCAGTGTAGTACCCCTCCCCAGTGTAGTACCCCTCCCCAGTGTAGTACCCCTCCCCAGGCCCCTGCTCACTGTCTGCCTGCATCTCCAGAGGAACCCGAGCAGGTCTCGGTTCTCCAACTCTTCCACCACGGTGACCAGCGGCGCCCGCAGAGACACCACACCCAGCAGCTCCGGGAGGAAGGGGTGAGGACCCAGCTGGGACAGGAAGGAGGCGAAGCCCAGGAAGGCATGTCTTTCAGTGGCGTCCGCAGTGTCTAGCCGGACAGAAAACATGGGACAAATCAGTATTGAGGAGTAGTAGACATCGCACAATAACTCAAAAATAAAATCCTTCCTCTAGAACTGCCAGTGGTTTCAATGAATGGGAGCTCTGTGTGCAGGCAACAAGTATCAGTGTAAATTTCACAACAACTACTGTAATACGGTCCCTTGTGTAGAATCTTTTGCCAAGAACTTGAACCAAAATACTGGTCAGGCCTGAGAGGAACTGGAGGAGTTTCTGTTTCAAATACCTGATGAAATCCATTCTCTCTCTCTCTCTCTCTCTCTCTCTCTCTCTCTCTCTCTCTCTCTCTCTCTCTCTCTCTCTCTCTCTCTCTCTCTCTCTCTCTCTCTCTCTCTCTCTCTCTCTCTCTCTCTCTCTCTCTCTCTCTCTCTCTCTCTCTCTCTCTCTCTCTCACCTTTGAGCACGCGCAGCACCACGTTGCGGTTCTCCATGCGGGCGCGGTAGAGGGACACGGCGGTGTCCGAGCGCAGGGAGAAGGTGGTGGGCAGGGCCGTCACCAGGTTGAAGGTCTCAGGCAGCCTCTGCCGCGGCAGCTCCCTGGGCTGCACCGTGGGGATGTAGCTGGGCCGGTACTGGTGCGTCTGCGGGGGAATGCCCACTTTCAGAGCCGGGGTGTCCACCGTGTGCAGGAGGTTCCTGCCGGTGTAGGTGTTGGGTGGGCTGAAGGTTGAGTAGGAGCTGGCTACATCCAGCGCTATGCTCTCGTTCTCCAGCACGTTGATACCTGGAGGAGCTGCGGACAGAGAGAGGGAGTGACGGGCGATAGAGGAGGTGTGAGGAGAGGCCATTTGGTTGGTTTGTTGCCCTTGTACTGAAATTAGCATGACAGTACGGCTACAAAAACTGAGATGGTGCGACACCACCCCTTGCACAAACATATAACTGCCTACAGTATTTTCAACACAGCAAAAGGACTGGGCATTATTGAATTGTATAATGTAAGAACATTTAATCATATAAATTCTTAATGTATAGTGTATAATTTTTTTTAATTGTTACATACATTTACATTTAGGGTACTTACAATAAGTATACATTATATATATACAATATGTGTACAATATATATAGAGAGAGATGTATCATAGATTTCTGTGCGACAATAACACATTCGTCCTCCATCTATTCAACCCACTCACCATCAATGCCTTGCAGCGTGCGCCTGGCCCGCTGTCTGTAGGCCGACTGCTTGGCCTTGGGCTTGATGCGCTCCACCTTCTCCGGGCAGAAACGCAGCAGCAGGATAAAGACCAGCGTGACCAGGAAGCTGGCCAGCAGCAGTATGGGCACCACGATGACCTCCTGCTCATACACACGGATCTCTGTAGCGGGAAGCGGGAAACACGAACCATGCTACGCTTGAGTTGAATCCGTGGTGTTGGCCAACGCTATTGCAATGAGCTCCTCTGCATCGGGTTGCATTTGATTAAGAGTATTCTACGGGGCCTACGGCATGCAGTGGAAGACTAGGAACTAGTGTGTATGATTTTAAATTACCAAATAGGCCTACAATGGGAATCAAGAAAAAATGAAGTGGGAATGCACCCATCCGTACCACAAATGGTATCCCCTGGACCACATTGGGAGTCAGCGTCAGACACGGAAGACATCCTCTTCAATTGAAACATTGTTATTAGATTAGATGAAAAAAACAAAAACATATTTGCATATCACCATTCAACATAAGTGAATATTGCCCATTTATTTAAATCATATAATCTATGTAGGTGTAGGCTACATAGATGGTATCTGTAAAAATACAGAAAATGCTGTCTCCGTCTCTTGTTATGTTATTTGTCTTGGAGGAAGAGTTTGTGAAAGCGTAGGCCCTACTAGCCTACCTATTTTTTTTTTCCTAGGAAATCACAATATGCTATTAAACAATATTGTAATGCGGCTTTTAGGTGTTGACTCTTATTGCTTTTAAGGTAAGCTTTGTATTAAATCTAAAATACAGCAGCAATCACTTCCCGTCACTGTTGTCAGCTAATTATGCTTTGCGTCATACCTGGAATCCTTCCTAACCTGTCTGCTCTGCAAGTTAGAAGCGGGAGGGAAAGCACGCACACTGTCAACGTGTCACATCCATAGCGCTAACATTAATGAACATACAGTAAAACACACATATGGACATATTCACAATTCATAAGCCCATACGCTAATATGTATTACGTGTACATAGATAACTGAGCCAAGAAGGCATCAAAAGCACACAGACAAGATACATGTCCCTATCTCATCTATAAACACCTTTCAGATAATATACTACGATAATACACAGGAATGATCAACAGCGTAACTGTGTGGAAAAAAAAAAATACAAATAGATAGGCCTACATACCTTATTCCTTACGTTTTCTGATAGTGTAATTTTCAATATATCCGGAGAGCAGTTTAATTCAGACTAGTTCTGGACTAGACTAACACCTGCCAGTGCTGGTTGTTAGTGGGTCTCTCATGCAGGCTACTCAGCACTAGTTTACACATTTCCCCGTCTGAGCGCCTAGATGGAGAGTCTGCCGCGCCGGGTTAGCTCTGCATTGTCTTGTTCCTCTGGTGACCGGAGAGGACTCACGGGATCCTGGCTGTTTGTTCAGGTTACACCTTCTGTTTTTATAGTAACCCCACCCTCTTCCCCTCTCCCGCTTTTATTTCCTTCTTCTTGGCCTCAATCAACTCGTCAAGAGTGGAGCCATAAAGAGATTAATCACGGTTTCGGGATCTGAATAGAACATTCCCAGCTCTGGTTGTATGTTTACCATAAGGGTCTCCCCTGGCACTGTTTTTCACTGTGAGGTTGTATCAACTCTAGCCACTGTGCGTTAGCAAATCTACTTGTCTTTGTTAAGAAAACCGGTCCTGCCACTTTTTTTCTCCCGTGTTTTTGGTTCTGCTTTTTATTCTATTGTTTCCACATATCTGGCATTTTTCTCACTCCTACATCAGATTTCTAAAAAACTAACCTGTGTGGCAGCTTTTCTCACCTTTGTGACAAGATGCAGGTGCAAAAATAGCTTGATCATTAAAAAAATAATATAATATATATATAATAATAACAACTCAATCAATTTCTACAATATTTATTTATGAAGCAAGGATTTTTTGTGAAACCAAACCCATCTGTTTTCAGAGTTAAATTGTGACGTTGAAGAGTTTTAGAAAGTGATATCGGTACATAGATGAAGCACTCAGTAGTGAACAGCATCCACATTATCTAAAAGGCAAGTGTCAAAAGTTAAAGTTTGGCAGGGGATTGTTTGGGCTGAGGTCCAAGCCACTTCTCACCTGGAACATAAAAAACAACATATCGATGAATGAAGGATACAAAGAAATGAATCTGAAATCAGCAACGATAATTCACTCATAATTTTATTTGGAGAGTTAAAAAATGCCTACCAATGCAGTGCGCCATCAGCTCAAAACGGTCAGAGCCAAAAAACGGCTCTGGCTTTCCATCTACATGACAAACGATGAGGGGGAAGCCAAAAGCCTGCACAAATACCAACAACAATTCAGATTAGTCCAAAAACTTGGAAGATGTTTTCAGACATGGAACATGGAAACATGGAATTCTTATAATGTAGGAAACAAACCGACAAGGTCTCCTGGAACCGTCATCTTATCGTGGTGGAGAGGTTTGCGTGTCCCTGTGAACCTGAGGGCTGTGTTGTCTGGAGCCTTGTGCTCCTGGTAGGGTCTCTCATGGCAGAGTGGTCTCAGGTGAGGGGCCAGACTAAGAATGGTTCAAAAATCCTCAATGAATAACGGAAGAAGAGGAGATGTGACACGGCCCGGAGGAAGCCCGGGGCCCAGACGGAGGGCTCGATGGCGAGCGCCTGGTGGCCGGGTTTGCCACGGAGCCCGGTCGGGCACAGCCCGAACAAACTACGTGGCACCCCCCCTCTCTTCATCCCATGGGCCCACCACCTGTGGGAAGACCCGTTGGGGTCGGGTGCGCAGCCACATGGGTGGCAGCGAAGGTCAGGGGTCTCGACGGACCAGACCCGGGCAGCAGAAGCTGGCTCTGGGGATGTGGAACGTCACCTCGCTGTGGGGAAAGGAACCGGAGCTTGTGAGGGAGGTGGAGCGCTATCAGTTAGATCTGGTGGGGCTTACCTCCACGCACAGTCTCAGCTCTGGTACCGTACTCCTGGATAAGGGTTGGACTCTATTCCTCTCTGGAGTTGCCGAGGGCGTGAGGCGCCGGGCGGGTGTGGGGATACTCATAAATCCCCGGCTGAGCGCCGCGGTGTTGGAGTTTACCCCGGTAGACGAGAGGGTCGCCTCCCTGCGCCTAAGGGTTGTAGGGGGGAAAACTCTGACTGTTGTTTGTGCGTATGCACCAAACAGCAGCTCAGAGTACTCAGCCTTCTTGGAGACCCTGAATGGAGTCCTGTATGGGGCTCCAGTAGGGGACTCCGTAGTTCTGCTGGGTGACTTCAACGCCCACGTGGGCAACGATGGAGACACCTGGAGAGGCGTGGTGGGGAGGAACGGCCTCCCTGATCTAAACCCGAGCGGTCGTTTGTTATTGGACTTCTGTGCTAGTCATGGATTATCCATAACAAACACCATGTTCGAACATAAGGGTGCTCATAAGTGTACCTGGTACCAGAGTACCCTAGGCCGAAGATCGATGATCGATTTCGTGATCGTGCCATCTGATCTGAGGCCGCATGTTTTGGACACTCGGGTTAAGAGAGGGGCGGAACTGTCAACCGACCACCATCTGGTTGTGAGTTGGATCAGGGAATGGGGGAAATTTCCGGATAGACCTGGTAAGCCCAAACGAGTAGTGCGGGTGAACTGGGAACGTCTGGAGGAGGCCCCCGTCCTAGGTATCTTCAACTCACACCTCCGGCTGAGTTTTTCTGGCATTCCTGTGGAGGTTGGGGGCATTGAACCGGAGTGGGCGGTGTTCAAAGCCTCCATTGCTGAAGCTGCGGTGGCTAGCTGTGGCCTCAGGGTCTTAGGCTCCTCAAGGGGCGGTAACCCTCGGACACCGTGGTGGACACCGGTGGTCAGGGAAGCCGTCCGATTGAAGAAGGAGGCCTTCCGGGATATGATATCCTGGAGGACTCCTGACTCGGTTGCAGGGTACCGACAGGCTCGAAGGGCTGCAGCTGCTGCCGTGTCGGAGGCTAAGCAGCGGGTGTGGGAGAAGTTCGGAGAGGCCATGGAGAAGGACTTTCGGTCGGCACCAAAGTGTTTCTGGAAGACTATCCGGCACCTCAGGAGGGGGAAACGGGGAACCATCCAAGCTGTGTACAGTAAGGATGGGACTCTGTTGACCTCAACTGAGGAGGTCGTCGGACGTTGGAAGGAACACTTTGAGGAACTCCTGAATCCGAATAACACGCCCTCTATGTTGGAGGCAGAGCTCAAGGTTGATGGTGCTTCGTCGTCAATTTCCCTGGTGGAGGTCACTGAGGTAGTCAAACATCTCCGCAGTGGCAAAGCCCCAGGGATTGATGAGATCCAGCCAGAAATGCTAAAGGCTCTGGGTGTTGAGGGGCTGTCATGGTTGACACGCCTATTCAACATCGCGTGGGAGTCGGGTACAGTGCCAAAGGAGTGGCAAACCGGGGTGGTGGTTCCCCTTTTTAAAAAGGGGGACCAGAGAGTGTGTGCCAATTACCGGGGTATCACACTTCTCAGCCTCCCTGGTAAAGTCTACTCCAAGGTGCTGGAAAGGAGGGTTCGGCCGATCGTCGAACCTCAGATTGAAGAGGAACAATGCGGTTTTCGCCCCGGACGTGGAACTACGGACCAGCTCTTCACTCTCGCAAGGATCCTGGAGGGGGCCTGGGAGTATGCCCATCCGGTCTACATGTGTTTTGTGGATCTGGAGAAGGCGTATGACCGGGTCCCCCGGGAGAAACTGGGAGGTGCTGCGAGAGTATGGGGTAAGGGGGTCTATCCTCAGGGCCATCCAATCTCTGTACTCACAAAGCGAGAGCTGTGTTCGCGTCCTCGGCAGCCAGTCAGTTTCGTTCTCAGTGGGTGCTGGTCTCCGTCAGGGCTGCGCCTTGTCACCAATCCTGTTTGTGATATACATGGACAGGATATCGAGGCGTAGTCGTGGTGGGGAGGGGTTGCAGTTCGGTGGTCTGAGGATCTCGTCACTGCTTTTTGCAGATGATGTGGTCCTCATTGGATCATCGGCCTGTGACCTTCAGCACTCACTGGATCGGCTGGCGGCCGAGTGTGAAGCGGCTGGGATGAGGATCAGCACCGCTAAATCTGAGGCCATGACTCTAGGCAGGAAACCGGTGGATTGCTTACTCCGGGTAGGAAATTAGTCCTTAGCCCAAGTGAAGGAGTTCAAGTACCTCGGGGTCTTGTTCGCGAGTGAGGGTACTATGGAGCGTGAGATTGGCCGGAGAATCGGAGCAGCGGGGGCGGTATTGCGTTCACTTTACCGCACTGTTGTAACGAAAAGAGAGCTGAGCCACAAGGCAAAGCTCTCGATCTACCGGTCGATCTTCGTTCCTATCCTCACCTATGGTCATGAGGGCTGGGTGATGACCGAAAGGACGAGATCGCGGGTACAAGCGGCCGAGATGAGTTTTCTCAGAAGGGTGGCTGGCGTCTCCCTTAGGGATAGGGTGAGAAGCTCAGCCATCCGTGAGGAACTCGGATTAGAGCCGCTGCTCCTTTACTTAGAAAGGAGTCAGCTGAGGTGGTTCGGGCATCTGGTAAGGATGCCCACTGGGCGCCTTCCTAAGGAGGTGTTTCAGGCACGTCCAGTGGGGAGGAGACCTCGGGAAGACCCAGGACTAGGTGGAGAGATTATATCTCAACACTGGCCTGGGAACGCCTCGGGATCCCCCCGTCAGAGCTGGTCAATGTGGCCCGGGAAAGGGAAGTCTGGGGCCCCCTGCTTGAGCTGCTCCCCCCACGACCCGACCCCGGATAAGCGGACGAAAATGAGATGAGAAACAAACCGCCTTGACTCGTTCCAAACTCATTCATGTACTTAAACAAACCAAAACAGTTCAGACAAGGTCATCTCTCTTACCCCGTGGTCAAGTGCTTCCTGTGTGGTGCTTTTCAACTTGTCCTTAATCTCCTTGGTGGAGGACAGTCTCAGCAACTCTCCCACCTCACTGGCAGACATCCCTGCCTTCATCGCTGCCTGCAAGACAACAGCAGTTAACACAGCAGCACACATTTCACCAGTTATTCTGTTCCATTCTATACACTTTAAACCACTTAGCAATTGATGAGTAGACAGACAGTCAGAGGTGATCTGAGGGGATGGGGCGTACCTCGGAGAGGGACTCAGGTGTGGTGATGTCTTTGTCTTGGCTCCAGATTCTTCTCCACAGCTCCCTAGAAACAAGCTCTACCTGCTTTTCATCCTTTGCTTGCCCCTGCACGGCCACCACAAACCGCATTGCAGACAAGGAGCCTGGGATGAATTATACAAAAAAAACGATTTTGTTCATTATGTGGACATTGGTTCCTACATCTTTAAACAGTTTAGCATTTCAATAACAGAGAGTAGGGTATTCTGTAGTGGTGACTATGTCTGACTCCCAGGTAAAAGGTTGTACGGTGGCATTTTAATGATGTTGCCGTTGTAAACAGCTGTAAAGCCCAATGATGGATAGCCTTACCTTTTTCAAACATGGCCTCGAAAGGGTTACTTGGAGCCTTAAGGGGAACCTCAAAGAACTGGGCCAAGCGCTCCATGTCCTTGGTCATGTACAGGAACTTGTTTGGAACCAGCCCAGGAGGTTTGTTTCCTACATTATGAACACACAATTGTGACACAAGATTGTCAACTATGGACACACATATGTAGACTATGCTTGCATAGCAACACATATAGTACAACAAAAAAAGGTTAAACACAGCTACTGATTGACCAAAAGCTTACCAGACCCTTGCATAACGCCTCCCAAGAAACCAGGACGCAATTTCAGCTCGATGTTCCACACGTTTCGATATCGGCACATAACCTAAATATGCACAATATGCACATTGTTATTATTTGTTGTATTTCATATTCAACATTGTAATAGCAACATGACATACGAACCTCAAATGCAAGCCAGGTGTACGGTGAAACCACATCAAAGAACAACTCGACCACTTTCTTAGAGGACATCTTCAGGATGTTTAAGTGTCGGTCTCTTGGATTGTCGTCCTCTGCGACGCAGCCTATAATACTTTTATTTGTATTTCTGGAGGGAAACAGCAAGTTGAATCGATCAAATCAGGGTCGCTGTCTGTTTACCTTTCTGCAGTAAGTCAAAGTTCACTTGAATCTTCCAATGCAACTTGGCAAGTCTGCGCATTAAATGTGTCAATTCAATATCAGTGATATATAACTATATCTTTAAATAAAATGTTCTGCTTCGTTTAGGTGTAGTGCAGGGAGATATTGAACTTTGGATACATTCTACGTAGTGAACGATATGTTGGTTGCAGACATGTAAATCATTTGGATAGTTACTACCGCGAAGTCCCATTGATATTTGTGCTCATCCGGTTGCTTATGTTGCTGTTCTAGCATTAGCAACCCACCACTGACGATGAAGCTTCCTTCCGCTTTCATACATGCTTCCATTTGTTTTGGAAGAAAAGGAGCGGATCGACAGACACAATACTGCCACCCCTTGGCTGCCCTTGGGCTGAATATAACAAGAAAAACAACATGTTTGACCGTACTTTGCCCTTCATTTGGTTTTGATCAATGAAGAAATACATTTATTTTTCGAGTAGTTTACAAGTACAATAGATAAAATACATTCTGTGTCATTTAGGCCTACTAAAATGTACTAGAAAAAATAAAATAGTACACAATTTCATTTAAACAATTATAGACAATCAGGGTGCGTATTTGTATACACTTTGTAGCTATGACTCTTCATGAGAACACTGTTGGTTTTCGATGTTGGCTGATTCTGAATTTTCTACCACAGGAACTGTAGAGTCTGGGTTTTTTTCACTGAAAAGCAGAAAATAACCCCAATTATCTGCAACCTTTATTTAAACAGAGAAGCTCGAAAATCCCATGACATTTTAATGAGGCCCGTATGTACAGAGAATATTTCATGGCAGTAATACACAGGGAGATATGTACGCTTATGGATATGGACATAAAGTAAAAAATATATAAATGAATACATCATATACAAATAATGAAATAGGTAAGATATGGAATAAAAGAAAAACGTAACAGAGCAGGGAATTACCAACAATCAAAATATAAATAAATAATGTAATAAATAAAACACATAAAATATTGATTAATAAAACTCAGTTGCAATAGAGATAACCTTATTAGACTTATATAACAATATAATATTACTGATACATAGAGGATTGGGCCGTCCCATGTTGGTTAATATTGCTTTGCAATGGCCCAGCAGAATGCACTTTTCTCGTTTCAGTCTTTGTTTTAATTTATTAAAATATTTTGTGGCACATCATTTTAAAGCGGTTTTCCCTAGTTCAGAGAAGATTCCAGGTGCATGCAGAACTAGCCTGCTTGTGTGTGTAAACTGGATTTCCACTGTTAAAATGTAGTTGATACAGGCTGGTAGTTTTAGTCGTATAGTCTTATAAACATCAAACTGTGTTCCTCCCTTCTTATTATGAGGGAGGGCCAGTCTGCCTTGCTGTAAGAGGCAATGATGAATAGAGTACTTATCCGCTGAGATGATACAGAGAGATGGTTGATAAAGGTTTTAATGCATTAGCAGCAGCATGCCTATATAAAATGTTAATCCAGCGCAAGTAGAAATGTGGCCTGCACAATGTATTTACTTTTGCAGAAGAGAAGCATGCCTTGTGTCTGTATACGAAGCCCAACCTGACCCTATTTTTTTAGCAAGTTTGTTGATGAACACATATACATTTAACTGTAATAATCTACTTTGATAACTGAACAGTTGCTTAAATTTCATTGCCCTTACCTCTCATCATCTTTCTCTGCATATGCGGTCTGCAATTAAGTCAGAAATGAGATTCAATATCACTTGTTTCAGAAAACGTATTGCATCCTATGCATTCTATTTTTCAAAGAGAGGTGGATAACTTACCTTTGGCCTGTGCGATACAATCCCCCCGATTTTCTTGGGAACACTGAGTGTGTCAAAAGAATGACTGCGCACGCGTATGGCTCTCTGGTGAGAGAATCAGGACAGAAAATATTTACACCCTATTTGGTGAAGCTCCAAACCAGGACTGATAAGAATTTAGGATTAACCTTGAAGTTTTCGATGAAACCTCCACTGCCTTCGGACACGCCCCTAAGCCCGTCACACGATGGCAATGTCATAGAGGATGGATCTCCCAGCATGCACTGGGAGCGGGCGGACAGTTCGTTCTGCAGGCCTTCTAGTAGGGACGAACGGGTGCGAAGCTTGATAAGAAAGATGATGAATAATGAACAAGCATGGGTAAAGTGGTATCGGCTGATTGTGAATGAACTTTGACCTTACTGAGAGCCTTGCTTCCATATCGTTTGTATCTGCCTACCTCCAAACGGCTGAACCTCTCTGCCTTGTAACAGGAGATCTCTGCATTGATAAGTTTGGTGAGGAGGAACTGTCTCAGCAAGGAACTCTGGAGGACGAGAGTCAGATTAAATATTTGCATTAGGTCAACACATAGAGGGTTGAAGGCTGTCATGCGGTGTATCTCCCGGTCCCTTACATCTGTAAATATGGGAGGATCTGGTAGAACAGGACCAAAAGGGGGGACATCATCTCTGGCGGTCACACACACCTGCAAATAGATGATGTTCTTAATTAAATTAACAAGCATCAAGACCAAACAAATGATTTATCTCATAATTGCAACAATCCATTCTTGTTTTGTCTTTGACTCAAATCCTTGTAGTTATCTAATTTCTGCACCTTACATACACTGCTAATGGCTGACCTGGTATCCTCCTGATGCTCTCTGATCCTGCTCTCCCCGGATCTTGCGAACCACCAGGAAGCAGTGCAGGAAGTGGGAGCTGATGATATCAGAGATGAAAGGAGTCTTGCCTTCCTGGTAAACCAAAGCCACGATGTCATTCCCAATGTGTCGCTTCCTCTGTAACTAAGTGGCGGAGATAGAAGATGACAGGAGGAGGAGGAGGAGGAGGAGAAGAAGAGTTAATTGCGATGATCTTTTTTCCAAACATTACCGTCTTACAGTAAGTTTGAGGCATCTCATTTGGAAAGACGGCTCTTAATCGCTGTGACGAAATTGATTACAGTGATGCAGCCGCTGACCTGCTGCGGGTCGCCCTCAGTGAACGGTAGCTTGGTGGCTACATGGAACATGATGTGTCTTCCCTGGAAGGAAGTGACGACTGCATCGTCTCCAGTTTGACCATGAGACACATCCAGACCTCCTCTGAATCTGAGCCAAGAGTGATATGAGACCTCATGTGATGACAGGGCATGACATATTTGTAATTTCAAATGAAGACACTGCTAGGTATTTTCCTTTTACCCGGTGAATCCCTGCAGTTTAACTGTCTCTCCCAAGATGGACAGGAACTCTTGGAACTCCTGAGTTTCCTCTGTGTTGCTCAGTATGTCCTCTTCCGTGAACTGAACACAAAGACACATTTCCACAATGGAGGGCACGGTCTGTACATAATAGTAGAATGTGTTCCAAAGGGTTTTTAAAAAATATACCTGCCCTTCTTTCTGAAGCAAGATGCCAAACTTGAAATTGGAAGACACCCTGTGCTCATCAAACGCTATTATCAACTCCGGAGCCTGGAGATTTGATGACAGATGACATAAGGATATGTAACAGAAAGGGAATAAGGTGAGATATGTTTTGGAAAAGTAGTGGCATGGATGAATATATATTTTATATTCAATACAAATGTCAATCTTCAATTATGGAATAGTGTCCGACCTTCAGATAGCTGACTGCTTCAAACCGGGTCATGGTGACATTCTCACAGAGCCTCTAGAAGTGATATGACAGTGGAGTTCATATTATGCATTTTTATAAAGAGATCTACAATCTTTCAACTGCAGGTAATCTGGTTACCTTGGCTAACTCAACAGCAGAAGGAACATTGTGGAAAAGAGAAAGGGAGAAAACTCCATGCAGAGAGCACTCCATCATCCTGCAAGACAATAATATTGTTTTTTAGAAAGCATAGATGCTTTCTTAAAACTTTAAAATATAATTAAAATAAAATAAAAAAATAAATATATTCAACATAGACAGAAATGTATGTGATTCTTGAGGCTTTAAATTACTTTGGAATTACAACAATAATTATAAAAATAATAACAAAAAATAAAAATACATTTAAACATTGTATAAAACTGATATAAATACTCAAAGACACTACATTGTCAAAAGTCTAAATCATTAAACCCTGAAAGATTAATAAAGTCGACCAAATATCCAAACCTTAAGATGACTCGTATTCTCTGAGCTTCTCCCTCCAAACACACAGAGAGCACCAGTGGACCCAGAGAGGCATCCACTGCTATGAACGTGTGATGGTACTGTAAGAAAGAAGACAGACCAGCTACATCAGGTAGTCTACTGGTAAGGGTGGGGCTTGACTCCCAGCTAGGGGCACTGCACTCAAACACCCATTTCTGCATTCTTTCACATTTCTACCTGTCATTCTTGACCTTTTTTTTTTTATTACTAAAAGCATCTGCCAAATGACATGAAATTGTTAAACAACAAATACATGCAAACACGATAATCGATTGAATGTTAACAATCGCTTATATTTTTGTAATATAGTAATGAAGGTTATGCCCACTAACTAGTGAGCCGAAGAACTCTCGGTAGATCTTGGCATCGCTGTCTCGCTCCAATATATCATAGCAGGCAGGGTCCAGGCCGTGTTGGGGAGAAGTGCAGGGGCTCATGTCTCCAAGCTTATCCAGGGGGGGATCCAGCCAGTAGCCTCCCAACTTGGGTGGGAGAACGAGGGGCACCTCACCTCCTATCTTCAGCAGTTGGGTCTGCGACGGAAACAAGACGAGGCCTGTTAATGGTGGTCTGTTCATTCACCTTTATTTACATTGTTATTATTTAGCACTGTTGTCGTTGTGGTCCAATAAACCATGTGTCTAATGCATCTGTTTACAGCTTAGAGTGGAATTTAGGGTGGCTGACCTTAAGAGGTGGCGGGAATACACATCGTTGCTCGTCTATTCTACTTCCCTAATGGAGGAGAAGAAGGAGGAAGAGCAGTGATACAATGGTGAAAAGACGCCATTGTTCATCAAGGAAGCAGGAAAAAAGATGTGCACTTAAAACTCTTACCTGCAGCTTTTCGATGATCTCGAACAGCTCCGTAACCTGTAATCAACAGCGGTCGGTCGCAGGGACAGACAGAGGAGGAACAGTTGAACGGCAGACAAGTAAAAGAAGAAACATGCCTTTAAAGAGGAAGATGACAACGAATGACTCACAACATTTCACTGGAATGAAAGTGGAAAATGCTGCTGTTATAGTGTTCGACAATCAGTCTTTGAATGCATTAAATAAAAAATAAAATAAAAATATAGTAGGCCTATATATATATTAGCTATTTGTTTCGGACAGTTCATTATATATATATATATATATATATATATATATATACATACATATATATATATATAATGAACTGTCCGAAACAAATGCTGAACAGATGACAATGGTGATCACCCTCTGGTTGCTGCTGACAGAGCAGAAGGGCTTTGCGTCCCTTGCAGCAGGAAGGGCCAGGACGTCTCGTGTGCTGAGGTCTGGTTCTGCTCTGCAGCCACAGGTGGATATGCACACATCAAGGATTAATGTGCGCATGCCCGCATTTATTGCTTGCTATTGTAATAATACATATAGTAAAAAATGGAAAGAGCAGCATGTGAATCCTATGCAGTTTTCTCATTACAACATGTAAACCGGCCTGCACTGTGAACAATGAAGGGTTATCTACAGAAGCGGGAAATATGTTATTACACCGGACAAATGGAGCCTTCATTCTTCAGGAGCCGAATCGGCCCACAAATACAATTTCATTCAAATTCGGTTGAGTTGTTCTCTTCAAGTTAAAGATGTCTCCACTCACCTCCCACATGTTTCTAGAGTGACGCTTGTCTTCCTTGGTAGCAACTTGATGTTCCTCTTTTCTTCATCCATGACTCTGTGGCACTGTGTGCGTTTGACATAGGCTACTCCAGTTGGCTGTGGCGTCAATCTGATGGGGCTGGACTGAATTAATTCTCTCTATCATTCTGCCACTCCTCCTCCTCTACCTATGCCCCCTGCCTCTCACTCATTTAAGCTCCCCTGCACTTCCTTCTCTCTATCCCGCTGTCATTCAGAGACACCGAGTTAACCCACTCTTGGCCACAGGTACACTTCGATAACAAGCAGCCACCACGACCTCTGACACGAGACGAGCCAGTAAGTGAGCTGCGTCTATAGATCGCATGATGTAATATTCCACTAGTAATACTTTCTGAGGAGGGACTGAGGTCACACGTCTTGGAAGGGAATAGATATTCTAGATTTTTCTCATGGACCTGTTACCCTTTTAGTCAGGAGAAATCATCAATTATTGATGGACCACACAGCGAGGGCGGGGAGACAGACAGCAGGAGAGGGTAAAGGAAGCCCAGAGAATAAGAAAAAGAAAAAGAGAGCAAAGGGGTAAACAAACCAAAAAGCAGACTTCTGATATTATAAATGTATATATGTTTATATATGAACGTTATTGCATAACGTGTTTTAGGCCTACACAAACCATGCCCTTGGATTGCATGGGCTGCATTTAGTTCATTTGTTTTCCAACCAATGATATAGGCTACCCTTTTCTTTCACTCGTGTATAGCCTACTATTTGGTCACTGGTTCTGTCACTCTTCCAAGTGTTTTCATCAATTGGTTTATTGTTTACAGAGAGCTGAGTTCAAATTCAAAAAGTGTCCTTAACCAGTGATAAACAGCAGACGACCACCCGCTGCAAACACCATACTGCTTCGCTCCTTGGGAAGTCAGTCAAAGAACCCGCTCTTGTCATTGGTTAATAAAAAAAATAGTGAGTTTTGACTCCGCCCCCACTTCGCTGTTTGCGACCCGCGCCGCGGAAGTTGGAATACAGGCGACCCAATGTGAGTAAATAACGTGGGATGATCGATGTTTAAGGAACTAAATGTTTTCCAATAGGCTTCTGGTTATTGGAGTAAAATGATTGTAGTCAATATCTATAGAAGGTAGAGCAGGTAGTAACTTTATACAATTGTAATTTTAATCCGCTAGCTAGCTAGCTGGTTAGCATTGTCCTTTGCAGAGCACTAGAGTTCAATACGACACTGAATGATGTGTTTATGCATGGGGTATGACACCAATTAAAAAATGCGTCCCTTGAGTATATCCTTAGATCTATTGTGCATAGTTTCGGATACACTTGTTTGCGTAAGTAGCGTACGCGCGCAAACCCATGCCTAAACGTTGGTCATTATCGATCCGTAGATTGGTAATTACCCATATTGGGATTGCTGACAGTAAAAACAATAGAGGTCCATGGTTAACGTTTTGTCTTGCGTCATATAGTCAGTCCAAAAAGCATACAAAGCATCAACAAAGCAACGTATTACACAGTTACTACGTTCAGTTCTCGTGTGTAGTGTCCTAGGGTTGATCACAGTCACTTTACTTTTCACAGTTCAGTCTGTGTACACACCCACAGCCGACATGCTGCAGTGCGGGATGTCAGAACGGGACAAGCGGACTCTCCGTAAGCTGTCTGCGGTTCTCTGCAAGCAAATGGTGGTAGACGCGCAACTTGTCCAGTCTCTACAGGCGGACGAAATCCTTAACGATGAAATGGCGGAGAGCATTCTGGTACGTCAATGGCGCGAATGAGTGTTGTGATGGCTTACTTCATACTTTTTATAATTCTTATTGCAATTCATTTATTTTTTATCATACTTCAGAACGAGAAAACCTCTGGAAAGCAAAACTGGCGGTTGCTTTTCCTTCTACCCAAGCGGGGCCCCAGTGCGTTCAACAGCTTCTGCTCAGCACTGCGAGACACTGAGCAGCACCACTTGTGTGACCTGATAGAGAAACACAGCACAAGCGTAAGGTTATGCATGATGATGATCACAATAATGTACCCGCGTATATGAGTATATGCATTATAAACCTATTAGCGTTCTTGACACATTCGACTGTTGTGCCTTACAGAATTCGAAACTTCAGCCAGAACGAGATACGCAAGTGTTGAAGACTTACCCAGAGGAAATAAGTGAGGTGAGTGGGGCCCTCTTATCAATATTTAACAGCTGTTATCAATGTTATAACAAAACCACTAAACCAAACTATGTAAAACATACATCCAAGCTTGGAAATTGGCAACATGAACTAAAATCCAGGAAGATAATATAATATATATGTAATATAATAGTATTTAAGTAAGTAGACCTTGTGGTCCAGTCACTTGCCATGCAGATAGACAGTGAGAGGGATGAGGCTGGCGCATCCCAGCTGTAGATGGCTTCCTGCTCTTAGAATCTAAACTCAGAGAGAAAGGAGGGTGAAGGGACAGAGGTGACCATATAGAGGCAGTCTCTAACACCTAATATTTAATATTAACATTTATACAAATTGCTAGGACAGCAATACTAGGATGCTTCACAAGTTAGAGGCTCCGCATTTGTCCACAAAACGTTTTCCACTGACCCCCCATGCTTTAAATAACAAATGCCTGATGTTCAGTTGCAGAGGTTTGTCGAGGCCCCTCTTCCACATCCTACACAAGAGGCCATAGCAGCTAAGAGACAACGGACACACGGTAAGTGTAGCCTTCAACACCAAAGCTTCTATACCTTCAACAATATTATGTTTCTGTGGCAACAAAAGGGTGGGGTGTCTGAGAAAAGGCAAAGAGTTTGTGGTTTTGTTTGAATCGAGAAACCATTTGAGTTGACCTTGTAGTTGAGTGGAAGTGGAATGGCGGTTGGCTCTGAGAGATTTACAGCATCTTACACCACGCCCCAGCGGAGATACCCTGACCCTGCTGGGGCTTTCTCTAGCAGTCATAAACTAGACATAATACAACGTGGAGATGAGAACCTGAATATTGACAAAGAAGGAACACAGGGCACAGTCAGTGCTTTCGGAACATTGTTTAGCACATTGGAATGGAGTCACTCGATTCACACTACATTCCTCTTCACTGGTTCCTTCCAAGAATAGACAAATAGTCATTGACAAAACAACAAAAACATTTAATGGTAATGTTTTCTTGTGCATTAAACCATACTAAAATGTTTTATTTAAGAAACCTTTTCCCTACATTTAGTTCAACTTGTTAATCTGATTGTATACTAATCATATGTGGTACTGTTACAACCTTATCAGTAGGACCGTCAGTTGCAGTGACCGTGTGTTAATATTTGTTTCAGATTCCATGGAAACAAGTCTGGATACCGACTGCCCTATTACAACCCCAGTGCTTCCGTGCACCCGAGACTTCTACCTGACTCGCTGCAAACAGGTGAGAAACATTAAACCTGAGCTGGGGTGGAATGGGAAGGCGGGGTTTAGAGTTCTGTTTTCCACCTATCATGAGCCAGGACAGTTTTATATGAAACACAACCCTACTACATTTTTGATAGAAGCTCAATGGTTCTAGACATCGACGACATGTTCAGTTTGTATGTGGGGGCTTGTCTTATGGGGAGACTGTAAAGACTTTTAGTGGTCTTTACTGTCCCTCTGTCCCCTTAGTGGTAGATGGTCATCGAAAAAGGACATTCTTGGTTTTGAGAAAAAAGGAAGAAGAATCGGAAACAATGACAAATTAAATGAATACCAGTTGTAATTATTATTACTTATTAATCAAAATAAATACAATGATATGCAAATTCATTAAAATATCAGGCACAATATCATCAGCGTCATTTGTCTAAATTAATTCATTGCAAATAGTATCATCTGACTTATAACCACTAAACCACAAAAAACTGTTTCTGTCTCCTTCCAATGTCCCTGTGCTTAACATCCCTCTCTTTCTCCCATGGTCCAGTCTTACAGGATGTGTTCGTCACCGAGAGGCTGTGCCTTGGTGATCAGTAACGTGACCTTCGACCCCTCCACCGCCCCTGACCTCGACCACAGGAAGGGCGGTGAGGTGGACGAGGAGGTTCTCCGGAAGGTCTTCACAGAGCTAGACTTTGTAGTCTCCGTGCACCGGAACCTCACCGCTCAGGTCAGACCCTCACCTAGTGCAGTCATGATAATAAGGATCATAAGGGTCATAATAATAGAGCACATCTTTTATCACCAACGTCTGTTATTGTCAGGGTTTTTCTATCCTGTGTTCAGAATCCAACATTGTAATATGGATCCCTGATATTCTTTAACCGGCCTATCCATTTGACCATTTGGCAGGGAAAAGAAAACATCAGGGTACCATGTTAAAACAAGTGCATAGCCTGGGGCAGGTGTTAATTGCGGACCCTGCCCATGTTAGAAGTGTGGAAGTTGAGGAGGTGTGATATCCCCACAACACACATACACTCTATGTAAAGCGCTCTGGGTGACTGAAAAGTGCTATATAAATTCAAGCCATTATTAGGGGTCCGAGCAGCAAAGCTGCTTGGTCCCCTATTGTTTCTGTAACGGTTTTTTTCCCCTCAAATTCTTTAAATGTCATACTGCAGCCTATACCGTAAGTCGAAAGCTCTTGAAATGTTCAGGTATGGTTACCAATAACCCCCACTACCCATAAACCCAAATTTGGTACTGCACCCAAAGGTTGCACTATAGTAAAATATCATGAATTAGGCTTATTTCTTCTCACCAGATTGACCTAAAAATGATTACTTTCCCCACAATTTCATATTAAAGCCAAACATGATGAAAAGATTCACAGGCTATAAAAATATGAACCATAACATTGTTTTATTTACGGTAGTTCCATTTGAGAGATATTGGCCAATAAAGTTTGAGCAGTTAGCCCATTTTTCTTATATGACCATTTTGTTATTGTATAAAAAAACATACGACTATTATTAGGTGGTTACCAATACCCCCAACTACCCCTAAACCCAAATTGTTGTACTGCACCCAAAGGTGGCGCTGTTTTAACAAATTATGAACTAGCCTTATTTCTCCTTACTAGATTGACCTGGACTCAAACTTCTTTCATCATATTTATCTCTAAAATCAGATGCATCTGTTTCACCCTGGTCTTCTGCTCTAAAAACGTTTACTTTTCCCACAATTTCATAGAAAAGCCAAACGTCCTCAGTCTCAATCCATTTTGCCTATATGACCATTTTGTTATTGTATAACAATCATACGGCTATCATTAGGTGGATACCATTAACAGTGCAAATTTTCAGATCTGTACTATTTTAAGAAAGCCCTTAATTCTCTTGTGAAATGTGTGCTTGGAGTTTTCTTGATGTTGTGTCCTTATCAATCGACATTTTCAAAATGTGAATGAGGGTTCATGCAGTTCAGGAATGTCAGTGGCTCAACGGGATACCGACGTGTAGTGTACTGGTGATCCCAAGGTTGTGAGTTCGAATCCTGATTAGAGCATTATGAAGCTGAATATGACATTCTGTCATTGCCACTCATTTAAGAAACACAACATTGAACAGCAGCTGAAATTCATCAGGCAATCAACATTCCGGCTCATTAACTTCTTCGTTATCCATTTTTCATTCATAATTAACTCTGTCATATTCATATTTCCTCCGTCAGTGTTCTTGACTACAAATGTTTAATTTCCCCAGAATTTCAACGATTTTTCAGGTATATTCTTTGAAGAAAGCCCTTAATTCACACATGTGTGCTTAGAGTTTTCTGGGTGTTGTGTGCTTATCAATAGACATTTTGACCATGTGAATGAGGCTGCAGTTCAGGTTTATAAGTGGAACATCTTTCCTTAAATATGACAATTATATGTTATATTTATATATCTTCCATTAGTGTGTTCTTGACGTTTTAATTTTGCTTGGACCCCGTTAATCACCGCTTGCAGTTATATTTATTATTGTAATAGTAAGCCTGGCCTAAAGCTGGCAAAAGAGAGCAGTGAAAGGAGCGGCCAGTGTAACGAGTGCAGGCATGAATCACTGGACCTCCAGAGGATCTTCACGCCTCGTTGCGACACGTCGCCTCTCCAACATACACTTAAAAGTGTATAGCCTATTTTAGACCAGGCGCTAACGAAGAAGGTGTTTGCATGGCAGCCGTAGCGCGGTTTGCATATGCTGCCAGATGCTGTTTTACGTCGGCCTCCTTGTGATGCATGTGTGTGAAAGTGCTGTTCAAGCAAAGCACACATGACCCTGATCATTTACATGAAAGCAACAGTGTGAGCCCACAGTGTCTTGCTTAGTGTCTGGCTGCGCTGTTGCTTTTATTTTGTTTAATTTTAACACATTTAGGGTGGTCTCGAGTGGACTGCCCCCTTTTCAGATTGTACTAGAATTACAACTCTTGGACCACATCAACACCTCTATTCCTTATCCTTAAATTCTCTCTCTCTCTCTCTCTCTCTCTCTCTCTCTCTCTCTCTCTCTCTCTCTCTCTCTCTCTCTCTCTCTCTCTCTCTCTCTCTCTCTCTCTCTCTGTATGCTCATGGTATGATAACCTCTCCACCCTCCCTCTGTCTCCAGGCTATGCGGGAGTGCATTGAGCAGTTCTGCCAGCTTCCAGAGCACAGGACGGCAGACAGCTGTGTGGTGTGTCTGCTGTCCCACGGCGTGGACGGAGCTGTGTACAGCACAGACGGAGAGCTACTCCAGGTGTGTGTGACTGTGTGTGTGTGTGTGTTTCATATGGTAAAGCAGTAGGGGTGTGTGATATGAAGATCTTAGATCGAAAATGATGAAATGTCTGCAGGACATGCCTTTACAGAGAAGTTCTATGGCTCATGCACACATCCAAAGTGGTTTTCTCAGCCAAATCTTAAATCACACATTCTTCAGTAATTCTTATTACCTTAATGAAGGGTTAGGCTTTTGTAAGACCTATAGCATAACCCAACAGTGTGTGGATGGTGAAGCTTCGTCTGAGCAGCGGCTTATTTTCGGTATCGGCGTCCGAGTGGGACTCGGACACTTATAGTATAACGCCACAGCGTGTGGTGCATTCCTTATAGATCATCGCTCATTATAATGCTCAGACACTAAGACGGTACCAAAAATATTTACACTGTAATGTTGTTTTGGTCATATTTTGAAGTCAGTGCTTCCTATAACTGACGACCATTCAGTTTTATTTATTTATTTATTTATTTATTTATTTATTTATTTATTTATTTATTTATTCATTTATTTATTTTAACTTAAATGTATTATTATTTCTATCTATCTATCTTGTAAAAAATCTTGGCATTCAGTCTGTGGAAACAAAGGAAGAATTTCATTGTACAACTGAGAACATCTCTTTTGTGCATATGACAATAAACACTTTTTGAATTGAATTGATAGGTGAGGTGCCGTAATAATAAGTATAAAACATTGATGAAATCAAACCGTTGCCCGTGTATGGAGACGCACAGACTGCAATGAGGCGATCCTAAGCAGTGACTGAGAGGCGGTCCAGGCCACCATGGGTCAGCAGCAGTGTGAACCACTGGGACCTGACTTGGACCGCGACTCGTCCCATTCGTTCCCTACTTAAGATCACTTAATAATTAGCGTGAATATAGAGTAAACATGCACAGCACATGTTGGAGACTATATATTATTTTTTTACCGTTCTGTAATTCTCCCTTCTAAATCTTTTTTTGTTTTCTCTCATTAGGTCCAACATTATACAACAATTATTATTATTATTCTCTCTTTCCCATAGTGAATAGTGCAGTTGATGTAGGCTATCATTCATGTCATTTTTTAAAAATCGCGATGTCATTCGTCAAGTATTAGTGCGTGAACTGTAGGAATATCTGCTTCCGGTCAACTGCTTTCATACACTTGCTCTATGAGACAATATAGCTTTCTGACCTATCACGGCATCTCATACCTGATTCTTTCGCTGAATCCATCTAGCCTGTCTATCACATATATCTAAGGCCTCTTTTTTTACCTAAGGAAATAAGTTTGGTAATACTTGCAATACAATTGTGATAATATCATTGATTTGTGTACCTCAAAGAAATCGGGTTAGGATATTTTTATTTCCTGTATCGCCCACCCATATAAATCAGTTTCAAATCTCGTGGTCTGTGTGCATGTATGTGTGTGTGTCTGGGTGTGTTTTGACCTTGTAGAACAGTGTTGAATCTGATGTCATCCATTGTGTGTGTGTGTGTGTGTGTGTGTGTGTGTGTGTGTGTGTGTGTGTGTGTGTATCTTTGTGTGTGTGTGTATCTTTGTGTGTGTGTGTATCTTTGTGTGTGAGTATTTCCGTGTGTGTGTTTGTTTGTTGACTTGTGTGTCTGTGCGTGTGTTAGTGTGTATGTGGATTGTGGACGTGTGTGTCTTTGTATTTTCATTTGCACTCCGTACACAATAGGAAAGAGAGGACCACCATTCATGTGTGTAATTGTGTCCCGGGGCGTGTTTCAGCTGGACTGGGTGTTTGAGGCGTTCGACAACTCCCACTGCCCGCTCCTGCAGAACAAGCCCAAGATGTTCTTCGTCCAGGCCTGCAGAGGGGGTAAGGCCCCTGGTCCGTTACCCTCTGTCCCCTAGAGTGACCACTGTGGTCTGGTGAGATAAATAAAAAAATATTTTAAGGAGTTCTATGCTAAATGTATTGAAGAAACAATTATGTACGGGATGATGTATAGAACACCAGTCATTATCAGGAAAATAAGCCCCGACAGGGCGAACTTGACACCAACGCGCTGCGGAGGTGTCTTGCTTCGCCCTGAAGGGGCCGAGTACGCTGGGGTTGATAAGTTACCGGACTACTTGCGTGATACGAAAGACGGCAAAAAAATCTACTTTCCTTGACAGCGGTCATTGTGTGCTTAGCAACGGTGAATTATCAAAAAATAATTCATGCAAGAGACGGAGCGTTCCACAGCAGCCGTGTAATAAATAAAAATAAATAATTATGTTTGAAAAAAGTTTATTATCTCAGATACCATGTCATCATGTTTTCAAACATGATGCCCTTGATGATTGACTAATAATGAATGATTTGCGGCGGTCTGGCTACAACCTTTAACCAGTCTCCTCCGGTCCAGTGTGATGTGGTGATGAGATCACATTTATTTACTCCCACCGCTAACACAACGCCCTCAATGTCTTTCAGAGGAGATGGACTGTGGGGTGGTGCAGACAGACGGGCCGGAGAGGACGGGCTCCCCCAGCTGTGAGCAGCGGGACGCAGGGCGGGAGGGAGAGGGAGACCCTGGCTCCAGACGGCCCGTGTCACTGGGCAGGCCCAGGATCAAGCTGCCCCAGCGCTCGGACATGATCTGTGGCTTTGCTTCGCTGAAAGGTCAGAGACTAAGTGAGTGCAGCCGTATGCCTCCTTTTACCCTCTAAGGTCGCATTCACACTAGGCCATCTGTATGCCCAAGTCCGTTTCACACCTGTACCGTGCTCAAGTCTAGATCGTTTGGCTAGTGTGAGCACGCCAACTGTACTCAAGTCCACTTCAATTCCGTGGCCAGAGCACACTTGGGAGAGGTGTTCTCAGGCCACGGTACAGATGCTAATGAGCCGACAAGCGCACACGCAAGGCTACGCCACCTGAGCTGGATGACGTATAGTCATAGGCGTCGATTACGCCGGGGACGCGTCCCCACCAGATTTCGTCATGATTCATTTTGTACCCACCACTTGTAAAAAAAAAAAAAATATATATGGATTCTCGCGGGTCTTCTCAATGCCGTGGAACGCTCCGTTCACTTGCATGGGCTCTTCACAACTTCCGGCACCGTTGCTAAGAATAATTGACCGCTGTCATGGAAAACAAAGGACTTTTTGCCTATGATGTCTTTGGTATCACTCCTCAAGTAGTCTGGTAACTTTTCAACCCCAGCGTCTTCGGTTGCTAAGCAACGTCAACGTCTTTGGCGGACTATTTTCTCTGCTGACCAGCACTACGAATGCTGGTAACAAATAAATTGTAAAAAGACACACCATGTGAAGTATTTTTTTCGTTTTGGCACGTAGCCGTGTAAGCGGGATAATGTATAGAATGTCGCCGGTCATTATCAAAAATTAAGCCCCTTCAGTGGGAAGCAAGACACCTTCGCTGCGCGTCGGTGTCCTGTTCGCCCTGTCGGGGCTTATTTTCCCGATAATGACCGGCATTCTATACATTATCCCTTACTTATTACACGGCTCTTCTTAATGCTGTAGACTGCGCCATTCACTTGCATGGGCCTTCCTATCGTTCAGCTGTCAATTATTTTTGTTTATTGCACGGCTCTTCTCAATGCAGTGGAATGCTCACGTCCACCATATTGACCGCTGTCAAGGAAAGTGTTTTTTTTTGCCTCTGATTCACGTCATCTGTATCACTCTGCAGTCCGGTAACTTATCAACCCCAGCGTATTCGGTTGCTAAGCGACGCAAAGACTTTGGCGAACTATTTCTCTGCTGATCAACGCTACGAATGATAACAAATAAATTGGAAAAAGACACACTCTGTGAAGTTGTTTTTTCGATTTGGCAAGTAGCCATTACTAATAATACCAATACTCTTTGGCTGGGATGATGAGGCATCAGACAATCAAGTCATTTTAGCCTGAATACATAGGTAAAAAGCACCAGAGCAGGTTGCTAGTACCATGGACAGTATCAGAACGATAACCTGTTGAACTAAATGGATGTGGTAGGCTACACCACGGGATGCATCTGCAGACCACTGCCACATAAATAAAGGTCAGACGCGATATCTATTGATTAAGATTTGCTGGTGCTGTCGCAAGATCTTTTGTGTTTTTTGTATTCAAGTGGTCGGCTGTTTTAACTTGCAATTGGTAGTCGCTGGAGTCAGTCTCTTGTTGACACAATGTGACTTTTGGTCATTCTTGTTTTGTGCATGAGTTTTGGACAGAATGCCTGATTTAGGCTAGTTTTGATGAAATGCGTGTTGTGAATTGAGAACAGCCAAATCATGATGTGATACAGCGTTCAGCTGTGCAACAAATATTTTTTTTTCTTTCAATCTTGACGACTTTTGTAGTGCTGTGTGTAGCCACACGTTTGGCCTTTCTGAACTTAAACACGCAGTTAAATTCCTTTCATAGTTCCTCTTGTTTATGTTGTTAGCTTAGCCATATGTCACGTTGTCAACATTGGATACATGGAGCAGAACATAGTGGGTCATATGTCCGATGCTTTTTGGAAGCGTATTCTTCATAAAACGTACCAGACAGATTTTGTATACATTTTATTCCTTAGTGATTAGCTCCATCGGTATGCCGTCTTTCAGAACCTTTCATTACCGGTGTTACACCGAATTCTGCGACCCTACAACAGCACCCCAGGGGGCGCTGTTGTACATTTTCTGCAACATGTACGTGTGCATTGTAACAAAAACATAAAAACATAAGATCTCCTTTGGGTCTTTCTTTTCTCTATAATAACATTGATTCTAAACAGCATTTTACACAGTAGCCTATAATAGGAAATGCTCAAAGGTAAATCAGCGTGATTTAACACTGACTGTATCTTTTTATGGGTAAAGAAGCAACGGTGAAGGACCGTACTAAACGCCCTATCCATTGTATGGGTCTGTAAAATGCTAATCAAATCAATCAAATGTATTTATTAAGCACCTTTAATAAAAAGGTAAATGGTTGGGGGGGTAGAGCTTATGTTTTATGTATGCTTTTGTCATGCCTGTCTACGCCTCAAACTCGAGCATATTGCAGAAAATATGCAACAGCGCCCCCTGGGGTCACACTTTTCGGTGGGTCGCAGAATTCGGTGTAACGCCGGCACTAAAGAGAGAAAAATCGTACTCGAGCACGGTGCATTCGGGGAGATCTATCACTGAAGCTCAAGAGCAACCAGTTAATTGTTCAGTTGAGGATAAGGAGCTGTACCCTCGGCAGCAGGGCGTATTGTAAGGTCTGCCACATTGTAGAAACCCGTGGTCCTACGCCTTGACTCTGGAGTTTATCAGGAAGAGAATCCATCTGTGGAGCTGTATTTCCCCGTCTGAGTATCTCTGGGGTTTGCCGATTTAAATTTTGGCATCAGATGTTCGAATCACATTATGACATCATTATTATTATTATTATTATAACCTGTGGATGTTAGCATGTCTGCCTTACATGCTAACTCAGGGGGGTCACTGAGGTTACCACAGCAGTTTTCAAGCTCCAAACCATTGTACCGCAGGCACTGCAGCCATGAGGAACACCAAGAGAGGGTCCTGGTTCGTCCAGGAGCTCAACGAGGCCCTGCGGTTGCGCTCCCGGGACACCCACCTGGCCGACATCCTGGTGCAGGTAATGGCTTGTTTTCCATAGTTTTTCCTAACTCTTTGTGTGTTGTTTCCTTGTTGTTTGTTACCTGCCCTGTTGTTTGATAAGACTTAGAAAGGCACTCAAAATTTGCCTAATAATCATGCAAATGTCAACGTTGTTTCAATCCTACTGTTTCATTCAGTCTGAAGTTTTTTCAATCTGAAGAGTATTGTCAGCTGCGGTCGATTCATAATCCAATATAAATCCAATCCCAGAACATGAATCGCAGCAATATACTGTATTTTGTAAAGTGGGTGGGGACACACATAATTTGAGAATCCTTTCCCTTTGAGGTTTCTAATGTGTGGGCTTGCTTCCCCCCTCCAGGTGAATGCACGTATCAAGGAGAGAGAGGGCTTCGCGCCGGGCACTCCCCACCACCGCTGTAAAGAGATGTCAGAGTTCACCAGCTCTCTATGCAATGACCTCTTCCTGTTCCCCAAGTACCAGCACCGGTTTTGACTTCTGATCTCACACAGACATACAGACACATGCACATGCACAAAAACACACACGCACACACACACACACACACACACACACACACAAACCAGAACATGCATACATAAACACAAGAGCGTATGCATTCACATGCACACATACAAAAACACACAAACACACACACAGATCTTTCCTTTTTTTCAGCACTCAGTCGCACACTGGTGCATTCCATCTCACTCTTTGCCACACTCTTTATTTCTACACGTCATTATTACATTCCGCTGTAAAAGCACTTTTTAAGCCCATTCATTCAGAGGATCAGTTAATTTCATTCACGTTCAGGATTGTTTTGTTCATTTGCTGTTCAAACATCGGTGCCCTGTCCACCGACACACAAACACACCCAAATCCTGGAGGGGAAAAGGAGGAAGCTTATGTTAATCTACATGTACTTGGACATGTTGTGGGGATGCATGTGTTTGCATCCAATTAGAGGCTGAGCGTATTCATGTGTGTTGCTTTCTATGCCAGTTATGGGTTTATTAGGGCTTATGATTCAGAGGTTGAGGTTTCATAGGTTTCTTTTAAAACAAGTTATTTTTACGTAGATCTATTTTTGTTGCATTATTTTTTATGAATCTGACTTTTATAGGGATTTCCATATTTTCCATGTACATGTTTGTTTTTTTGTATGTTGTGAACATTTCTCCTACAGACAGGGGGCAGTATAGAATTATTGCCTGTGCCACAGAAAAAAAAGCACTTGAACCCTGCTTTACTGCATATCAGCAGTTCGGGAATTGTTGCTGGTTCGTCAGTTCTACCAGGCTTTGGTTAATGCGAAAAGTTAAGAGAGCACATTGGACCAACACCATATTAACATCCCTTTATACCACAATTGTTACACACCTTGAATACATTCCCACTGGAGTGGTTAAGCTCCACGTAAACCAAAGACAAAGGCATGTCTTTTGTAACTCCTCTCCACTCCTCAAGCTGATGGCCGTCTGGGGCCCCTGACGCCATCTAACGGCCCTATTGAGAGCTCTGTTCAGGTCCATGTCCCTGCTCTTCCCAACCTGGCGTCCGGGCGCCTTTGAGCTGTTATTGAGCTGTTATCTGTGAACATCCTCGCTAGGGTGGAAGCCACTATAAGCCTCGTGCTGTCAAGTAGCCATCGAGCCGAACCCCCCCCCCCCACCCATCCCGGTGGTCCGCCAGGGGAATGTGGTGCTAGTCGCGGGGGTCACGTATCTACATGTCGAACTTCGACCTTCACTATAACTCCGACGCCTAATAGTATTTCTCCGCGTGTGGACCACCCCCTGTGCACTGTACATTGGCCAGCAGACTGCTATCTCCATGGATACAGTCGCTACACTGTATGAGGTCCAGATTGGCAAAAAAAAAAAGTATAATTTTTGGCCCAATCCCATTTCTACCCCTTACCCCTTCCCCTTCCCCCTGCCCCTTGTTTTGAAGGGGTAAGGGGTAGAAATGGGATTGGGCCTTTTTCTTTCTTTGTACAAAATCTATGCAGTTTTCAATGGCAGCTGGGCCTCTGAGTGTTAACATATCTTTGGTTTGCATATTTGACCACAGGGACTCCACCATACAGCGGGTGATCAGGCTCTGCATGTTTCACCAGGCCATGTTTCATGACGGCAGTTGGTTGTTTCCTTAAAAGAAGGTGTGTTTGGTTACCAGGGTGTTAGAGCGATAGAGGAGAGAACAGTATTGAGTTGTCAGATGTCCACAAACAAAATATGCATCAGGTGCTTTAGATATTCCCTTTTTTTCTGTTTCTTACTACACTCGACTCATAGAGGGAATAGCTCCTGATTGGCTGTGGTTCCGGTCAAGCGTCCACTTGCTGGATGTAGAAGACAAATCACCTCACAGTACAGTCTCGTGGAGTGTGAGCAAGTAGTTAAGAATCAGATTTGCTGCCAAGCTGTGGAGAGGCACACAGTAGGGGGGGGGGTAGGGATTGTATTTCTGTCAATTGCAATAACTGCCAAATGTATACAATAAACGCTGTCCTTTTTTCAAGCTAAACAATTTGTTGTGTACTGTTTTATTACCAAGGTATGTTGGTGCATGACCCTTCCATCTGTGTTCATTTTGATTTAAATCAAAGAAGCAATCAGCATAGCACACCGTCTGAGTGGAACGCTTGCAGCGGGGAACGGTAGAAACCTGATGTAACGACCCTTCTTGTTGCTGTGTTTGTGTGTGTTGTTTCTCCGTACAGCGTGTGCTTGCGGCGAGGGGGTCGGGGTTACGGGTTCCCAGGTATAGGATGACTGGATCCCACTCGTTGCTGCTGCCCCCCTGCTTTCTCTCTCTCTCTCTCTCTCTCTCTCTCTCTGTGCCTCTCTCTCTCTGCCTCTCTCTCTCTCTCTCTCTCTCTCTCTCTCTCTCTCTGTGCCTCTCTCTCTCTCTCTCTCTCTGTGCCTCTCTCTCTCTGCCTCTCTCTCTCTCTCTCTCTCTCTCTCTCTCTCTCTCTCTCTCTGTGCCTCTCTCTCTCTCTGCCTCTCTCTCTCTCTCTCTCTCTCTCTCTCTCTCTCTTACTCTCTTACTCTCTCTCTCTCTCTCTCTCTCTCTGCCTCTCTCTCTCTCTCTCTCTCTCTCTCTCTCTCTCTCTCTCTCTCTTACTCTCTTACTCTCTCTCTCTCTCTCTCTCTCTCTCTCTCTCTCTCTCTCTCTCTCTCTCTCTCTCTCTCTCTCTCTCTCTCTCTCTCTCTCTCTCTCTCTCTCTCTCTCTCTCTCATGTGGTTGTTGCAAGCACTGAGCAGCGATTTCTCCCAGACAGCAGTGATAACGCTAACTGTATCAAATGGAGCCCCATCAGCTGTCCAGTCATTCTCCACTGACACACAAACACACACTTTCACTCACACACACACACACACACTCAGACGGACACACACACGCAGAAGGACACACAGATTAGACACACACACAGAAGGACGCACACACACGCAGAAGGACACACACTCACACATACATACACAGACTGGCGCGCAGAGTGACACATTTCTCGCTGCCCTCCGGTGTGCGGTGAGATTAGGTTGTTATGCGTTGGCGTGTGGACCACAAAGCGGGGCCGGGTTTAGGGGATCTGTGTGTGGGAGTGTGTGCGTGTGTGTGGCCCTGTCATATCGGCTTGGAAGGCTGGACCGGAATAAAGGGGGGGTAAAAATGGGTTTCAGACGCTAAGAACAGTGTGGTCCAACGGGATATAGCCACAGCAGGGACGCAAGGCGCTGGTGTGGGTGGTCGGTGGGTATGGGGGTGTTTGGGTGTGTGTGTGTGTGTGTGTGTGTGTGTGTGTGTGTGCATGCGCGTGTGGCGTTTTCCAGGGTGATTTCTAATGAGTTGCTGTGTTAAAGGGGATGCCTATCCGTTAATTACGCACAACTTCCCAACCCTTGACTAAGTCCCTTCTCATATGACCACTTAATGTGTGCGTGTATGTGTGGAGTTACAGGGAAGAGTGGGGGGGTGGGGGCGGGGGGTGTGAGCTACTGAAGCAGTCCAGCAACATGGGATTGCTATGGACGGTGCAAGACTCGGTGCAAGGAGGATGAGTGGAGAGACAGAGATAGAGAGACACGGGGAACTCATTGAGCCGTGGCTCAAGGCCGCTGGGCTTGCGTCATTGGCTGACGAGGTGAGAGCTGTCATAGGAGTGTCATGTGCATCTTCCTGATCACGTTGCAGGGGCAGCCCTGTGGGGGGGGGGGGGGGGGGGGGGGCCCTCCCCTCACCCCCCTGTCCAAACAAGATCTCCCCATGCAAAAACACACATCTTACTGCCCCATCTAACAGTGTGTGTGTGTGTGTAAGCGTGCGTGTGTGTATGCCTGTGAGCGTGTGTGTGTTTTAAGGGTGTCTGCAATTCTAATAACGGAAGGCAGTGCGTCCTTCACTGCCGCATCATATCACCGCCCTCTCTCCACCGTGCTGTTTCTGTGTGTGTGTCTTCTTCTTTCCATACGTCCAGCGGAGGGAGCGCATGGCCTATAGCCTCGGGATCACCTGGCCCAGACCCACACGACGGAGAAGAGCTGCTGCTGGACTTCACAGACTGTGTGTGCACGATAGTTGTATTTGCCAAGCATAACTAAAGCGGAGAGTGTGCGTGTGTGTGTGTGTGTGTGTTTGCGTGTGTGTGTGTGTCCGCTGCCCGAGCCGGTGGAAATGCTGGGGCGTCCTACGGGGTTATTTTTGGGTCAGTGACAACGTGTCAATGGCTGCAGATGCGTCGCAAAGGAAGGCTCTGCGATACCAACAGACCTTGGTAGGCCCTTTCTCATCCTTCTCTCTGTCCACCTGTCTCCATCCGCCGTCTTGTCTGGCTCTTTGTCACAATAACTTCTGTTTACGTGTGTCCCCTCCCCCTTCCACCTCTACCTGAATGTCAATGTGTTTCTCTACCTGTTGCTTAAGTCTCTTGACAACAGCTGGTTGCTCACCGGACTCTTCCGTAGGATTATTTAGTTTTGTCCCCAGCGAGCCGTAGGTTTGTCAGATGTTTTGGATTTAGTTCATTGGATAGCGTGTGTCTTGTGTCCACATTGTGGGATGGCCTGAGCGTGTGTCTGGGATTTATTTTTGTTTTGGCCGAGGTAGACCCGGGGTTTCCACTATTGATCAACAACATCAGAAACGTGGTTCGCCTTCTCTTGCCACCACGCCACTTCTCCCTGAAGTTTGTATTCTACTCTATTTTATTCTATAAATAAAATAAAACACAAGCATGGGTAAACAAAAGTTCTTATTAAGATGCTCTCTCAAGTGTATGATCTATATTATTTTTCATCGTTTCTGACACGTGTGTATTATATGCGCATGAGAGGAATACTTTTCGTTCCACCTGCTAGTTTGGTATTGGAGTGAGACATCTTAACGCAATGTTCTCTTAACCTTTTTATCCGGGATCCTGTTTCCAGGCATGGAGGCTATGCGCTCACACTCCTGCGTTATGTTGTTCCCATCACTTTACTGACATACGGTGGTATGTTTCGCTGGCCAAAAATGTCTTTTCTCTCTCTCTCACCGTCTCCGGCCACATAACCGTGGTTGTTTTCAAGCGTTGGTCGGGTATAAATACTGATAAACACGAAACCTGAGCAGACAGGTCCCGCCGATGTGTGGAGGCAGATGAAGTCATGTCACCGTATCCAAGCGTTCATCTGTTTTAATGTTCATCCCGGGGTCGGCTCTCGCTGTGGGGCGACCGCTGGAGTTTCACGTCCTTTTCAACACTTTGGTCTATTCTTACCACCCACTGCATCGGCACTAATGCCAGGAAGGACTTTATTTTTTATTCCTTTAACCCGATGATTCGTGAAGCATCTCTGTCAACATCATGTCAACACATTGCTGGAGAACCGGATGCTGAAGAAAAAACATTGGTTGCCATCCGCTCTAAATTTCTTCTACTTCAAGAGGGAGATATGGAAAAATTACACATTGGTGTAGGAGGTAATGTAAGACAGGCTTAAGAGTGTGTGTGTGTGTGTGTGTGTGTGTGTGTGTGTGTGTGTGTGTGTGTGTGTGTGTGTGTGTGTGTGTGTGTGTGTGTGTGTGTGTGTGTGTGTGTGTGTGTGTGTGTGTGTGTGTGTGTGTGTGTGCGCGCTCTCCAGAGAAGACGTGATGAGCATGTGAGAGGAGCCGCAGGAGAGAGGTGAGAGAGTGTCAATACCATTCCTTTCAGTGTCTCTGGATGCGTGCCCAAGGCAAACCCCTAAACCCCAGCCCGGTCCCTGCCTCCCGGGAGGTGCAGGTCAGATATAAATAAGAAGCGTCCATTAATCACACTAGCCCCAGGCCCAGGTTCTGTGCTGTACCCGGTCCTGTACCCGGACACCAGCGCTGTCAATGTGGTGATGAAGAAAATGACTGGGCGCGTATGTTGTGCACATGGGTGCATGCCTGTGTGTACGGATACATGCGCACGCATGCATCCGTACACACCTGACACATGCTTCAAGTAAGGTTTATGGATGTGTGTGTGTGTGTGTGTGTGTGTGTGTGTGTGTGTGTGTGTGTGTGTGTGTGTGTGTGTGTGTGTGTGTGTGTGTGTGTGTGTGTGTGTGTGTGTGTGTGTGTGTGTTTGTCTGCAGATCAGCAACCATCCCTACATCCTGTTGTTATTGGTACATGGACCGCCGAGGGTGGCTGCTGATTAGCATCAAGGGCCAGGTTGTGCTAGCGCCAGAACGAGGTGTCCTCCTGGCGCCAGGTTAACTTTCAACGAACTGACCGCCCCCAGATTGATCTGTCTCTCCCTGTGTCTTGCATGTGGACCCCCTGGTCTGAGACAGAACCGTAGAATAACAACCCTTGTTGAGCCTCTGTCTTGCCCTGTTTGGATCTACTTCTTTTTGCCTATTTTTTTAATAATGAACACTCATCGAGTACCCTTGCCAATTTGATGTTTATGGGTTAATGGATGTAATCATATTCTAATTCTAATGTAATTTATGCAATCCAATCAAAATTCTTGCAATATATGGCCCCCCCCGGGAGCCCAAATTCTGCATTACCGTGCCAATAAGACACTTAATAGGTTTGGCTTGATGGGGAAGTCTGTGTTGTTAGTTTTATGGCGGTCGTGTTTATCCTGTCCAGGTCATGTCCAGGTCACACAGCTGTGTTTGCCCCCTCACAGGCAGGAAATGACCTCTGTGGTTTAACGTCATGTTGACAAACTAGTGGAAGCAGTTAGGAACACATGTATGTGAGTGTGTGTGTTACTGTACATTTATCAGTGTCTTCTCCGATGTGTCGTGTGGTGGTTTAGTCAGAAGCCGGTATGGGCGAGGAGATGAGTCGAAGGGAATCCGTTAGAATGTCTACGGGGGTGAATCTGATCTTTGAGCTCTCGCGTTTTACAGCGTAATAAAAAGGGCTTGCTATTGCACACTGGAATGCCTAGTCTGTAAAACCACTAAACCATTTACTTACCTAATATCACAGTCGCACACTTTTCTGTAAACCGTTTACATAGATATGATTGATAATTATGAATGATGAGCTAATCGATCATTGGTTTCCATGAGTGGACGGCTGGTTGGTATTGCAATAGGGTATCGATAGCTCGCTGTTGTCCTATTATGCAAAGGTTAAACTCCTCCATCTGTCTGCAGCGCAAGGCTCCTGGGAGAGATGACCCGATAGAGAGACAAACAGAATGAGAGAGAGAGAGAGAGTGAGAGAGGTGTGGAGAAGTGTGTCAGTGACCATTGGGGCACACTGGTGCTAAAATTATCCCCGAGTAAGGTTTCACCTCCGGGGGGGGGGGGGGGGGGGGGGGCCGCGGTCGGATGGACGGCGTCCAAGGGAAGAGCGGGGGGTGGGTGTGGGGGAGGGGGCTAGGGGAGGGGGCTGGGGGGGGGAGAGAAAGTTTCAGAGGAAATAATGAGAGAAAAGTAGTAAGGTTAACACACGTAGGTCAAAGGTGGGATTCATTGAGAAAGGTGGTGGAGGGTGCGGGTTCCCCTGTGCGCCATCAGAGGCACAGGGACGCCGTCATAGGTTGACAGTCGCCGATGAGGAACTTGTACCCGACTAGATGCTCATGATTCAATGTATTTACACACTTTATTTCCCGTCTTTTGTTTCACATCTGGATTGTGTTTCACTGTTCCTCATTTAGGAATGATTTGACCTTTCATGCCCGGGCTGAGTTTAAGCTATATTCTGTTTACCCGTGAACCAAGGCCCGTTTCAGCTCTCTAACACAGGGTGGAAGCAGCAGAACGGGCTCCGTGTTTCCCTGGTCTTAAAGCCCAGGGAACAAGCAGCATAGGGGATCCACAAGGGTCAAGTTGCGTTTTGAATGTTCAATCATTAAATCCTAACGGCTTGCTGCTAAACCCGTATCGTCTATCATAGATATAGACGTATCCAGCCTCCTTCAATAACCGCCCTGGTCCCTGAACTGGGAGTCTGGAATCTGCTGGGTTCGCTGACTGGCGGGCCCGGAGAATCCACAGTACAGAATTAAGAGCTGCTGACAACTTATTGTCAAGCTTCAAGTGTCTGCATTAACCTCCTGTCCTTTCCCTTCCGTACCACTCTAATATGCGAGTCTGTGTGTGCATGTGCGTGTGTTTGTGTGTGTGTGTGTGTGTGTGTGTGTGTGTGTGTGTGTGTGTGTGTGTGTGTGTTTTTGTGTGTGTGTGTGTTTGTGCACGCCAATATATATATATGTATATACAGTATGTGTGTGAGTGTGTATATACATGTGTGTGTGTGTGAATGTGTGTAAATTCATGCAGTATATTACAGTAGTCATACCTGTCAATCACTAGGAACCTTTGAGCAGGCAGAAACAGACCGCCTAGGTCACATTGAAAGATTCCAAAAGACAAGGAAGGGCAGAGGGAGAGAGGGAGAGGGAGAGAGGGAGAGAGGGAGAGAGGGAGAGAGAGAGAGAGGGAGAGAGAGAGAGAGAGAGAGAGAGAGAGAGAGAGAGAGAGAGAGAGAGAGAGAGAGAGAGAGAGAGAGAGTATATTAGGAGGGATATTTGGAAGAAAATGGGCAAGAAAAGAGAACAGCCTAGGAAAGATGAGAGAACGCATCAACACTTTTGAGACAGTTTTGAATATAGACCAGATTCTGGTAAGGTATGAACAGTTATTCCTGTATATGTACTGTACAAAGTAGGACACAGGTGCTACTGCATTTCTGTAATATATAAAAGATGTATATGTACACAACCGTTCAAAAGTTTGGGGTCACCCAGACAATTTCATGTTTTCAACAGTTTTCAGCTCTGCTAACATAATTGTGCAAGGGTTTTCTAATCATCAATTAGCTTTTCAACACAATTAGCTAAACAATGTACCATTAGAACACAGGAGTGCTGTTTCCTGGAAATTGGCCTCTGTACACCTATGTAGATATTCTATTAAAAATCGTCCGTTTCCAACTAGAATAGGTATTTATCACATTAACAATGTCTAGGCTGTATTTCTGATTCCTCTCTAAGTGACCCCAAACTTTTGAACGGTAGTGTACATCTATCATTATATATATATTTTTTATTAATTTATTTTCTTTTTAAGATTGATATAGACTTTGCAAAGATATTGATTGATCCAGGACGATAGATAAAAAAGAGAAAAATGTATTAAACTTTAAATTACAAAGATATATATAATGGTTTCCATAGCAGTTACCAACCCCCAGTGGCTCCGTCCAGCTGATAGTGTTAAAGTGACAGCGAGACGCTTCCCTGTCTGTTGTGCCTCTGGTGCTGTAGACGTGGGGCATTAACGAGGACACGAGCAGTGTTTGGGGAGGAACTGGTTCAAAGAGCTGTGTTGTTTCCACTGTGTTCAGTATTAATGACAGTGTATTGTCAGTATTAATGACAGTGTTTTGGAAACCCTGCAGCTGTTAGTTTGTGTATGTGTTGGGGTGGGGGTCCTGAAGGATTTTTTTCCGGGTTTTCCTCTCTGACGGGGTCTTATTCTTTCCATCTGTCCATCAGTCAGGGGAGTCATGTTTAATCATTAACCTTGGCTGCAGGATTACCCTGTTAAAAGGCTTGCACACACACACACACACACACACACACACACACACACACACACACACACACACACACACACACACACACACACACACACACACACACACACACACATACAAACACACACACACACACGCGCGCGTGTACACACAAACACACACACACGCGCGCGTGTACACACAAACACACACACAAACACACACACACACACACACAACCGTGTTGACCTGCACACACGCATACACACACACACAGATACACAGAGACACACAAACGTTGACATGCATGCACACAAGCACCCACATACACACACACACACATACACACACACACACACGCACACACTCACACACACACACACACACACACACACACACACACACACACACACACACACACACACACACACACACACACACACACACACACTCAAACACACACACACACACACACACGCATGCACACACATTCACACTCACACAAACATTGACCACACAAAACACAGGCCTTTTTTGCTCTCGTGATTTCATAATGGACAAAGGAATGTGTTTTTATTTTTTTTAATTAACTCTCAATGCCACACTGCCCTTCACCTTCTGCATCTATTACCAGCTCTCCCTCTCTCTCTTTCTCTCTCTCTCTGTCTCTCTCTGTCTCTGTCTCTCCCTCACTCTATCTTAATCTCTCTCAGTCCTCTATTCTCTCCCTCTCTTAGACTATATCTCAGCTTAAGAGCCTTTCTATTTCCTGCTGAATTTGTCGTTCCCTTTTAAAGCGTAAACACAGTGTATTGCATTGTGCAGTTTGACTTAGCAGAATAAATTGTGTTGAATAAAGATTTGTAGGTGTTGAAAATAAGTTTGAGTAAAACTCTTTACTCAAACGTTTCATGCATTGGTTAGAACCTTTATTTGAAAAGAGCTGATTATCAAGTAATTACTATTACAGTTCAATTACTATTGTTATCGATCACAGTGAGCCAACTAAAACACTATTTTAAAGTATTTTTGTGTTTTTTTTTATTTTACATTAATTTAAAAGAAACCTTTGATGAAATCATTCGATTCAATAGAGTACTCGTAAAATGGGCACAATTTAACAACCATACTTACCGCCTATTAAACAACAAATGCCGACTTTGTTTACTGGTTTGGAAATGGCATTATCGGAAATGGTAATATCTGAAGCAATGATTTGTGGTTTAAGTGAGCCTCGCCTGGATTGGGTCTTTAGATGATGTGTATTTATCGGGGCTCGTCCTTAAGGAAACAGATGCTATGATACTATATCATCTAAACTGCTTTGTTTCCTGGATAATGGTCATCAAAATCAAGGGATAATGATGAGATCAAATACAACTTTATTACTCCCCGGAGGCAAATTCAGGAAACAGTGCAAAGCAAAAAAAGAAGATCAAAAATGCAAATAAGAATATGAATACAAATGGGAAGATCTGTACATATAGATAGATGTATACGTGGAATGTATATACATTATATATTGTGCATATATGTTTTGCATTAAAAAATATTGTACAGATAAAGTATTGACATAATAATGATGATGATTAACAACTAATTCATAATTTGAATGTATCCAGTCCATGGCGGAAGGTGATGGGATGTGTAAGCCAAAAGCTTGTTTGAGGGGTTGGCAACTACGACAACACACATCCGCACGGCGTGTGAAAGCCTAGCTAAATGAACGTCACTGACGTCTCGGCCCGTAGCCGTTCCCAGAGTAATGGACTCAGGCCTACAGGGTGACACTAGGCATACAGCGGCTGAGGGATGAGTGTGGAGCAATGCGGTGAGAATGTATCAAGGCTTTTCAATGTCTCTCTCACGCTGTCCACTGCCACTGGCCCCTCTAATCACTCCCTGTGATCAATCTGCAGGCATTTTAACAGCTCACTCTGGGTGCTGGGTCAGGTCCCTGGGAGACTGTGTTAGGCTTTGTCGTAGTTATAAGAGAGAAAGTGGCTCAAGGACAACACAATGTTAGAGATACCTCGTGAGGAACAGGTAAAGGCTGAATTTGTTCAATTTGTTTAGGTTTAATGATTTTAAACTATATTTAGTTAATTAAGTTTGTTATTATGACTGTAGATTGTATGTGGTTTAATGCACTTCAGATAGTTTGAAATAACATTTGATGTAATATAATACAATAATTTCAATATGTGTCCTTGCATCACTCAAATGTTGGAAAGTGTAAGTGTGTGTGTGTGTGTGTGTGTGTGTGTGTGTGTGTTTAATAAAATCCAAAAGTAGGAAAATATTGCATGTAATATAATATATTCAATACTATATAATGTTATAATAATTATGATAATACTACTACTGCGGCTATGACAGCTAATTCACACCCAACATTATTTTGATTATTATCATTATTATAATTAATATACTTTATTGTCTTTTTATTTATTTTTTTATATGCAAGTGGGACATCTGGGTTTATGCAACGTGATTAGCAGGGCTGAGGCCTGCTGATGGAGTCCGAGACTCTCTTTATGAGCCCTTGACAGTGTGAATGCAAAGCACCTGCTCTGGGTCCATGTATTAATTATACACCTCTATATTGGTCGGCTCGCCACGTGACTGCACTTCTTCAATCAGGCCAACTGTATATGCTATAGCTGCAGGGAGCTCTGTTACACCACATATATACCATCAGGAGTCTTCTCAGGACAAGTCTTTACATTAGAAGGGTCAACGTTTTCTGCTACAAATAATAATAAAACAATACGCAAATATCCTAGTAATAATTATCATTATTATTATTATTAATTATTATAATTATTATCTATGTTTATTCTTTATTATTATCACGCTAAAAAATCGATTATCCTAAGAAAATCGAAACTAAAATGTTTCATCATAAAAGAAAATGCAATGAGTAAAGTGCCTCATACTCTTCCGTCATAGGAATGAGTTAAACAACAGCAGACCTATTAACTCCCTATACCTCATAGGAAGCCAATAGACGTACTTGAGCGCTCGGCTAGCTTCCGTCCACACGCTGCCTCTAGCACACCAGAGAAAGCCCCAGAAACCAACTGGAGGAGCACGGCGCTGGACGGTGAGCGCCGGGGTAATGCGACCATCTCCGTGAGTCAGGTGGCTGATCTATAACTGGGATCCAGTGGGTCTCCTGTTCGCGGGGACTGGGCTCCCTGTATGAGTTACCTCCGTGCCGCTCTGTGGCCGTGCTGGGAGGGGCATGTGATCCTGGGGGTTTGGGTTGCACTTCATATCTGCGTGGGATGGGCCGGGTTCTTCTGGGTTTATAGTGGGCCGCGTAGTGGAAGGGGAGCGAGGTGTAAGGTGACGCACATCAGCTCGCCTCGGAGCGCGCGTGCCCGTGTGTGTGTGTGCACGTGCATAAGGTGAGGATATCAGCTTGATTGTCAATTTGGGTATGCATGCATGTGGGTGTTTGAGATAGAGAGAGACGCTCTCTCTCTCTGTGTGTGAGCAGGAAAGGGAAGGTGTGGAATGTTCTCCGGTCCAGGATCCCTTCCTCTGACTGCGCTGGCCTCCCGCCAGCCTCTGGTTCTTCCCAGGGAGGGGTTTTTTCCGATCTGTATGCCCGTTTTGTCTATTTCTGTCTGGCAGGGGATTCAGGTTGATGTGTATCCCTTACGCAAACGCCGCACATTCCCTGTCTCTCTCTGCTGGGGCCCAAGACTCACAGGTTGCTCCACACAGTCTAGGTGGTCAGACGCTGACCTTTCCCCTCTCGCTGTCCATATCGCTCGCTCTCTCGCTCTCTTCTCTCTTTCTTTCTTTCTTTCTTTCTTTCTTTCTTTCTTTCTTTCTTTCTTTTCCCGCTCTATTTGCTTATCTCTCCCATGTCCCATCTAATTGTTCTGTTATTAACACGATCTGCTAAAACACACTGCGATCAAAGTGCTGCTAACAGAAGCAAACATGCTTACATCATCCTTCTGTGTTACGCTTTCAAACCCAGTGCAGCATTATGGGTAACGTAACTTTCCTCCCCTGCTCAGCTGTACGGCGAGTACAGGGAACAATTGGGAAGCTTTGCCAGACGGGAGGCGGCACGCCTGCTGACAGAGAAACAATGGCGACAGGCGGGAGACGACACCATGGGAACCGGACGCAAAGGCCATGGCCGGCGGCACCACGACCCCCACCGCCAGCAGCACCAGCCCCCCACGCTGGACTCTCATCTGTCCCACACCTCCTCCTCCACCCAGAAGCCCCGGCCCTACTCCAAATGCCAAGGTGACTCCCCCAGCCCGCTGTAGTGTGGCCGTCCCTCCACAGTCAATCAGGAGTCTCTTGTCTAAAGGGTGATATCCCAAATAGTCACATGTCCTCGGACAAAGGATTAAATGTCATGAATTGGAGTGGATTGTAGAGCAGGTCATTGTGCCCTGAATCCTGAAGAAGGAAGGCTCTCAGGGAATGATGGTGCTCAGGTTGGGCTGTGATAGATTCCCTCTAGGTTGGTGCTAGATAGACAGACCCAAGGTTGATGCTGAAGGTCACGGTCGACTGGGCGTGCTCTGGGGAGAACACACACTGCAGAGAACTGGACCTCGGTACACGCAGTGATAGATGATATTCAGTAAATAATCCAGGGTTGATTAATCACAAATCACTCAGGCTTAAGCCTGACTGCTAAAAAATGTCTACAAAGAAACACATCATTACCCAAACACATGCTCACACACACTGGGCACATACAAACACTCAAACACACACTGGACACGCTCACACACACATACACACACTTAGAACACACACACACACACAAACACAGACGTGTATGTATGTGTGTGTGTGTGTGTGTGTGTGTGTGTGTGTGTGTGCGTGTGTGTGTGCGTGTGTGTGCGTGTGTGTGTGTGTGTGTGTGTGTGTGTGTGTGTGTGTGTGTGTGTGTGTGTGTGTGCGTGTGTGTGTGTGTGTGTGTGTGCGTGTATGTCGTGTATGTCTCCCAGACTGTTTGGCTCGTGTATGGCGGCAGATCGTCAAAAAGATGGGGGACGACTGGATCTTCCTGGTTCTGCTGGGCCTGACGATGGCGCTGGTCAGCTGGACTATGGATTACACCAGCGCCAAGAGTTTACAAGGTACCTCAAAGCGATCTGTCATTCAGGCAAACGCCAGGAAAACCCATTCAGTACGTTTACATGCACCGCTTTATCCGATTACAGCCATAGTTCGACCATGCTCCTCAATTGCACAACTGCAATTGTCCGAGTATACATGGCCGAAGCATGTCATGCCCCGGTATGATAGGCGGCGCTGTACCCATTTCAACTATTGGTAATCGAGCCTCTTTACATCACCATAAACAACAAACTCCGGCGGCATTCGAGAAAGATGTTTTCAGTAGATAATAGCTGTCAGTTCGGCAGCGGCGACATGAATGAATAAAGATTGCAAAACACGTCGGAAGAAAAAAACATTTATTTTGATAGATATGCCCAAAGGTACTACTTTACAACCTTGTTGATGACCAACGTTTAGAACATGTACTTTCAGCCTTGGGTGAATGAAAAAATCGAAGCGTGCATTAACTGGATGCATGCGCGCTCCCGCGGCCTGGGATGCACTTCTTATAGGGGGTAACTACATTGGCACAATTCCGGCTTCCTCCATCTTCTTCGCCACCTTTTTAAAGGAGACATATTATGGTGTTTTCCCAACAAGTAAACATAGTATTTGAGTTCCAGAAAACATGTTTTTAAAGCTGTTTGCTGGAGCTTTTAGGAAGAAAATCTTTCCGACCACTATTCCCCTCTGCTTCGGTCCCTTCAGAATGTGCTGTTTCTGGTGTCTGTAGCTTTAATGCAAATGAGCTGCTGCCCATTGACCAATGAGCTGTCAGACTGAACCACAGCATGGAGGAGAATGGATTATTGCAGTTTGCAGACTCCTGGAGCTCTAAATCTATATAATATAATATAATATAATATAATATAATATAATATAATATAATATATTATATATGGGTATTTATATAATATTATATCTAATATCATGGCCAAAAGCTATGTGCGCCTCGGATGATATTATGAATCCTGCGTTTGACGTCTCTGGTACTTCCACACCAATTAAAGACTCGTAGTGGGGAATATCTCGGCCATGGTTGAGAACAATGGGGGAAAGGAACTTTGGCCTTGACTCTCTCAAGTCCACGAACCGCGACATGGAGGAGAAAGGGATTGTACTCCGGGAGCTGAGCTACCGGACTGCCGCCGAGCTCCCCGCGCCGGAGCTGCTGGACTGCCGGACTGCCGCAGAAGCTTGGGCGGGAGCCCAACTGCTGGACTGCTGCTCCGGCAGCAGTCCGGCAGAGAAAGGGATTGTACTCCTGGGGCTGAACTGCCGGGCTGCCGCTGAGTCCCCCCCGCCGGAGCTGCTCGTCCGCTGGTCCACAAAATCGTAGCTATGCTCTGATTGGAGGGGAGTGGGGAAGTGGGAGGCAATATTCAACTGTGCCCCCTTCCTAAGTAGGAGGGGGCGCCGAAACTGACTCGCTTGTTTGGTAACTGTAGGCGGGGTACTTTCAGAAATGCATGTCTCACTTTTTTCAAAATGTGCATGCGTGTGGGAGCACCAGAGACCCAAAACAACACCCCAAATCCCAGGAAAAAATCTTGAGCGTGCGCAGAACACAAAATCCGATTCTAATCCGATTGAATGTATACATGCACAATTAATGCGATTATCAATCGAATAAACTAGGGGTCTTATCCGTTCAGGTCCGATTTTGGTAGACTAAGGTGTAAACATGCATTTGAAACGCAAGTGAGAAGCGCCAAGCGCAAGTAGCTTTGTGGGCGGTTCTACGGCGATGTCGCTAGTTTACCGGCACGAAAAATGACTCTTGCGCCCGGCGCATATCTAAAAATGGTTGGTCTGAAGTAGCCTTATTACCCGTAGGTGTGGTTTGGGCGTAACGTGCAATAAACCAATGAGAGTGCAAGCTCCCATCCCCTTTAAGAGCCATGAGCGCATTTGAATCTGACGAGTTGATATTTTGACAGCGCGTCTGCAGTCTCCGATGAGACAGATGCACATGAATTTCAAACTTCAAATGGCTCAGTTTATGGCCAAATAATATGGCCTAATTCACACAGGGAATAAGGTTTTCTTCCACAACTTGAGTCCTCAAATAAATTTCGGCAAAGAAAACGTATATGATGTAACATATGATATGCGGTAACTGTGGTTCTATTTAATGATATATGCCATTCATTATAAACATTGTTTCTTATCAGTATTATATGCATTATCGTTATCGACTTGTGTTCCTAATATGCATGTGTCTCCCCGTTAATATACATTGCCATGGACTGTATTATGCGTTATGTGTTTAGTTTGCGTGTGTTTAAACAGATGGACGCACACACGCGCGCCCGCATTCATTCATTATTTTTAACACTCACTCGCGGTAAAACAATGTTTTCTCACGATCAAATACTCATCAATCCTAAAGGTTATGGGCATGTACACGATGTCTGTGTCAAGAAAATATGCATTCCCCAATGCAAACTAGCAACGACACATGCGCCAGTGATTAAGTCAATTGCGCCGGATGCAAGATAGGGCCCATAGTGTGCTTTAATTTTGTGCTCTAATTACAATGCTACAATTTAAAAAATCACACCTCTACATTGAAATGCATTAAAGATACAAGACAGATACAAAGACATATCATAATCAAGTAAAACATATGGTGGTTGAAATAATAATACATTTATGAATATGTATATATCAGTTGAAGCGTAAAAACTATCGGCTGAGGTACATTTTGCAGTATGATTGGCATTGCTGAATCTAGAATCTTCTGAAGGATTTCTCTTTTAAGCTGCGGCACACAGTGAGTTAGAGAGAGAGGCATTCCTAAAGCTGGAGCAAGGTCATCTTTATTCAAGGGCAAGCAAACTGGATTATGTTTCCCTGGTAAAACATCGACTCACTCTCCCCTGAGATTCGTAACTCAATGTTTATAATTGGAGTTTTAGAAACGATTTAAAGAAAAATGCACCTGCTTGTCCTAATAACGAAACGTCACCCATCTGCACCACCAACAACAAGGAGATAGAGTTGACTTAGATGTCCCTGGTGAAGGATGATCCGATTGGTGCTGGAGAGACGCACAGTTCTACCTCCAATATGAATAATTTGTCCCCTTTTGGAAGTACTAATGCATTACTGTCTGTCCCCCCTCTCTCTCTTTCTGTGACCCTGCCGTGACCCCCCCCCCCCCCCTCCTCTCTCTCTCTCTGTGACCCTGCGGTGACCCCCCCCCCAGCCTATAAGTGGGTCCACGGAGAGCTGGCGGGCAACGTGGCGCTGCAGTACCTGGCCTGGGTGTCCTACCCCATGATCCTCGTCACCTTCGCCTCGCTCTTCTGCCACCTGGTCGCCCCGCAGGCCATCGGTAGGACATCAAGCGTGGGGGGAGGGGTGCACTGGGGGGGGGGCGTCAGAGGGGGGGGGGGGAGAGTGGGATCCCCGATGTCCATGAGCCTAGAGGTGCCCTGACCTGCTCATGAATGACCCTTTCGTAGTGGTAAATAATAGTATGAGTCTCCCTTTTTTTTAATCTTTTTTCTCTCCTTTCATTATCACTTTCGTATTTGTCAGTACATCTTTTCTTATTATTCTTACTTCTTACTCTCTTGTGTGTTTTGAGATGAAGGCCATGGCTTTTCCTCTAGATTTCCCCTCACCGGGAAGTCATTCATTATTCTTTAGTGTTATCTGATCATGTTTTTCCTCCTTAGTCGTCCTCTTTTAACAGCCTACCACCCCTTTGTTGTTTATCTGACGCCATGTGCCTGTCTCTCTCCTCTGCTATCCCCGGGCTGAAGCAGTACTTGATTGTGTGCCTGTCTCTCTCCCTGTGAGCCAGGCTCTGGTATCCCCGAGCTGAAGACCATCCTGAGGGGCGTGGTGCTGAAGGAGTACCTGACCCTGAAGGCCTTCGTGGCCAAAGTCATCGGCCTCACCGCCGGCCTGGGGAGTGGGATGCCGGTGGGGAAGGAGGTGGGCACACCCGCAAACACACTCTGACACACTCTCTAACAGACTCTTTAACTCATTCTCTAACAGACTCTTTAACTCACTCTTTAACACACTCTTTAACATACTCTTTAACACACTCTTTAACTCACACTTCATCGTTCATCACCTATTGGTCCCCTACTTCCTCCTCCTCCTCCTCTTCCTCATCCTCATCTTCATCATCAAACATTCAACCCCCTCTCCCTTCCCCCTCCCGCCCCTCTCGGAGCAGCCATCCACTCCTCCAGACTGTATAATCCGTCTCCTGCTGTCATGTTTTCCTCTTTGTCCCGTGGCACTGGAACCATTTTTCAGCCGCTCCACAAACTGGGTCCGTTCCCCCTTTCCCAGCGCCAGGGCCTCCGTCAAACAGGCCAATTACCACCTGATTTATTTGTACCACTGTCACAACGTGTCCTAGTTTAAACTCTCCACACCCCGGCCCTGCGTGTGTCCGCACGGAGCCTGCTCCATGGTATGTATTATGTCCCTGTGTTGATCTCCCCCCCTGTCTCCAGGGCCCCTTCGTCCACATCGCCAGCATCTGCGCCGCGGTCCTCAGCCGCTGCATGTCCTTCTTCTCCGGGGTCTACGAGGTATACCAAGACCCTGGTTCCAGCACGCGCTCCACCTCACCCCAACCCTAACCCTGACCCTGGGGTGGAGAGGTTCTCTGTCTGGGCGCCGTCTGTTGTTTTGGACTTGTTGTGTCTCTCCCGCACGCACACACACACACACACACACACACACACACACACACACACACACACACACACACAAACACACACACACACACACACACACACACACACACACACACACACACACACACACACACACACACAAACACACACCCATCCCCCTTAATAGATCTTGTGTCTTTGTTTTGGCAGTCTGTCTCACACTTAGTCACTGCTTGTGTCTCATTGTATTAATAGGAAGATGGTTATGTCTGGCATGTGTATTAACAGTTGCCTTCCATGTCCCTGTATCCCACTCTCTCATTCTCTCTCTTTGTCTCTCTCACTCTCTCTCTATGTCTCCGTCATCCTATCTCTCTCTCTCTCTCTGTCTCCCTCTCTCTCTCTGTC